>NW_028255838.1:0-370243 GCF_964263255.1 Lissotriton vulgaris
TTCACTCTAAGCCACTCGACTCTACGCCACCCCACGCCATTCTACGCTATGCTACTTCACTCTAAGCCACTCTACTCTACCCCACACCATTCTACTCTATGCTACTTCACTCTAAGCCACTCTACTCTACCCACACCATTCTACTCTATGCTACTTCACTCTAAGCCACTCTACGCCACCCCACGCCATTCTACTCTATGCTACTTCACTCTAAACCACCCTACTCTACGCCACCCCACGCCATTCTACGCTATGCTACTTCACTCTAAGCCACTCTACTCTACCCCACACCATTCTACTCTATGCTACTTCACTCTAAGCACTCTACTCTACCCCACACCATTCTACTCTATGCTACTTCACTCTAAGCCACTCGACTCTACGCCACCCCACGCCATTCTACTCTATGCTACTTCACTCTAAACCACCCTACTCTACGCCAGCCCCACGCCATTCTACGCTATGCTACTTCACTCTAAGCCACTCTACTCTACCCCACACCATTCTACTCTATGCTACTTCACTCTAAGCCACTCTACTCTACCCCACACCATTCTACTCTATGCTACTTCACTCTAAGCCACTCTACTCTACCCCACACCATTCTACTCTATGCTACTTCACTCTAAGCCACTCTACTCTACCCCACACCATTCTACTCTATGCTACTTCACTCTAAGCCACTCGACTCTACGCCACCCCACACCATTCTACTCTATGCTACTTCACTCTGCTCCACGCCACACCACTCATTCTACTCTATGCCACTCATTCCACTCTACACTACTCTACTTTAGGCCACTCTACATAACTCCATGCCAACTACTCCAGGCCACTCAACTCCATGTCACTCCACTCTATACTACTCTACTTTATACCATTGTACATTACACCACTTTACTTTACGCCACTCCAGTCTACGTCACTCCATAACACTCTCTGGCAATCCACTCTACGCCACTCTACTCCAGGCCACTCTGCACACTCCACACCACTCTTTGCCGCTCTGCTCCACTCTACACTACTCTACCCCATTCTTGGCCACTCCACTCGCCTCCACCCACTCTTTGCCACTACTCTATGCCAGTCTATGCCACTCTACTCTATGCCAATCTACTCTACACTAGGCTGCTGTACACCACTCTGTTCTATTCCACTACTCGATGCCACCCTACTGTATGCCACTCTCCTCTACACCATTCTACTCTTCTGTACTCTACCATAGGCCACTCTACCCTACACCACTCCACTGCAGGCCACTCTGCCCATTCCACACAATGTCACTCTGCTGTGCTCTACGCCACTCCACTGTATGGCACTCTACTCTGCGCAACTCTATTATGCACCACTCTACTCTATGCCACTTCACCTCAAACCACTCCACCGTACGTAACTCAACTATACGCCACTCCACCATGATGCCACTCACTGTCACTGTACTCTGCTCAATACTCTACTCCACGTCACTCTACGCTACTCGACATCATTCTAATCTATGCAACTCTACTCTATGCCAACCAACCCTACGCAACTCCAGGCCACTCCATTCTGTCATACACCACTCCCCTCTACGCCACCCCACTACCCACTACGCCACTTCACTCTCCTCTACGCCACGCCACTAACTTTTAGCCATGCTGAACAGCACCCAAGCTGCTTTAAAACATGGCTTAAAGACACCGGCAAAGCCAATAGCTCTCACATAAGCAACACTTGTTGACTTTGCCAGGGCTTGTTTTTATATTACACACCACAAATCAAATTGCCTTTGAGTTGCTTGTACAACAATTATTTTTACCATCCAACTCAATATTACTAAAATATTCGCGTTGAAATGGTATCAGTGACCTGCTGCTCTACAAGTGAATGTTTGTTTCACGTAGCTCTCTTACCAGATTGAAGATCAGGGTAAGGGCATAAACGCAGAATCAAATAAAGTGACTGCTGTCGAGAGCGGCTGCCGGCCTGAGTAGCGGGAAAGACTATGATTCATTTTAGCAGTCAAATTTAGGCCGTCTATAACACTCTGAATCCCGCCCAAAGTTTTCAATCAGTTTTAAGACTCATAATTTTCAGACAATTTGCCAGTTTCGGTCCTAATTTACCATTCAGACCAGAAGACCTCGAATCAACGACAGAGATTTTAGCAATATTCCTTCGGTACAGGAACTTTGCTCATCCTATGCTGTTTCTTTATATTTTCAGCTCAGTTTTACATGCAGGCTATAGTTTGGGGTGGTTAGAAAGAACAATAGTTTTATTTATTTTAAACAGATGTCTACTCTATGTACGATCTACACTTTGCAGTGTGACATGGCTTTACTGTGTGTGATGCTCCAGAAACAGAGTGGCCTTTTTGGGACGTTCTCTGTGAAAAAAAGCATTTGCAACGCCAGGAGATGTGGTGTTGGCAGCTAGCCTTTAGGCTTTGTAAACGCTTCTTTTCTTATGCTTTTGCAAAACCTTATTGATCCTAAAAAATCATTGGCTTCAAAGCAGAAATGTTTTTTGGTCTCAAAAGCACTCAGTTCTGTACGACTCCTTGGCACTGAAGGGAACTACTTTGTGCGTGGATGTGCTTCCGTGAAGGGGTAACATTGTGTCACTCACAGTGAAGTTATCCATTGGCGGAATTGGGCTGACCCATTTCGCCATGCTGTATGTTGTATTGGGCGGAAGAAACATGAGAGTGACTCGGTAACAGACCAATAGCTGAAGAGGAGAAGCTGAAAGCTGCTATAGTATATTATAGATATTATTTTTGTGAAATCAAAAGGTCTTGGCCATTGGCAGACTTATAACTATCCTCTTTTGAAACTAAAGAAGAGGAGGCTATCGGTACTGATGCTGCCCCCAACTATTTGGACAACAACGTCATGGTCTGAAGTGAAGTCACTGAGCGTATCCGGGTCTGTGTGTTTTTTGGATATTGCAAAACTCACCAGAGCTCTTTTCAAGGATTCCGAGAGTAGGCGAAGGTTTGAGATTGCCTACAAAAGAGGAGAGAGATGAAACTGCATGAGCCGCAAGGGCTGGGGGCGGTGATGTTATTGAAGTGATGCGACTTCCTATCTTTTCTTAATTTTAGGACAGATGCCGCATGGCTGATGTACAAGGCTGAAGTCAATGACCAAAACCTGTTGCCAGAAATGTGCATCTGGGAAGATCATTTGGATGGGTGGAAGAGGCCATTGATTTATACAGGATGGCTCAGTGAGTCAAACGCTGGCCGCTTAGATGTGTCATCCCCTGCAGGTCACAGGGCTGAACCCTGCTGACGTAGCCTGCCACCTATAGGAGGCCTAGGAATGCAGTGCCATTAGATTGGGTACCAGTAAGACCTGTTCGTTACGAGTCTTAGAAACAGTAGAAGTGCCGTAGGAAGCGCTGGGTGAAAAGTAAGTGATTGTTATGCCCACAACAAAGCACCAGTGTTCCCTCTACCCTCGAGCCATTCGATCCTGCAGTGCCCTTCTGCTGAAGATTCCCAGAATACATTGGCACTGAATCTTCCAGTGCTGGCACTTCTTTCTGGCACGCACTACCTATCCACCTTGAAGGCCCCGAGGGAAGCTCCTTCAGGAAGCGCTTGAAGGCCTGGCGGGGCCCCAGGGAATGCCCCTCCCACCCTGGCAGCGCCAGGAAGAAGGCCATGGCCTGTGATCAACTTGCAAATCAGCGTCACTCACACCCTCATCCGTGCTCTGCCAACAGGTGATGGTACACCGTGTGGGAAGCAGGCTCCTTGGAACGGGATCTCTGGATCTGGGGAGAGCGGGCGGCGAGCCTCCTCTCAGGACAGGAGTCATGAATGCGCGAGGGACTCTGATTGATTTCACCTCTGGTCCTAGCACCCAGATGCCTCGGTGAACGTGCACTTAATAAGTAACAATTATGATGAGTAACCTATGTAAGGGTAAACCAGAAGCAAAGGTATCCTATCGAGAAGCAAGGGTGCGTAAGCGAGAAGCAAGGGTGTGTTAGCGAGAAGAATGGGTGGGTTAGCAAGAAGGGTGGGTTAGAGAGAAGAATAGGTGGGTTAGCAAGAAGAAAGGGTGGGTTAGCGAGAAGAATGGGTGGGTTAGCAAGAAGAAAGTGTGAGTTAGCGAGAAGGGTGGTTTAGAGAGAAACAGGGGTGGGTTAGCAAGAAGAAAGAGTGGGTTAGCGAGAAGGGTGGGTTAACAAGAAGCAGGGGTGGGTTAGCAAGAGGAAAGGGTGGGTTAGCGAGAAGGGTTGGTTAGCAACAAGAAAGGGTGGGTTAGCGAGAAGCAGGGGTGGGCTAGTGAAAAGCAGGTATGGGTTAGCAAGAAGCAAGTGTGTGTTACTGAGAAGCAAGGGTGGGTTAGCGAGAAGAAAGGGTATGTTAGCGAGAAGTAAGGGTGGGTTAGCGATAAGCAGGGGTGGTTTAGTGAGAAGCAAAATTGGGTTACGACAAGCTTATTACTTTAGTAGAGTGGTGTAGCACAGAGATGCCAGCACTGGGGGGGTCTTCAGTACTTGCATTGGGAACGAAGGAAGAGGGAACTTCTGCTGCCTGTGCTGTCCTGTTGCTGATTGTGAGTAAAGAAGCTTGCACTGCTGCTGCCCATACCATAACGTCTGTGTGTGAGGGATGCTTGCACTTTTGCTGTGAGGAAATCCTGCCTGCACTGCTTCCTCCAATGTTGTACCTGATTTGTTTGTGAGAGATTGGCACTACTACTCCCAATGCTATATCTACGTTGCGTATGAGAGAAGCTTGCCCCTCTGCCACCTGTGTTGTGAGTAAGAGAAGCTTCTACTACTGCTCTCCATGAGGTACTGGATTGCTGTGTGTTGGAAGCTTGCACAACCGTGGTCTGTGCAATACTTGATCTGTCTGAGGGAAGCATGCAATTCTGCTCCCTGTGTACGATACTTGAGCGCTGTCTGAAGGAATCTTGCAATTCTGCGCGTTGTGCTAGCAAGTCTTGAGATCTGTCTGAGGGAAGCTTGCAATTCCGTGCTTTATGAAAGCAAGTCTTGAGCTCTGTCTGAGGGACGCTGGAAATGCTGCGCTCTCTGCTAGCGAGCTTTGAGCTCTGTCTGAGGGAAGCTTGCAATGCTGCTCTCTCTGCTAACGAGTGTTGAGCTCTGTCTGAAGGAAGCTTGCAATGCTGCGCTCTCTGCTAACGAGTCTTGGGCTCTGTCTGAGGGAAGCTTGCAATGCTGCACTCTTTGCCAGCGAGTCTTGATCTCTGTCTGAGAGAAGCTTGCAATGCCGCACTCTCTGCTAGCGAGTCTTGAGCTCTGTCTGAGAGAAGCTTGCAATCCTTCGATCACTGCTAATGAGTCTTGAGCTCTGACTAAGGGAAGCTTGCAATGCTGCGCTCTCTGCTAACGAGTCTTGAGCTCTGTCTGAGAGAAGCTTGCAATGCTGCACTCAATGCTAGCGAGTCTTAAGCTCTGTTTGAGAGAAGCTTGCAATCCTTCGATCTCTGTTAACGAGTCTTGAGCTCTGACTAAGGGAAGCTTGCAATGCTGGGCTCTCAGCTAGCGAGCCTTGAGCTCTGTCTGAGATAAGCTTGCAATGCTGCGCTCTCTGCTAGTGAGCCTTGAGCTCTGTCTGAGAGAAACTTGCAATCCTTCGCTCTCTGCTAACGAGTCTTGTGCTCTGTCTGAGGGAAGCTTGCAATGCTGCACTCTCTGCTAGCGAGTCTTGATCTCTGTCTGAGGGAAGCTTGCAATGCTGTGCTTTCTGCTAGCGAGTCTTGAGCTCTGTCTGAGGGAAGCTTGCAATGCTGCGCTCTCTGCTAGCGAGTCTTGAGCTCTGTCTGATGGAAGCTTGCAAAGCTGTGCTCTCTGCTGAGTCTTGAGCTCTGTCTGAGGGAAGTTTCCAATGCTGCGCTCTCTGCTAGCGAGTCTTGAGCTCTGTCTGAGGGAAGCTTGCAATGCTGCGCTCTCTGCTAACGAGTCTTGAGCTCTGTCTGAGGGAAGCTTGCAATGCTGCGCTCTCTGCTAGCGAGTCTTGAGCTCTGTCTGAGGGAAGCTTGCAATGCTGCGCTCTCTGCTGAGTCTTGAGCTCTGTCTGAGGGAAACTTGCAATTCTGCGCTCTCTGCTAGCGAGTCTTGAGCTCTGTCTGAGAGAAGCTTGCAATCCTTCGATCTCTGCTAGCGAGTCTTGAGCTCTGTCTGAGGGAAGCTTGCAATGCTGCACTCTTTGCTAGCGAGTCTTGAGCTCTGTCTGAGGGAAGCTTGCAATGCTGCGCTCTCTACTGAGTCTTGAGCTCTGTCTGAGGGAAGCTTCCAATGCTGCGCTCTCTGCTAGCGAGTCTTGAGCTCTGTCTGAGGGAAGCTTGCAATGCTGCGCTCTCTGCTAGCGTGTCTTGAGCTCTGTCTGAGAGAAGCTTGCAATGGTGCGTTCTCTCCTAACGAGTCTTGAGCTCTGTCTGAGAGAAGCTTGCAATCCTTCGATCTCTGCTAACGAGTCTTGAGCTCTGTCTGAGGGAAGCTTGCAATGCTGCGCTCTCTGCTAGCGAGTCTAGAGCTCTGTCTGAGGGAAGCTTACAATGCCGCGCTCTCTGCTAGCGAGTCTTGCGCTCTGTCTGAGTGACGCTTACAATGCTGCGCTCTCTGCTAGCGAGTCTTGAGCTCTGTCTGAGGGAAGCTTGCAATGGTGCGCTCTCTGCTAGCGAGTCTTTCGCTCTGTCTGAGAGAAGCTTGCAATCCTTCGATCTCTGCTAACGAGTCTTGAGCTCTGACTAAGGGAAGCTTGCAATGCTGCGCTCTCTGCTAACGAGTCTTGCGCTCTGTCTGAGTGAAGCTTACAATGCTGCGCTCTCTGCTAGCGAGTCTTGAGCTCTGTCTGAGGGAAGCTTGCAATGCTGCGCTCTCTGCTAGCGTGTCTTGAGCTCTGTCTGAGAGAAGCTTGCAATGGTGCGTTCTCTCCTAACGAGTCTTGAGCTCTGTCTGAGAGAAGCTTGCAATCCTTCGATCTCTGCTAACGAGTCTTGAGCTCTGTCTGAGGGAAGCTTGCAATGCTGCGCTCTCTGCTAGCGAGTCTAGAGCTCTGTCTGAGGGAAGCTTACAATGCCGCGCTCTCTGCTAGCGAGTCTTGCGCTCTGTCTGAGTGACGCTTACAATGCTGCGCTCTCTGGTACCGAGTCTGGAGCTCTGTCTGAGGGACGCTTGCAATGCTGCGCTCTCTGCTAAAAGGTTTGAGCTCTGTCTGAGAGAAGCTTGCAATCCTTCGCTCTCTGCTAACGAGTCTTGAGCTCTGTCTGAGGGAAGCTTGCTCTGCAGTGGTTTGTACGGTACCTGTATGTGGAGGCCTTTGGTGTGTTGGGAACCATTGATAATATAAAGTTTGGTGGGAGCTGCAGGTTGTTTGCCCCCCACCCCCTCTTCCCTACTACAGGTGCGTTCCAGGAACCGCAGAGACTGATTGTCCCAATTCTGTTTATTTTGCCTTTCAATTGGCAGGGCGGAGGCCCTCGAAAAGCCACAAGCATCTCCGCGCCGGGAGCTGGGAACCTCGCTGTCTTTGTAGACAACTGCGGGCACTACAATGTGGCCTTTCTTGTCCCAAGCGCGCTCCCGCGCAGCAGGCTCGCGCTCCCTTTGATGTCCGGGCGGGCCCGCCCTCCCTGTGGTACATAACCTATTTCCGCCGGCGCAGGGGTAGGGGAAAGGCTTGGTTTGAGCAGCCTGTGCACAGGTGCATCGCCTACCCAGGCCTCCAGCACTCATGACCACCCACGCCGGCCTGGAACAGGACAACACAATGCCGGCCAGGGTGCCAACAACCAGGGGAGCACCAGGTTTCACTAGTGTGACCAGATCTAGTGACCCAAAAAAGGGGACATTTCACAAAAATAGAGGAAGGCTACAATTTTACATCAACGGAGTGACAAAGAATAAGAGCCCTCATCAACATAGAACCGCAGAAGAGGCACTAAGCACATACATGAAATAACATTTTTAAAACCAGCATCATACAAGTTAATTAAAGTGCTTACTTATAACAGCTCCTAACTAGCCCTGCTTTGGCACACCTAAAACATTACCTGGCCCTCACTGTTTTCAGTTGACCCTCTCAAAAACCAAGACATGAGTCAAATATGCCGAAATCTGCAGAGACAACTGTTGAAAAAACCAAGACGCCTGGTCATCCTAGCTTTTATCCCTGGAAGGAGGACATGAAACCAACCGTGTTGTAAGGGCTGGGGTGCTGGGCTTTGCTGTGTGTGTATATGTGTGTATGTGTGTATATATATATATATATATATATATATATATATATATATATATATATATATATATATATATATATATATATATATATATATATATATATATATATATATATATATATATATATATATATATATATATATATATATATATATATACATATACATATTATCCAGTGGCTGGTGCACCTGCAGCTGGATTTACTGCATGCCACATCACCTTACCTGATTTTACACACTGGAAAGTCTAAACTGTACAATCACTTTACCCTGGCCCAGGCCTGACCCCCTGCCAAAGCATAGCGGTAGTGTATTATGCTCTCCATTTTTCATGGCGACGTCCCCTCCACTCATCTCCGCGCTCAGCACAGGAGCCTCTGCATACATTTACCACCTGCTCAGAACAGCTGATAAATACGTGTGTTGAACCACTCCCAAAACACCCCTCCTCCACCCAGAATTCTGTTATTCTCCATTTCGAAGGTTGTAATTGCAGAAACTGTTTGCACAGGTTCTGGCCAATATCGGACATTCCGGTTGCCTGGAATCGCCACCCAGAATTCTGCATTACTTGTAATTTGGCCCTTTAAATCTCTGATGTTTAAGGCTCATCACCAAGGTAATATAGGAAGATAACCGTAATCCATAGAGGCCTGGATTAAAAAATCATAAACAAGTTTCAGAGTCCCATAGACTTCCAAGCAGACCAGTTTTTCTTTAGGATATAAACCCAGGTCCTCCGTAGGGCTTTTTGAAAGTTCGGATGAGGGACTGCTACCGTGAGCGTCGACACTGACCAGGACTATTGGCAGTTACTCTGGCCCTCGGACCCTTTAAAATTTATTGTGATTGGTGTTTGTGTGACTTAGTCTGAAGGTGAATATGGAGGACCTGAGTTTATATCCTCCAGACGAACTGGTCTGCTTGGAAGTCTGTGGGACGCTGAAACTTGTTTATGATTTTTGAATCCAGGCCTCTATCGATTATGATAAACTTTTGGAACCAATTGACTAACGGATACGGATTAAGTGAACCAAGATCAAGATGCTTCTGCCCTGACAAAGTTCCATTCGGAACGAAACGCGTTGGCTGATGTCAAAATTTTAAATTGAAAATGTAATAAAAGATATATTTTGGAATATATTTGGAGCTCTCTGCCTTCATCCCGCTGCACCGTCCTTCGTTTTCTGAATCGTTCTCTCTGGTTTCCAGCGGAGTGAAAGTGCGGCGAACTCCGGATGTGGTTGCACAGACAATTTACTAATCTGTTTACTTAGAAACTGAGGTGCTGAACTATGGTCAGCCGCATGCTGTCTTTCTAGTCGTGCAATATAGGAAGATAACTCTCACTTCACCTTCATTTCTCTGTGTACATGTCTTCTCTAGTATGGACTTGTGAGTGGTCAAACATAACAGGAACCTGCAAATGAAGAATCATTTTATGGAATGGGATATATTATTCCACAAACAGACTATAAGTGAGGCGGAAGAGGCGGTTTTGTAGTATAGTCTTTAAAAATAGGAAGCGTTACAGTAGTTCAGGCAGTGCTTAAGTTGGGCCGGTGGGTGTCAACATCGGCTCTTATGACAGTCTGCCTCATCCTAGGCTGTCTGCCTAATTAGGAATGAGCACAACAACAACTGTTTATTAGTTGAATTTACATTAACAATGACATATAACTGCCACCCAAGCCAGTCTTATATTTGTAGGGTCATGGAATAGTCTGAACCGTCACATTTGTTAGAGTGTGATGGTAATTAGTTGAGTTGGTATTGTCATTGGCAACGCTGGCAGTAGCAATGGATGGTGTAAGCTGCAGTGGCCTCCTGGTGAGGGTCCTTGCACTTTTTGTTTTACAAATTAAGGACTGGCAGATAACTTTTCAGAAGCCATCATTTATGACTGTATGAGTAACGCTGATACGGAGTCCATGATGTCACTAGTTGCGCTAAGGATGCTGAGAGTAATGCCATCTGTAATTGGACCATGACTACATTTATTGGTGCCAGTAATAATACCAATACTGCTGGTAGCAATAATGACATCACTCATATTGGTAATAACCTCATATTGCCAATAAGGAGACCAAAAATGACATTGATCATCATGTGAAAAATAGCATTGTTACCAATGTATGTAATGAATAATGAAATGAGATGAAAATAGGATTTATAGAGCGCACTCATACCCGGAGGTGTCTAGGCGCTAATCTCAGAGAAGGTAAACTGCTGAATATACCAAGGACAGGGACAACACCAACTGTGGGATCAGTAATAGACACATCGGCTACTCTGATAGTAGCACCAGTGACGGTGCAAACATAGGTGCTAACCTTTATGTCAATAATGAAACCAATAATCACATTAATGATGACTCCAATAACGATGCGGACATTGACACCAACAATGAGAACATAAATGTTGAACCAGCAATCACACCAGTAATAATGCAGAAAAGCATTCCAGTAAAAAAAACGAAATCAACTCAAAGTTGGAGTAAGTACTCCAGTAGTGATGTCAATAATGGTCTTAATGATGTCTATAAAGCAAACATTAATGGTGACAACAACCGCAATAACCATGCCAGAAATGTTGTCAGTACTGAAGTCAATATATAGACGTTAATAATTTATACCAATAACAACATCAACAAAATAACTTTTTATGGCCAGTGACAAATGGAAGTCCAAAATTTTGATTTTGTTTATTTACAATGAGAACATTAACAAACTTGCTAAAAAATAGATCTTCTTTCCAGGATATTAGAAAGGATACCTGCAAAAATCTGAGGGAGAAGTGGACCTCTCTGTGTGCGAAGGCATTTGACCAACAAGTCGCGCCTCTGTCTTCATCTACTCCCAGAAAGTTGTGGGTCACACACATCCTGTAGAAGAGGTGGTCCACTCCCTTTGGTCCGAACATTGCACCCAAATCTTAGTGTAGACGTAGATCATTTAAAGGCAGTGTAACCCATGCAGCAAAATTCATGTGTCCGGTATTCAGCCCTTGAGAAACCGGATGCACTAGAATGCGAAATTGTTTGGGTGGGGGGAGAAGAGGGGAATCTCTGTAATGGGGTCCCAGTTGAAGCCCTAATATCCAACACACCTTATGGAGTCTTAGTTCCCTACATTGGGAAAGGAGTGAAAACATCATGGTGTGCAGAGGTCTATGGGAAACTGGTGAGTTTATGAGCGTGGATGTCCCACTCCTAGTCTGGTGTCTCCACAAACGAGTGCAAATTACACTGATTTATACAGTCTTAATAAGTGGTTGGTTGTCTTCCTCATTGGTTGTCTCTGCTGTTCCATCTGGGTGGCTCTGATTCACTTTTTTGATCTAAGATGGGGCTTTAATATACAAGAGGATCCCTTGAGTCTGACATAAGTTTAGGGTCTGACTTTTCCAGATCAGAAGGCAAGGAAGGGTGAGCAGTGGCAATATAGTGTGTTGTCTCAGACCTGGCTGGGATCTACCACAGTTTCCCTCACCCTGAGATTTCCATGCGGACCACCCGATAGTCAATGTCTCCCACCAGTGTCCTGGCATGCCTGGAGAATGTTGGATTCTTGCCCCCACTAGAGGTCTGGATTTTCTCTTCTATAACAAATTAGGATTATCCTTCATCTAATTTATCTTCTCTACTCCTGCAACAGTGCATGCAGGATTGATCCACTTAATGGCTGGAAGATCCTATGGTATTGTGTTGTGCAGAGAGATGTACACATTTGATGGCATTCGTGGTCTTTATCAGATGTCACTATGCTAAGGGCTATCCCTTCTCTTCCACAATGTGACATGAAAGTTCTATCCTAAGCATACATCCCCACCCTTCATATAATTTCATCAGGCAAAATTAGTCCTCGCTGCCCCCTGATGCATGTCATGATTAAGCAGCATTGATAAGTACATACAGTAGGCCTCTTGTCTGACCCAAAAATATCCAAGAGTGTGATCTGTCGGCTAATCCACCCGTGTTCGAAGATAACTTAAATACAATTCACACTACAAAATAAAGCTCTTTTTTTGCTGTTCTTCCCCAACCCCACCCTCAAGTAACGGCCAGGTTATAGTCTGCAGAAACATTGCCCAGGCTTTCCTTGGCTAGGTTTGGGCATTACTTCATTGTCGGACATGTGCCACTAGGAGCCAGGATTCGCGGTCAGTCCCATCCTGCTCGCCATCGGTCATGTGTCGTAGCACAACGTGGTTCATTGATCCCCACCTCCACTGTCACCACCTTCCCCAAAGAGGGCCGGGTTCTCGGCCAGTGTGGCCCGGACCTTCTTTTTCTCCTTGAAACGTCCTGAGTTTGACACCTTGACGTGCTTCCCTTTGGTGCTTTTGTCCACAATTTTCTCCAGCCTAGCATTGAACTCGCTATCGGTAGGAGCTTCTGGCCGCGCAGCCCCTGCAGTTTGTGCCGTCTCCTGCTTGTCGTTGCTAGAGTAGTCGGCTGGGATCTCGTATAACACTTTGGGTGTGGACTTCTTTTTGCGCAGGAAGGTCAGCTTCCACCAGCTGTAGGAGTTGTCGGCCATGACAATTTCAGGCAAGCAAGGGTAGGGGGAAAAGGAGAAACGTCCAACCACTGTATGGAAAGAAAGAGAACACTTATCAGCCTTTTGATGGTCACACTACCAAATACAATAACCAAAGAAGCAGTTGCTAGCCGAGTAGACACCTGGCTTCCAGAGACAGGCAGCACTGTGCCTATAGACTGTTCTGACTTCCATACTGTTTGTATCACATCAAAACCCTACTTAGTCACTGATTAAACTCAGCCTTTCCACAATCTCTCTGCATTCTGTGTGTGGTAGATTTTTTTAAATGTGATATTTCTTATACCGTCCTACACCTCAATATTTTTTTTATATATTACATTTTCAAACTAAACCTATCCCGTTCCTTAATTAATCCTCTCCTTTTACTGAAAATAGATGCTAATTAGCCACCAAGGCCACCATTTATACCCCACGAATGCAGACCACCAATAACCCAATAGAGGGAATGGAACCTTCCTAATGTATTTATTTATTTTATTTTATTCATAAAGTTGTATATAGCGCGAACATGACCCTAGAGGCTATCAGGGCGCTTTACATAACACTGTTCAGATACATTAGACAGTTTAGGGAGTAATATACATACATTCAATGTTAACAGGTAGACAGTGGTAGATAAGATAACATATGTTGAAAACAGTTAACAGTGGTCAATACATGCTGCAAATCCTGGGCAAACAATGTCCCATCTCAGAAAAATTGAGACTGTGTGGATTTTGTAGTCATGCTTATGTGTTTTCATTTAACCTTTTTTCATTAAAACGCATAATAAAAAAAAAAACATAGAAGAAGGAACAAAAATGCTATGCCAGGTTCCAATATCAATAAAACCTTCTGTGAATTCTTTTTAAAACAATCTCAATTTACAAGAATTCGCTGCACCCAGTCTTGATATATGAGAATGGATGTGTCTCTGCCAAGTCATTAGAAATTCCATGAATATGTTAGGTCATCTTTTGTTTTGAATTGGGTATTTGTTCTTACTTAAAAAGTGGCTACAAGGTGCAATATTTACAGAGATAACTTGTTTAGGAAAATTATTATGTTCATGGTTTTCACGTGTGAAAATTCTCTAACCTAGAGATTAAGTGCCTGATTATGATGTCGAGCGGAGTTTCCTCTGCCCGACATCTTGTTGGTCATGGGACCCACCGACACCCGGTTGGCTATCCTGACAGACTAATTAGGATGCAACCGAACACTGTTTGGTCGCAGTCCTATACATTACAATGGGAGCATGTATTACGTCCGGGAATGCCTGCTCCCATTGTAAAATAGAAGGTGCCGTTCATCCCTGCACCCTGTGGCACCTCAAGGGACCTCTGGCTTCCAACTGGAGGCTGTGCACCCAAGGGGGGGACTTGCTGGGGGCCACCAGAGTCGAGTTCTGACAGCATTTTTGTGTCAGAAAGGCTGACATGAAAAGGCTGCTGAAACCTGACATCGTAATCCCTAGGACAGAAAGAGCCTTTCTAGGGATGACTGGCCACATTCCGCCCATCAGAAACCAGTCGAAATGAGTGTTCGGGTTCCTTTCCGACTGCCTCCATCGTAATGAGGCAGTTGGAAAGGAATCCGACCGACATATTATGATGTGGTCGGAAAAGCTCCAACCGACGGTCGGAGCCGTTTCCAACCGCATCGAATAAGGCCCTAGGGGCCATAAGTAGGTAGCTTAATACCGGTTGGTAACGGCTCGAAATCAGTAAATTTCCCGTTACCGACCGTTATTTAGCTTTTTCTAATGTAGGTGGCTGGATATAAGGATTCGGTAATTTACCGAATCGGTAATTTAAGGAATCGGTAAATTACCGAATCCTTAAAATACCAAATAGGTAAATTACTGAATCCTTAAATCCTATGTAGGGAGCACTCAAGTGAGTGCATTTTTGATTTAAGGATTCGTTATTTACCACCAACTACAAGTTGGTGGTAAATATAGAATATCTTTAAAAAAGCAATTTTGTGCTTTTGTAAAAGTGCCATGTGGCAGACATGTATGCCCTTAGGGCATGTATGTGCGCCACATGTGCACTCATGCACGATTCAGGGGTGTAACAGGGTGTCAATGTGACACCCTGCCACCCTTGAAAATGCCCCCCCTATTACCCATTCGGTATTTACTGAATCGGTAATAGTGAATGGCTTCCCATTCATTCCTATGGGCCACCAGGCCCATAGGAATGAATGGGAATTACCAAATCTGTAAATACCAAATCGGTAATAACGAATATTACGGATTAAGTAACATTTACCGAATTTTTACCTACATTCAATTTACCGATTCCTAAATACCAAATCGGTAAAATTCGGTATTTAGGAATCTGTAAAATTAAATTATCACCATATGGCCCTAAATGTGCAAACGCATTGCATAGATAGAGGGACATCTTCCCTCAGTAGAAACTAGTATACAAGTCGCCAAGATGGCTCAGTGCTTTTAGTACTCTCTGCCAACTTCTTGTTTGACCTGCAGGTCCCAAGTTTGAATCCTGACTGGATCACGAATTGGCCACTAGTAGCGCATATTTACAACATTTCAAACTGGTGAAACTGTAGGAGTAATCCATCTACTAAAGCAATTGTTATCAATGCACTATGGCCCCATGTATAAAACCTTTTTTGTGATTTGTAAATTGCATTCGCAGAATCGGGCCATTGGCAAATGGAAAAAGGCATTTTTGTATGTAGCAAGCCCAAATTGCGATTCAGTTACCTGGTACTGTATCACAATTTGGGATTGTGTTTCGGTATTTGGATTTGGTTAAGGACATCACTTCCTAATACCGATTTGCATTGATATGTACAAATATTTTGCAACCGAATTGCAGTTGCAAAACATTCGCATTTTACCACCAACTCAAAGTTGGCGGTAACCTATTCGTAAATGGGAAGGAGTGCCCAAGGGACACCTTCCCCTTTGCGAATGGCTGTAAAAATATTTTTCAAGAGCTGGCAATAGTCCCACGGACAGCTGCCTCTTCTTAAAATAATGAAAAGAAACCTTTTTAAAAAACATATCTATTTTCCTTTAAAGAAAACATGTTACTTAAAAAAATGACTTCATTTAAAAGCAATATCAGACATGCAGACCCGCATTTTATTTTTGAGATTCACAATGGGTCGCAAACTGCAACCTACCTCATTAATATTCATGAGGTAGGTATATTCTAGACCCACTGGGAATCGCAAATAGTGAACACGCTTTAGTACATTAGTGTTTGCTATTACCTACTAGTGAATCGCAAAAAAATGCTAATTGGTATTCGCAAACACTAATGTTAGTACATATGGCCCTAGATTACTAAATGATGACAATTGAAACCACTTTCCGAGCACAGTCATTTGGCTGAGGAGAACCATACAGTGTGGTTCTCAACACCCTTGTAGGGAAATACCAAATTGACATGCTTCGGTTGCTATATTGAAAATCATGATATAAATTAGTTTGTTGTCTGCCACAGAGTACAAGGAAGCTTCAGGGTTTATGATAATCCCTTCGATGTGGCTGTGGCAACTCCATTGAAAAGGCTGCAGTAAAAACACGTGTTTATATATAGCCTGATGTCACTTCCTTGTTGCTCAGGAGATTTTCCAGCTACTAAAAACAATCTAAAAGAATATAAATACATAATAGGTATTTATTTTGACATGGAGGCATTATTACCAATACACCTGTTTGCCATGACTGACACTCTTTCAAGTTATTTGTTCCAATCCTTTAAATATATACCAAGCTACACTGCCTTTGATGGTCAGAAGAAGGCCATTTTCTTAACAACATACCAAATGAAACATGTCAGTTTCTTTTGTCTATAAATGTGTGTAGTACATAGTGTGCTAGTTTTAAGAGGATGAAGGTGTTCTTCCAAATCTATATCTATGAAGATAGTGTTTTAATTGTATATGTTCAGTACAACTTATTTATTTTTGAAAAAGTAATGCACTTTCCTAGATCAAAAATGTATTCTCAATTTTTGAATAAATAATTCATAAAATGAAAAGCATTTGTACATGAATGTATGCTTTTGTGTCCTTTCTTTACTTTTGAATGCTTCTAAATCCATTGTGAAATTATTGTGCGATTGGAAAATGAACATGAGGAGAGACTTTTTTCTAAAACTGGGTTTCAGTCGATGCTAAGTCATCTAATGGTGTTCTTGAGTTAGGAATTTAAAGTCGTTTATACGAAGAATTTAGTTATAGTGCACATGAATACAATTAGTTAAGATGATGATTTTATTGTATATTGTTTACACAGATTTTAATTTTAATTTATACATTTTGTGGGATCCTGATCTTAGTCATAGGTCACTCCTGATCTCAGTCCTAGGTCTCTCCTGCTACCGACCATCCATCTCACTGAGTATTCCCACAACCTCAGCCACAAAAAGTTTGGTTGGCACATAGGTTCAAGTCTCCTTGTTTACTAGCTCAGGTTTGTCATCTCTCCATGTGAGTTAATTTCAAGATGGCCCTTCTTCAGTTTAGCCACTGCTTTTTTGTCATGCTTAAAAGAGAACCGAAAAGCTTTTATTTTTCTTACATATTTATCCGTCTCATGCCCAGTATTGTGCGTACATTGCCAAGCGAGGGCAGAGCAGTGTACGGGGGTCAAAGGTAAGTCAGCATGTTATGGGAGAGGTAGCTGGTTTGTGGTCTGTTACTGCATCATGATGTAGTGTTATTTAGACTAAAGGTAATCCGGAAGGCACCATCTAGGCTGCGACCCACTGGAGTCAGACCAAGCTGCAGCTAGAGAATACATTGGGTTGTAGATTGCCCAACACCTAACAATTTACCCAGTGCGTTGGCCATTGGTGTGTCTATCTGACCAGTTATTTGCGCCATTCAGACAATATGGACGTCGATTAGGGCTTGCCAGCAGCTGCCGTCCCGGCTGACCGTGTGATATCTCTGATGCTGCCATTGCTGACCCTGAATTCAGGGATCACGACAGTAGGAACAGGAAGTAAATGGAGCCCCAAGAGCCTAGTTTACTTCTTGTAGTTTCCATTTATGGGCCTTCACCTATCGCCTGAGCAGCAGGTATGAAATTGTTGAGGGGCTTCATTTTTTGAAGTCTTTGGGGGATAAATCTTGTTAGACCACACTTCTATGACCCCTGCCATTTTTTGTAAATGGACGTCATGATGGGTATTAGAGCCATATATAAACAGCGGACAAAACGTTGCCGTCAAGGAATGGACTAAGGGAGCATCATTGATACGATTGATATCAAAGTGAGATAAACCAGTGGAAGCCTTAAAAACTTGGGCACATCTATTTTACTCACACAGAATCCAGTTCAGCAATCTACGGGTATTTAGCCATACCACACAGCTATTGGTGAGATACATATAAGTCACTGATGGAATAAGGACTGTGCTGCCGGCATACATCATTCATTATACTGGGAGGGTCAGTCTAATTCTGCTGGGGTGAATCACACTTTTTTTTTAGGAACTTGATGCAGATCAGCTATCGGGAAAATGAAAAAGTATGATAACGAGTATCACTGCTTAAGTACACTTTTTGGTTCTGTCCCAGAAGACTAGTAACTGGTTAGCTTCTTATAGCCTCGAGTACAGGAATTTTACTAGCGAGCTATATGCCTCATTTTAGCTACTTTGCACACAGTATCCCCATGTCTATTGAATGGAAAGCGACTCTTATCCACTAAGCACATACCTTAGTTTTGCTAGTATGTGACACCTCTTGCAGAATGATCATGATGTCAGGAGGCATCACTGCTTCCCTAACCCTGATTTGGTTATATGGCACACACTTCTCATCTGTAGCGTAGTCTGCCATGGATTCTGTTAGCTGGCAGCTGCATAGCTCAGCTTCTGCATTTAGCAATGGAATTAGTCTGTAATCGGTGGGATCGGCCACATTGACTTTCTTAAAAATTGTTTCTTATAATGTGGCTTCCTGAAAAGGGGAATCATGGTTAATTCCTCAATCCACTCCCAGCAGAGCTGATCTTTTATTCTTGACTTAAGTTTGGTGTTTACTTTCTAAAGGGCCGGCAGGGACTTGTGGGCCCCCAAACACAAGAAGACTTAAAGGAGTTAATGAATAACTCCACCCATTTTGTAGACTCAAAAGGTTCAATGCATAGTAAGTTAAGAACACTGCTTTAAGTACATGTTTTCTGTATTTCCAGGTATGGAACCCTGGTTCTCCCTCAAAGCCATTAAAAACACAGTTTCCACTTGCTTTTTTTTGCGTCAACCTAAAGTACATATTGTAGTCTTATTTTTTTTCTTTTATTTATTGTGTTTTATAAAGTGCGACTATGACCATCAAGTTGTCAGAGTGCTGTACAACGAGAGAGCTAGTGAGGGCTGTAGTACAGTAAAGACATCTGTCACTAAAGATCCGCTGTACATAGAATTCTAAATGCAAGGTATAAAATAATAGAATTCAATATGAAATAGGGCGAATGACAGTTTCAAAATGGTTCTCATTAACACACATATTTTCTAGTAATACAGCTTTCACTTCCTTCTTGGAAAGACTTAGCAAGGTAATAGTTCTCTGTGTTGTGGAAAGGAGTTCCTTATTTTTGGAGCAGATCCTGCAAAGATGCGGCACCGTTTTTTCCTTTTGAATCTGGATGGTTCTAGTAGGAGGGATTCAGCACTTCTAGAATCATTTCCCCTCCTGATAGTTGAGCCTATTCGCCAGGAATTTTGGTCCAGAATTCTGTGGAGCTTTGAGTGTTATGTGTGCAACCTTCAGTTGGATCCTAGTTTCAACTGGAAGCCAATTGGGGTTTCTGAGTGAATAGGAAATGCGATCAAAGCTGTTAAAAGTCTTGCTGCTGCATTTGCGTTGCTTTTATTGGTCATAGGCTGGCTTTAGGTAGACCTATGAGTATTGCATTCCAATAGGCGAATCTTGAGAGCACTAGAGATTGAACCGCCCTTTTGAGGTCAACTAGCGGTATAATGGATTTTAGTTTTCTTATAAGGTGCAGATGTAGGTTAGTGCTTCTGGTTATTATTATTATTATATCGTCTTGTACAGCGCTCACTTACTCAAAAGGGCTTCCTGGCACTAAGCAGAGGTAGAGCAACCTAAACTGTTAGATTAAATCAACCAGATCTCGCTTCCATCGCACGTCAAC
This sequence comes from Lissotriton vulgaris, assembly GCF_964263255.1. NCBI lineage: Eukaryota > Metazoa > Chordata > Amphibia > Caudata > Salamandridae > Lissotriton > Lissotriton vulgaris. The sequence continues at coordinate 19,911 of NW_028255838.1, forward strand.
ACAACCTAAACATCATCTCCTACGCAGACGACACCCAGCTGATCCTTTCCCTCACAAAAGACCCCAACACCGCCAAAACCAATCTTCACGAAGGCATGAAAGAAGTAGCCGTATGGATGAAAGACAGCCGCCTTAAACTCAACTCAGACAAAACAGAAGTGCTCATCCTAGGATCAACCCCCTCTGCCTGGGACGACTCATGGTGGCCTTCGGATCTGGGCCCAGCACCCATACCCACGGACCACGCACGTAACCTTGGCTTCATACTAGACTCATCACTCACGATGACCAATCAAGTCAACGCGTCTCATCCTCCTGCTTCAACGTACTTCGCATACTCAAAAAAATCTTCCGCTGGATCCCCACCAAGACAAGAAAGACTGTCACCCACGCACTGGTTACGAGTCGACTAGACTATGGAAACACCCTCTACGCCAGAATTCCAGCCAAATTACAGAAAAAACTCCAACGCATCCAAAACGCATCAGCGAGACTCATCTTGGACATCCCTCGCCAAGATCACATCACCGGCCACCTGAACAACCTCCACTGGCTCCCCGTCAACAAGGGGATTACGTTCCGTCTCCTCACCCACGCACACAAGGCCCTCTACAAACTAGGACCCGAATGCCTCAACACTCGACTATCCTTCTACACACCCACCCGCCAACTAAGATCATCCAATCAAGGCCTCGCCGCAGTTCCGCGCATCCAAAGATCCACCATGGGAGGTAGATCCTTCTCCTACTTGGCGGCCAAGACATGGAACTCACTCCCCACTCACCTCCGCCATACACAGAACCACATCTCCTTCACAAAAGAACTTAAAACCTGGTTATTCGATAAATAAGGTTCCCCCTCCCCAAGCGCCTTGAGACCCTCAGGGTGAGTAGTGCGCTATATAAATTCCTGAACTTGAACTTGATCTTCAAGTGCTTACGAAACACAGATAATGTAGTGCAGCTTCTCAAGGACTCAGGGAGGGTGTTCCACAATATCTGGCCCAGATATATAAAGGAACGGCCTCCCATACAGGCTAATCGGATTCTGGGCAAAGTACACAATGCTTGATTAAATATTCGCAGCGCACGCATGGGCTGGTTAGGCACCACCACGTCTTGTACATATCACGGACCTGAGGCGGCTCTAGCCTTGTGCATATAACGCAAGGCTTTGGATTGTGGAGGATGTTCAACACGGAACCTTGTTTCGGAAGGCGATACAATAGTCTGCCAGCAGAACTCTTTACTACCTGTAGGCATTAAATAGATGACTTGTCTGTTACTAAATACAGAATCTTGCATAGTCTATTCTTGAAAGTATTAAAGCTTGGATCACTGTCCTTGGGCTGACTGTGAAATCATCAAAATAATTTTTTTCACCCACTTCAGCACTACACAGCAGTTGAAATCCACCTTAACCACCTGAGGTTTCACGGACAGGTTTTCGTCCAGCCAAAAGCCAAGGTTTTTTACCTTAGGAGACAATTTGGGAAGGATCCCTAGAGACTCCGGCCAATGTTCTGGACTTCAGAACTGAGGGTTCTTGCCTTGGAGAATTTTTCCAATCTTGTCACTATTGAGTTTGAGCGTACCCAGCTTGAGGGCGTCAGTGTTGTGACTCTGTGCAGATGACAAAAAATAATTTGTGTCATTGCAAAAGGGAACAGGGTTAAGCCACAGCTTTCCACTACATCCTCCTAAGGGCGTATGTAAACGTTAAACGTTAAACAGCATTGGGCTTAGGGCTGATCCCTGGGGGACTAGGAAGTCAAACCATACAATACTGACCTTGCACTGGCCGAGAAAACCTGGAATGTACGATTTTTCAAGAATGAGATTATGCAGGCTAATGCTTTTCCCTCAAGAGCCAGCGTCACCAGTCTTTCCACCGGGATGAAGTGGGACACAGTGTTGAAGGCCACGCTAAAGTCTAACAAAATCTAAGCGGCTATTCCACCTTCATCCAGGAGTCATCTTAGATGTTCAGTGACCCTTAGGAGGTTGTATTCAGTACTGTGCCTAGCCCTAAAGGCCGATTGTGAAGAGTGCAAACGTTTTGGGATTCCACAAAGGTGGTAAGCAGTGAATTCACATGTCTCCCCAAAATATGGGAGATGTGTAGCAAAGAAATTGGTCTGAAATTCCACCAGTAGGTAGGGTCAAGGTTAGGATTTTTTTTTAAAGCGGTACAATCATGGCATGCTTCTGTGTCTGTGGAACATAACCTTCCTGTAGTGAGGAGTTAAGAACATTTACCACCAATTTTAATAGCTCAAGGTCCATGAGTCAGAGCTTAGTCGATAGAAGAGGATCTAGCCGGGAAACTGATTTAATTCACTGTATTATGGATGAAAATTGGGGAATGTCCAGCAGGGACAACGACTCCATTTGAGGACCCGAAAGAGGCAATATCGGGCTGTTGGGAAGAGCTTCCAAGGGCTGGTGTTGGGAGCAGAGTCGGCAGATTGCCATTCTGCCTTTTTACCCTTTGCCAATTGAAGTTGAATGTCAGCTACCTTTTTTTACAAAGAAGCGGGCCAGTTCTTCGCATTGTGCCTGAGACAGTGAGGGCGATGGGATGTTTTGCTATGGTCAGAGAGTTCTTTGACCTTGTTAAAAAGTCTTGGGGCAATTTTGAGCATTAGGGATTGTGTCTGAATAAAATTACGCCTGCATGCTCTTCAAAGCCCATGATCATATTTTAGCTGTTGTACATTTGGAGTTTGACTCCTCGTCAAATGACTTTCTCCAGATCATTTACAGGCCTTTGCACAGTTTTTTCTCCAACTGAACCGTTTCATTAAACGATGAAGCAGGAGGGTGGGATCTCACTGAGGGACTAAGTGTGGCAGGGACAATTGCTTCCAAAGAATCCACAATCCAGCGATTTACTATTGGCTGATCAAGGACCGCTGTCTGCTTTAAGTCTGGTGTAGTCCTCCGAAGTTGTAAATTCAAGGTGAAAGCCAGTTCCTAGACTTAATTACTGGTTTGGCCACCTCTTTAAATGGAATTGCCAGGGCCCCTAATAGCAAAACGTGAAAACAAAATGGGGTTGGCCCTAATCAGCAAGGCTGGGCCTATATCATAAGTAACAGAAGAAGATGCCAGTACTGATAAACTTAGTTGAACAATGAGATAAATCTTCCACAAACAGAAAATCAAATTCCAGAAAGGGAATGCTCAATAGTCGGAATTTTATTTTATAAAGAATTTCAACAATAAAAAGGTTCTTTTTTCATTTACCGGGAAACACAGTGGGATAAGATCAAAATTGAGAACGGACACATAAAAATACAATCACCTGGAATAAACCATCATTCAAAACCACAGTCATGTCACATTCGCCACACATTCAACACATACACACTTAGCTCAAGCGTACCATATATACAATTTATACAAGGGACAAGAAATATATATACACAACTGGAACTGCATTAATTAAACGAAAATCTTCACATTTTTGATTAACTGGAAATACAATGCCAAGGATTTTACAATATAAAGAAGACTTTGCGCAAATGAATAAAGATTATTACTCTTCAACAATTAGATGTGAGGTCTATACACAAGTTTGGTTATTGAATCGAAAATTGGCAGTCCAGTGAAGAAAGGGGGGCCTACGCGTTTCGAATCTCCTTGGATTCTGTGGAGATTCTCATCAGGGCCTCAGGCAGCTGTACAAGGGAAAGGAACCAAAAAGAACATATATCTTAATTGTAGGAAAAACACAGAAATGACAGTTTAAGGTAGCACTTTTACACATCTGTATCTAGCATGATCACAGTGACACAAATAGCGTCTACAACAAGACTCTCAATACTCAGTGAGAGCCCATTTGGTCGATCTATTCAATGGAACAGTGAGGCTCTAAGATGGAGGGTGGTTTTGAAATACAAACTGAGTGGTAGGATAAAGCAGGTCTCAGGGAAGGAGCTGAGGTCATATGGTTGTACCCGCGGCGGTGGGCTCATTATACTAATGATCTATCTAGTCATAACTTACCGTCACAGTTTCTGCAAAATAGGCTGACAGTAGTCCAAATGAATAAGAGTGGGGAGTTTGCAAGCGTGGGGTGAAGGATAATCTGGAATGCAAGGAGAAGTATTTATGGTACCAGCGCATGGGATTGGTTGGACGCAGTGGGGGTGTGATCTACAAACTGCTCTTACCCCTGTGAAACGAAACGTGTCCAAGCGGCACAATCAACTTGCTTGTAGTTGGCCGGAATAGGGAATGACACGATGACCTGTTGCTATTCAGCGTCGTGTCTCTCCTGTATGATTCAGGCACACTGTCCTGTAGTCACCAAAAAACAAGGTAATTAGAAGAAGTTGAAGCGGGGGAGAGTGTGAGAACTGTATATATTGACTGGAGGGCAGCATCACCTGTCTGGCGCGAGGTAACAGCCTGTCTTAATCAGGCATTTCCACCGATGGTGGCAGAGTCAGCACAAGTCGGTTTTAGTCGCGTGTGCTGTAGGGAGATAAGCACACAAGACCAGCGCATTAGAACTGGCCTAATTTAACGAGTGAATGGGGTGAAAAGCTAGACTGACTAACTGAGGGGCAGGCAGGGTAACTGGTGGTCTCTTACCTGTGGAACGGGCTTGTATCGTCTCGGTGCATCAGTTGGTCGGCGTCTCGGCATACACTGCTCACTCGCGCATGCGTGTTTGGTGAGCATCAAAGGACTCGCGTTGTAAAGGAGGATTCTGACCTGCGTCATCAAGACGTGGGCGAATCAGGAGTTATTTCTTCGGTGTAGCGCTACAAAGGCACGACAAACTGCAGCACCCCAGCGAGGTGCGTGTGTGGAACAATAGTATGTTAAACGATTGCAAATAGCCGTCTTAGACCTGTGGGACAAAGAATAAAGGTTAAATGGGGATTAAAAATTGCAGATCGTAACCCTGTGTGAACTTATTACATCGTATGCATAGTGGAGTGGAGCCTTTGCAGAGGACGGGAGGAGTGATTCAGAGCCTGTAAATTTCAGACAATTCATTCAAACCTGAAGTCGCTGTGTCAAATTTGACAATCAGCATGGCTTCCCTTTTGGACAAGAGGAGGCTCATGTCACCTCCTCGAGAGTTTTTTTCAATCCTGGATATCACTGTCCACTTCAAGTCATTGGGCCCATGTTGCATTCTATTCCAGTGACTTACAAGTCCAAAAGGGAAGCCATGCTGATTGTCAAATTTGACACAGCGACTTCAGGTTTGAATGAATTGTCTGAAATTTACAGGCTCTGAATCACTCCTCCCGTCCTCTGCAAAGGCTCCACTCCACTATGCATACGATGTAATAAGTTCACACAGGGTTACGATCTGCAATTTTTAATCCCCATTTAACCTTTATTCTTTGTCCCACAGGTCTAAGACGGCTATTTGCAATCGTTTAACATACTATTGTTCCACACACGCACCTCGCTGGGGTGCTGCAGTTTGTTGTGCCTATGTAGCGCTACACCGAAGAAATAACTCCTGATTCGCCCACGTCTTGATGACGCAGGTCAGAATCCTCCTTTAAAACGCGAGTCCTTTGATGCTCACCAAACACGCATGCGCGAGTGAGCAGTGTATGCCGAGACGCCGACCAACTGATGCACCGAGACGATACAAGCCCGTTCCACAGGTAAGAGACCACCAGTTACCCTGCCTGCCCCTCAGTTAGTCAGTCTAGCTTTTCACCCCATTCACTCGTTAAATTAGGCCAGTTCTAATGCGCTGGTCTTGTGTGCTTATCTCCCTACAGCACACGCGACTAAAACCGACTTGTGCTGACTCTGCCACCATCGGTGGAAATGCCTGATTAAGACAGGCTGTTACCTCGCGCCAGACAGGTGATGCTGCCCTCCAGTCAATATATACAGTTCTCACACTCTCCCCCGCTTCAACTTCTTCTAATTACCTTGTTTTTTGGTGACTACAGGACAGTGTGCCTGAATCATACAGGAGAGACACGACGCTGAATAGCAACAGGTCATCGTGTCATTCCCTATTCCGGCCAACTACAAGCAAGTTGATTGTGCCGCTTGGACACGTTTCGTTTCACAGGGGTAAGAGCAGTTTGTAGATCACACCCCCACTGCGTCCAACCAATCCCATGCGCTGGTACCATAAATACTTCTCCTTGCATTCCAGATTATCCTTCACCCCACGCTTGCAAACTCCCCACTCTTATTCATTTGGACTACTGTCAGCCTATTTTGCAGAAACTGTGAAGGTAAGTTATGACTAGATAGATCATTAGTATAATGAGCCCACCGCCGCGGGTACAACCATATGACCTCAGCTCCTTCCCTGAGACCTGCTTAATCCTACCACTCAGTTTGTATTTCAAAACCACCCTCCATCTTAGAGCCTCACTGTTCCATTGAATAGATCGACCAAATGGGCTCTCACTGAGTATTGAGAGTCTTGTTGTAGACGCTATTTGTGTCACTGTGATCATGCTAGATACAGATGTGTAAAAGTGCTACCTTAAACTGTCATTTCTGTGTTTTTCCTACAATTAAGATATATGTTCTTTTTGGTTCCTTTCCCTTGTACAGCTGCCTGAGGCCCTGATGAGAATCTCCACAGAATCCAAGGAGATTCGAAACGCGTAGGCCCCCCTTTCTTCACTGGACTGCCAATTTTCGATTCAATAACCAAACTTGTGTATAGACCTCACATCTAATTGTTGGAGAGTAATAATCTTTATTCATTTGCGCAAAGTCTTCTTTATATTGTAAAATCCTTGGCATTGTATTTCCAGTTAATCAAAAATGTGAAGATTTTCGTTTAATTAATGCAGTTCCAGTTGTGTATATATATTTCTTGTCCCTTGTATAAATTGTATATATGGTACGCTTGAGCTAAGTGTGTATGTGTTGAATGTGTGGCGAATGTGACATGACTGTGGTTTTGAATGATGGTTTATTCCAGGTGATTGTATTTTTATGTGTCCGTTCTCAATTTTGATCTTATCCCACTGTGTTTCCCGGTAAATGAAAAAAGAACCTTTTTATTGTTGAAATTCTTTATAAAATAAAATTGCGACTATTGAGCATTCCCTTTCTGGAATTTGATTTTCTGTTTGTGGAAGATTTATCTCATTGTTCAACTAAGTTTATCAGTACTGGCATCTTCTTCTGTTACCTAATAGCAAAAGGCACTGTCAGGTGGTCAGACCAGAGAAGTGGCACGAGTAGGTCTGTGGTAAGGTCCTTCATATTAGAAAAGATAGGATCAAGGAGGTGGCCAGCCTTGTGTGGGAGCTGAGTTAAAGAGGGCTAGATTCAACACACTCAAATCCTCTATAAGGCGTATGCCCAGACTGCACAAGGGATCTTCCAAATGGACATTAAGATCTCCAAGCAGTGTAAATTTGGCACACTTGAGTATATAGGGAGACAGTAGGTCTGGAATAGTGGAGCACCAATTTCCAGCATACCCCTGAGGCTGATAAATTAAGGCCTCGGATACAGTGAGTTTGTGTGTGAGGTAGAGTGAGAAGAACAGGGCTTTTAGGGTGGGGATGGGAAGCTCTTCTACTTTACAATTATATGTATCCTTAAATATTGTAGCAATCCCACCACCTATCATATCCTGTCTATCTCTTCTAATGATGGATTAGTTTGGTGCAAGTGCGGCATCAGGAGTATTCACCCACAAAAAATTGAATAAGTGCTGCTGATGCGATGGGAGGGAATACTAAAAAAACAAACTTCATTCCTGCATCTACTACCAGAAGAAACCACTTTATGGCCTAAGTCATTCTGGGCGCCAGCAGCATTTCCTATGACCTCATTATGACTTGTGTCAAATGGCTTTTAGATAAAAAATTAAAAGTACATAAAAGCGGGCTCACCTGCGGGTCTAAGGAGGTCTGGCAGCCTTCGAAACAAACAGGTTGAAGTGCCATGAGTTGGTCAAAAGAGTGCAGAGGTTTGTCAAATAGGTACAAATTATTGATGTGTTCGAATAGCTGATCGTGGGTGCATTTTTCTACCAATTTGGCCGGAATATGGTCAGAAGTTGTTTGTCTTTCTGGTCAGTGCCCCTTTTTTTTAGTAGGTGTGATACTTAGCCCATCTTCAGGCAGTCTGGGAGGGATCCTTGTTGGAGAGATGCGTTCACGATTTTCATCGGTAAGGGAGTGATGGATTGGTGGATCTCTTTCAGTTGGTGGGAGGGAATGGGATAGTCGAAATGTGTGGTAGAATACATTGACTGAATGGTTTCTGTATTTCCCCCTCAGACAGAGATTTGAAAGTGTTCCAGAAGGCTCTGTTTTTTTCTTGGGACCGTTGGGGTGTATTAGTCAGTCTTCTTGCCTTGTGCTGTGAGTGTGTGGTTGATGGATTGCCTAGGTTGAGTACTAACTTGGCTGGAAATAGAGTTACTTATGGTTGCGATTTTGTCTTTAAAGAAAGTGGTGAATGTGTTTCAGATTTTCGTAGAGTTGTTTGCAATTGTCGGTTCTACAAGTTTTCCTGGTTGTTGTTTTATTATGTCAAAGAGTTTTCTGGGCCTGTTCTACAACCTCTCTAGTTGATATCTAATTGCTGCTGTCTTCTCATTAAAAATAGCCTTTTTGTATGAGATTCTGTGCATTCTCAACTGTTCAAGATGGTTAATGTTTGGTCACCTCCTCCGACGTCATCCCAGATGTCTTAATCGTTTTCTTTCATTGTTTATACTTTGGTTGAACCGCGTTGCTAAAGGTTCTATTTTGTGCCTTTTTGGGTGTAACGGAGCAGCCTCTGAGCTCTGTTGGCCATACTTCTGTTGTTGAGATGTGTCAGTTCGTGAACCCATGTAAAGTCAGTCTGAGCTTCCAGTAAGGTTTGGCATAGGCCCACCAGTTCTATTCTTTTTGCAAGGCTGTAGTCCTTCATTCACATTTTTCCCTTCTCGTTTCACCTTTGATTATAGATTCTTGTGCGGATATTTGGAAATTAATTTGATGGTCGTTGGACCAGTCTGTTGGGCTGATGTCTAATATGTTAACTGATCCCAGTTTAGCGATGATGAGATCAAGTGTGGCACCTTTTTTGTGCGTTGGTCCATTGCATGCTTGAATCATGTTGAGGTCCTGGAGTTGGTTACTGAGTGCAGCCACTGTGGGGTCTTTGTCATTGCCCCAATGCTGATTGAAATCTCCTAATAATATTGTATTAGAGAGTGAAGTAGCATTGATTGTGATTGTTTCCGCAAGTTGCACCAGAAAGACTGTACTGTTACCTGGTGGATGATACAAGAGGAGTGTTGTCGCTAGCAGTTTCTTTTCAAGCTTGATTTCAGCTCCCAAGAGATCAAACGATGATGTTTCTTCTAGAGAGAGAGAGTTTAAGGCTAGGGAGTATCGGTAAATTATGGTGAGACCTCACAAGCGTCAATGTGTGGTCTAGACGTAAGATGGCAAAATCCAGAGGACTGAGAAGGACTCCCTCATATGTGTGAGACACCACAGACATACTACGCATCATAGAGGAAATACACGATACAACTGAGATCAACCTTCTAATCACACTTGACGTAGAAGTGTTGTGTTCCTCGGTGCAAAAGGGGGTGGTAATGGACGGAGCATCTGAACCAATCAAACACTCACACCCAGTCAAAAGATCTGCGTTTAATCCATCTCGTTCTTTAGCCCACTCTGCCACCCCAGTTCAGACATGGCTATATGCAAATCAGTCTGACCCTGTGCCTCATGGGAACAGTCCAGCCCGAACTGCCAAGCCATGCCTTCCCTGGACCGGAAACAAGCTTCCGAGGACCGGTTTCTGGCATTCCAGCCGTCTTCAGCCCGGCTTGCTTGAATCCAGTGGGAAAGTGAGCAAGAGACTCACGTCTGAGCATACCCTGCCACACTTATGGCGGCCAAAAGCGGTACAAAAGGGGGTGGTAATGGATGGAGCATCTGAACCAATCTAACACTCACACCCAGTCAAAAGATCTGGGTTTCATCCATCACCGTTCTTTAGCCCACTCTGCCACCCCAGTTCAGACATGGCTATATGCAAATCAGTCTGACCCTGTGCCTCATGGGAACAGTCCAGCCCGCACTGCCAAGCCATGCCTTCCCTGGAATCAGAATATTCCTCAACAAGAGACACTAAGTGCAATAGAAACATGGCTTAGGAAAGAGGACTGGAGTTCCCCTACCCCTATTTCCTTCATCATGGGGTGTGCTACACTGGCACTAACCGAGAACTATTTTCAATACCAGAAACAGTTGTACCGTCAGTCACAAGGTGCTTCCATGGGGAGTACCTTCGCCCCGAGTGTGGCATGTCTTTAGATGGCCACCTTTGGAGAGAACATTTATGAGGAACACTAACAACCCATACATCAATAACCTCACCCTCAAGAGGAGGTTTATTGATGATATTTTGGTCTTCTGGAGAGGTGATCGCTCTACCTGTGAGGAATTTTGTGAATACATAAAAATAAGCACTGGCAACGTCAATAGGTCTCACCTTTGAAACTATTTGCTCTGCCAGTGACTGTTGTTTATGAAGCACATCATAAGCAAAAACGCTGATGCTGTAGAGCATGAACAAAAGGAGAAGCATTACTCATCGCCTGAAGTACATTGGCTCTCAGTCCAATTCTAAGTGCTGTATGTGCAGCATACACAGCGGCACAAGGTCTGAGATGCACGGGCAAAGCACAGGCTGGAGAGCAGAGCCATGACTTTGTTTGCATTACTTTTACTGTTCTGAAAATTCAATAAAAGTAGTTTCTCATGAACATTGGCACAATCAACCTCCTGTAGGATCCAGGCTATATTTTCTTTTATTGAACCAACGCTAGGGTGGGGGTTTGGGAGCCTTCTGGAGAGGGGGCTGTAGAGAGCAATGACCGCAGGAGTGGGCAGGAGCCAGGGATGGGGGCCAGGGGTGGGACATCAGTAAAGGATTCTTGAGCGCATGGGGATAAAGCTTAATGGAGAGGAGTGGGAGAAGGAACATGCAATAAATAATTTTGTAAACAAACAGACCACCAACACATAAGTGTCAGTCTGCTCCCCAGTGCCAAATGAACCAGTTTACAGCACGTTTGTGGAAACAATGTGTATTGTATATGCTTTCATTAGGAATTTAATTTTTATAAAGGAATGCCAGATGCTACCCAGGATTCTGTTTTTAAAAAAACAGCATAAGGCTAACAATGTGGCACCCTACAGATGCTAGAAGCATGCTTCCTGGGCAGGCATGAGCCTTTGGTCTCACTTCATGCGTATATGGGGAGGGGTGGTCAAGCTGTACCATTACCATTTGCTTCCCCAAGCTGGGCTGCGACCCTCAGGAGTTATGCACTGTTCATCTGACACAAAAAAGAAGGTATCAGAAAATAAAGATTCCAGACCCAGTGCAAAAAATGCTGACTATGAATCAATAAGCTCCCTTCATTTGTGGGGGTCGAACGGCCACTCATTTTCGACCACCTATGACAAAAACTATAAATAAAAAATGTGAAGTGTGGTCAAAGGAGCCAAATTCATTCAGAAATAAATAACAGCGCACACCAAATTGTTCTTGTGATCACGTTAACCCCACCTTCAGTACGTCTTGAAAGCAACAGGGGGATTGGCGGTGGGAAGGGAAGCATGCTAGGGAGACAGCTTGAAATGCATGCACTTTCATTGAGTGCCTAATACAAAAGAAAAAAATAATTCCCCAGAAGAGAGCAGTGGAAGAGCACAACTAATGTGGCTATGCTCCAGGGGCAAGACAGATACAAGATGGACAAGACAAGCCATCGAATATCAGGCAAACAAATGAGAGTGACAGTAAAGCTAACCAATGGTAAGCAGTGGGCGGGCTTCAAGCCCCTCTTTGTGTCCTTGGTAAGCCTAAAATATGTCTTTCACAACCAGACAGCTTACACTGTCTAGTAGGTTCAACCTAACAAAGTATTATGGATTTGTGGGCAGGGCGTTTGTTTGCACCTGGGAAGGATATGACATAACTCACATTTCAAGGTCTCTCTACATCTTTCTCATGCGTGCCCATTTATAGAGCTGTGTTATATGTAGTGTGAATTGCCTGTATAATTATTGGCAGCCCAAATCTTATATGAAGGCTTTTTTCCCCTAAGAACATATTATTTTAGGTAAATATTTTTTTGATTTAAAATTGAAGGACGGCATGAAGGGATATAAGTGGTGTGTACCCACTTTTCTGGGAGACCATGACCTCAAAATGACCCGTATCATGCGCTGTCGTTTTTTGGCAGTAGTACTTTGAATGTTGGCACCTCTAGACTCGAGGTATCCAAAAATGTTTATTTTATTTTTATGTGAAATACAGTTCATTTTTGGGAAGATTACACAAAATAAGCTTGTCTGTATGAAAACTGTATACTAGATATTCCCTCACGTACAAAAGTCCAGCGAGATACCGGCTCACTGTACATTCTGTACACTTTGCAACGTCACACAGGCAATGTTGCTAGTACAGCACATGTGGCCACCGCGTCCCGCAGTTTCACAGTTCCCACAAGACATATTCTGTTTGAACCAGTCTCTTGTGGGCAAAACTTACACCAAAAAGCAAAAGATAAACAAACACAAGTTACATAAAATAATCACAACCCAATGATTTACGCAAGATTACATTTGCATAAAAATCATAGGGCCCTGCACCAGGCCAACCTCCATAAAGAAGCGATTTTACAATTCTATGTGGCAATTTGTTCAAAAGGAAGAGCTGAAGAGAGCAGTGCCTGATAACTAGGGGTCAGGTGATATACCTGCAGGCGGGACGCGGACCCATTTTAACTGGATTATTTTTCAAAGTGCTGAAACGCAAGTTACAAAGCACTTTTTGCAGTTTAGGTGTGGTTTTCAGACCTGGTGAAAGATGATCCTTACAAGCGTTAGGAGCTTAAATTCCTCTGGGACACAATTTGTATTGGATAAAAACACCGGGTCCAATTCACAAAGCATTCTTTCATAAGTAGGTTTAACTTAATCGTAGTAAGTCAAAAGAAGTCAAAGCTACTCACATAAGTCTTTGTGAATTTGGCCCAATGGTATTAGCACTTTTTTCCATATTCCCTCTCTGCACTTGTTTTACCCTTGAGTTAAACACACCAGCTAGATTTACTGCTGGTTGTTACTTGAGCACAATTTCCTTGCAATGCATCAAGACGTATGTGTGTGAAATGTGGGGCCCGTCAGTGAAAGTACATACCTCAAATACAATAAGCTGGTAGTATCGGGCAGCGCCTTCCCAGGCTGACAAAAGAGCTTTTCATATCAACCCAATCGATCAGGAAAACAAACATTAAGACAACATTAAACACAGTCCTTGCCAAGACAGAACAATGCATGAGAAACCGGTGAGGGCTCACCTGTTGCCACCGGGGCACTGTCGCTTATTAGAGAATTGTAATTGTAATGCTGCTGTTTGTGCATATTTTAAATGGTGCAGTTGTCAATTTACTCGAGGGACATCTACAACCTATGTTTAATATTATATTAGTTTTATCCCTGCAGTCTTTATATATTCTAAGTTTTAACTTTAGCGTAGGTCTCTCTCCACAAAGTTTAACTTTATTGTAGTTATATACACGTACTCTTACGTTTAAATGAATTGTAGTTATATCTACATTTTTACCATATTGTACTTATAGATATCTAGTTTTCTTTTTTCATATTCTCATAGTCTAGGTATCACTTGATTGCAGTTATATTTTCATAATCTAAGTTTAAGGTTATTGGAGTTTTATCTCATAGCCTACATTTAACAAAATTCAATGTACATGGTCTAAGTGTAATCATATTGTAGTTATGTCTACGTAGCCTAAGTGCAACTTTAATGGTAGTTAGATCTATGTTATCTAAGATAACTATTGCAGTTTTATCAATGTTGTCTAAATGTTACCTTATTGTCATTCTAGCTACACAGTCTAAGTTTAACCTTATTTTATTTGTATCTGTATGGTCTTGGTTTAACTTTATTGTAGTAAATATCTACATAGTTGTATGTTTAACAATATTATAGTTACATTTACACAGGAAACCATATTGTACATATACCGATGCAGTCTGTGTTTATCTTTATTTTATTCGTAGCTGCCTAATATTCCATCTCCGTAGTCTCTTTAAATGTATTCTAATTCTATACATAGTCTATGTTCCAATTTATTATAGTTATATCTACTATCTACTTAGTCTAAGTTCAACCATATTTTAGTGAAATCTGCATATTTTATTACTGATCTTATCTACATATACCTATGCAGTATGCATTTATTAGGTCTGGAATTAGCCAAGACCTTTTGATAAATTCACACAATAACATTGGTAAAATTACGTATGTAATATAATTATAGGGGCTGTCAGCCAGTCCACTTCATCCATTGTTCTGTTGTTGTGTCATTCACATTTTTCGTCCATTCACTAAAGCATACTTCATGGGGCAGTAGGCCAGCCCACTTCAACGATAGGCTAACTTTACTCAGAGTAACAGCATTCTTTTCCCTAAGGAGCACACCCGACATGTGTTGCTCTCTATAGTCCCAGGGAATATTGGGTGCTTTTTGAGAACAAAAACTATTTTTGCTTTTAGGTTATTTTTTTTTATTTTGGTGAGTTCCCAGCAGTCCCTCCAACAACACAGTCATATAAAGCAAGCCTTGACAAACCCAAAAGGCTGTCAGCTAACACCAGGTGTATTGGCTTTGCCAATTCTTCTCTTTATTGCAGTTACATTTACATAGTATTAAGTTAAATGCTATTGTCCTATCTCTATAGCATACGATTTAGTTTATTATAGTTATATCTCCATAACTGTTTATCTTTAGTGCAGCTTCATCTATGTAGATTTCGTTTATCTGTATTAAACCCTACAAACCAAGAACATTATAAAAAAAACTACAAATTCACACTGAACATGTCAAAAACAATTTAAAACTGCACAGAGATTAAATTAGTTTAAATTAGTTTATATATCGTAGTTGATGTCACACAAACCAGTAAGAAAAGATTTCTGAGTAGGCATGAGACTGTGTGAAAGAAACCAAGACAGAGCCACTTGTCTAACACTTGCTTGACATTTAACTGAACCAACCCATTCCCCCCCCCCCCCCCCATAACTGCAGTCTTTCAAGGGCACTAGACTCTCTGGAAAGCTCAAAATCCCCCCAAAATGTTTCCAGCATCCATCTCAAGAGAAAACCATCTTTGAATTTTACTACGTCCAACTCTACAGGAAGTGACATCATTGATCCCCTCACCCCCCAAACCCTATCTTTAAAAGACATTGCCAGGCAAGCAGATCTCAATGACCAATATCCATCTCCACAGAAAGAAACATCACTGCACTTCCCTGCATCCATTTCTGCAGGTTTTCATCTGTCATTACCTGCCTTCTTCCCTACTTCAGTAAACTATTCAGCGTATCCCACTGTCTGGGCATCCCCACCACATGACGGACAGAGATGAGGGCATCCCCTGTTCGAACCTTTAAGGACCCAGGACCAGAAATCCTGCTCTAGGTAAACAAGCTTCATCCCATGCCTTTAAAACATCACATTTCACACCATCCCCACGCTCACATCTAGACCCAGCAAAATCATTCACCCCATTTGCTCTTCTCACACCTCCGTCCTCATCCACACGCCACGCAATAGAACACACAACCCTCCTACAACACACTCAGTGCACACTCTATCCTCATGCACACTCCAGACATTGCTGTGATGATCACTCAACACAATCTCGAGGCCCACTTCAGCAATGAAACCTGCTTTTTACCCCCTCAACATGCAGCTTCAATGTCCTCATCCCGATGGCTATAGCATCCAGAGCGTATACTGCACACTCAAAGCAGGGGGCGGGGGGCTCTAAGAGTCATACACAGGACATCATGGTCCTCTGGCCCTCCTAGCAACTCTACCACACCTATGTCTTCAAGCTCATCTTCTGCCACTTCCCTCTCTCAACCTCAAAAACATCCTCCTTTAATCTGATCTATAGAACACCAGGACCAAACAAGTTCTTCCCAGAAGAAATCTCAGACCTCGTTACCCTTTACCTCATCCAAAATACCCACCACAGATTCCTCAGAGACAGAACACACCCAGCCCTCCACAGTTGGTAGCACTTTCCTCAAGATCTGCACCACCACTAAACAAACACATGTCGAACACTATGCTCCTTTGAAAACCCAATCCACCAAGCCAAAGCCCTCAGTGCCCTGGTACACGCATGAGATTAACACAAGCTTAACAAAAGAAAATGTATCCTATGAAAAGAGGAGAAACAATTGAGAAGATCAAAATTCCTGGATGGCCTCACTCTACTCTAAACACTCCACTCTAATTGCTGATACCTCATCATCGCATTTAAAGCCTCTTAATACAACACTACGAGGTAACCAACAGAAGCAAATCCCTCATCAAGCCTGTTAAACACTGTCCAGTCCTCTTCGAGAACCCACAATCCCTGCTTTATTCAACAAATGCAATACCATTCACCTCTTCCTTACCGAGAAGATTGACAAAATAAGATACCACTTCTACAGCAGTGTCACCCATCATCACCTCACCACTTAATGAACCTCGTTCAATCCAGTCTTGCACACGCGTCTCTACGATATCCTAAACTCCGTCTAGGCAATCAAGATGGTACCCTTCTGTTCATCATCAAATTTCTATCCCAATGAGAGGGCACTCCTATGTTTAATGTTCTCAGAAGAGGGTGTGCACTAATGAGTGTGAAACATTGCATGATTACTGCATAGAGGGATTATGTGCAATAATGCAATAATGCGCAAAGTGTATAAGAAGTCTGAAACGCGAATTATTTTCTTTTTACATTTCGTTCACCGCAACAATAGGCAAATTCCTGTATAATGGTTGGTACTGTTATCATGTGTTTGTGAGAATGTCACAGCTGATCAATACACCACAATTGTGATAAATCTTCACATATTACCTAGGGATCTAGAGGGAACTCTGTCCTGTAGGAAGCCGTTTGTTCATTTTGGGCTGAAACATGTCAACCTAAGATGTTTGGGTACATAATATACCCTAACAACATCCTCTCAGAGATGTTTCTAATCTTGCTAAGGGTATCCACAATAAAGAGATCAACCTAACTGTGATTGGAGTAGCTGCAGGCAATTTTAATCACAGATCCTGTAGCAATAAGAGCTTCGCAAACAAGCAGTGCCTCGTAGGAGCAAAACCTGACTGCCATCACCAAGAAGGTGATTTCGTCGACATATGACGGGGATATTAGAAATTAGAAAGTAAATTGACCGGTCCTCTAAGGTAGGTAGAGTAGCGTAGCTAAAGGCTTCGTTCTCCTTGAGGGATCACACCTTCTGTAAATGTTAATGATTCACAAATGGATTGAGCCAGTTGTTGTGACTTCTTTAGGCTCTTTTGATAACCAGAGATCCACCGGACAGACAGTTGGTTTCACTGTTTTCATGATAGAAATTTCTTTATTATTCTAAAAAGTTGAAACACAGAAAGGTGCAGAAATATAGGCTGTGGCTAAACTAAACCTAAAAGGGTAACACCCAGATCTTCAATAACCTCCTAAAGTTGTGTAAATCAAAAGCTTCACGCAAAGAGAAGGGAAGAGAATTCCACGTGGAGGCCGCCGCAATAGAGAATGACCTGCTCCCCATGGTCTTCAAAGATGCCCTGAAAGGAGGAGAGAAGTGCAGAGGGCGATAATCCCGCAGATTGTAGGAGAGGGTTATAACTGAGTACCTTAACATTCAGTCTTTTCTTGAAAGTGCTCTGAAACAGTGGTGCATCGGTTCTTCAGGGTCTCAACAGATGCTGCTACCATTTTGGGGTTAGCAGTTTTTCTTTCATTGTAATGCTTACTCCCTTTTGAAAGTTGAGACCTTCTTTCAATAAGGAACATTAATAGCTTTTTATTTCAAATGTAAGTTTTTTGAAGTTGCTAAGTAATTTGCAACATTTACACAAGTAGGCATGCTTGCTGAATTCAAATTATTTCTTAGTTATGTTTAAGTTACAAAGCTTAGAATTTAGAAATAATCGTGTTTCCATACTTTTTGAATCACACAATTTGCAGTCAAGTGAGGGAGCCGGGGATACACCTGCAGTGTGTGGACCCAAACACAGCTCTTCAAATGCACCTCAAACACAACTCCTCGCGCCCCTGGCTGTTCCAGAACTGGGATCAGCCCATATTTCTACCTATGCACGTTGATCCTGGGCACCTGTAACCTGGAGACCACTCTTCCAGTAGAGCTCGGTCCTGCCTTGGGGTATCACCTTCTCTTACAGGTCTGAGCCCCACAAGCAGCTCGGCAAATGCACTTCAATCTTCAGATCACCTCCATCCTGTCCAGTAGCACCCTCACTGTTTTGCTTCTGGGATCCATACAACACACAGCAAGTGTACCCGTTCCCCACAGCCCACAGTCCTGGCCAACAGCGCTCCGACCCCTCACAGACAGCCCTTTCAGTGCACACCATTACTCACTTGCAGCGTGACCCATGGGCCCAGTACTTTTATCCACACACAACTCTGTCAAATCACATCACTTCCGTCTCACGCACCCTTTGCTATTCCAGTATTTACACCCAAACACAGCTGTGGAAATTCACCTCTGACATCGCATCTTCTGTCCCAGTAAAGGCGCACTTTTTTTTATCAATCCACCTCAGTCCTGAGCCATAGTACCTATATTTCTGTCCTCAGGCACACTTTCTCAAGGCACCTCAGTCCTGAGCCATAGTACCTTTACTTTCCTGTCCTGGGGTGCACTTTACCAATCCACCTCAGTCCTGAGCCATAGTACCTTTATTTTCCTGTCCTGAGTCATAGTACCTTATATTCCAGTCCTGGGGTGCACTTAGCAATGCCCCTTAGTCCTGAGTCATAGTACCTTTATGTTCCTGTCCTTGGTCACACTTTACAAATCCACCTCAGTCCTGAGTCATAGTACCTTATATTCTGGTCCTGGGGCGCACTTTGCCAATGCGCCTTAGTCCTGAGCCATATTACCCATCATGGAGCGAACTTTACGAATGCACCTTTTATATTCCCGTCCTGGGATGAACTTTATTAAAAGACACACAGATGATGGACAATGATGCACAGAATGCAGAGCAAATCCAACATTCACCCCCCGTCATGCGATCTGGGTTAAATCTATTGTTCTTTTGCCCATCATGTCACCCCTGTGTTGACCTAGCCATATGCTAATCAGCATCCTGGGGCCAGTTTCAGGGCATCACTCTTTATTGGCCAGGCTACCTTGAATCCAGTGGCACAGTGAGCCAGAGACCCACATCTAGGCATACCTGGCACACTTAGGGCGAGAAAGCAAAAGACACAAAGATGGACGAAATGCAGAGCAAATCAAACATTAATCCCTTGTCAGGAGATCGGGGTTAAATCCATCATTCTTTTACTCACCATGCCACCTCAGTTTAGACTCAACTATATGCATATCAGTCTTGACCATGTTCCTCATGAGAATATTCCAGCCCGAACTGCTAAGCCAGGCCGTCCCTGGGATGGCAACAAGCATCCTGGGACTGGTTTTGGGGTATCACCCCTCATCAGCCAGGCTAGCTTGAATCCAGTGGAACAGTGAGCCTGGGGCCCACGTCTGGGCATACCCAGCGCACTTCGGGTGAGAAAGCAAAAGATACACAGATGATGGATGGAATGCGGAGCAAATCAAACATTCATCCCCAGTCAAGAGATCTTGGATAAATCCATTATTCTTTTGCTCACCATGCCGCCCCAGTTTAGACAAAGCCATATGCAAATCAGTCTTGGCCCTGTTCCTCATGGTAGCAGTCAAGTTCAAACTGCCAAGCAATGTCCTCCTTGTACCTGAAACATGCATCCTGAGACCAGTTTCAGGGCATCAGCCCTCATTAGCCAGACTAGCTTGATTATAGTGGCACAGTGAGTCCGGGACCCATGTCTGGGCATACCCAGCATACTTAGAGCGAGAAAGCAAAAGACACACAGATGATGGAGAAATGCAGAGCAAATCAAACATTCACCCCCAGTCAAGAGATATTGGTTAAATCCATCATTCTGATGTTCACCATGCCACTCCAGTTTAGACCTGGCCATATGCAAATCAGTCTTGACCCTGCTCCTCTTGAGAACAGTCCAGTCGGATCTGCCAAGCCAGGTCCTCCCTGGACCGAAACAAGTATCCTGGAACCAGATTCGGGTCATCACCCCTCATCAGCCAGGCTATCTTGAATACAGTGGCACAGTGAGTGAGGAACCCACATCTGGGCATACCCGGCACTCTTAGGGCGAGAAAGCAAAAGACACACAGATGATGGACGGAATGCAGAGCAAATCACGTGGGTCCCTTGCTCACTTTGCCACTGGATTCAAGCTAGCCTGGCTGATGAGGGGTGTTACCCCAAAACCCGTCCCTGGTTGCTTGTTTACAGTCCAGGGAAGACCGGGCTTCGCTGTTCAGGTTGGACTGTTCCCATGAGGAACAGGGTCAAGACTGATTTTCAAATGGCTGGGTCTGAACGTGGATGGCAAAGTGAGCTAAAGAACGATGATGGAATCAACCCAGATCTGTGACTGGGGGTGGGTGTCTGAAAAGTTTCAGCGCTCATCCATCATCTCATTTTGTTTGCTTTGTTCGCCCTAAGTTAGCAGGGTATGCCCAGATGGGGGTCCCTTGCTCACTTTGCCACTGGATTCAATCTAGCCTGGCTGATGAGGGGTGATACCCTGAAACTGGTCCCTGGATGCTTGTTTCTGGTCTTGGGAATACCTGTATGTATAGGCATTTATATAGCACACTACTTACCCGGAGGGTCCCAAGGCGCTTCGACCGCTGCGAAACCCTTCCTGGCTTCCCTGAGAGATGGTCCTTTAAAGGGTATCTCCAGGGTGAGACCAGGCATCCCCGGCGGTCTGGTGGGGCCGTTAGTGAAGATGAGGCAAGCTAATGCCCAGAGTTGCCGAGTGTGATCGCTGATCAGAGTGGGCACCGAGGCGAGAGAATTATCGAGTCCGCTGACCCTGGTCCCGAAGCCTGCCGCGCTGGGAATCGTACCCTGCTCCCGGGCCGTCCTCTGCTCTCGGGTCTGCCGCCTCTAACCAGTGAGCCACACTACTTCCCTGGCTTGGCAGTTTGGACTGAACTGTTTCCAGAAGGAACAGGGTCAAGACTGATTTGCATATAGCTGGGTCTGAACGTGGTTGACGAAGTGGCAAAGTGAGCCAAGGAACGATGATGGGTTAAACCCAGATCTGTGACTGGGGGTGAGTGTCTGAAAAGTTCAGCACTCCGTCCATCATCTCCTTGTGTTTGCTATGCACTTCATCAATGCACCCCAGTCCTGAGGCATAGTACCTTTATATTCCAATCCAGGGACGCACATTACCAATGCACCTCAGTCCTGAGCCATAGTACCTTTATATTCTCGTCCTGGGGCACACTTTACTAATGCACCTCAGTCATGAGCCATAGTATCTTTATATTCTCGTCCTGGGGTGCACTTTACCAATGCAACTCAGTCCTGAGCCATAGTACCTATATTCCTGTCCTCAGGCACACTTTCTCAAGGCACCTCAGTCCTGAGCCATAGTACCTTTAAGTTCCCGTCCTGGGGTGCACTTTACCAATGCACCTCAGTCCTGAGCCATAGTACTTATAGATTGGATTAGATTAGATTAAAGTATTTATAAAGCGCATGGCTGCCTTGGCAAAAAGGCGTCCAGCGCTAGAGCAGAGCACAGCGGGGAACATAGGAAGGGAATTAGATCTGAGAGAAGAGCCAGGTTTTTACGTGCAATCTGAAGATCTTATGGTCTGGTTCGGCGCAGATGAAAAGAGGGAGGGAGTTCCAGAGTGTGGGTGCCAAGCGTCTAAAAGAGCGGCCGCCGGATGTAACCTTACGTATACAAGGAGTGCGTGCAAGACACTGGTTTGAAGAGCGCAATGCTCGTGCTGGAGTGTACAGGGTGCTCAGCTCATTAAGAATGTCTGGGGCTATACCTGTCAGTATCTTGTGTGTGGTACTGAGTGTCTTAAAGCTGACCCGCTGCTCGATGGGCAGCCAGTGAAGACCGCGGAGGAGGCTGGAGGCGTGGCAGAACTTTGGCAGATCAAAGATGGAGTGTGCTGTAGCATTCTGGACTCGTTGCAATCTCTTCATCACAGATTTATTAGAACCGAGGAGAAGAACATTGCAATAGTCCAGTCGGGCCAGGATAGAGGCCTGAACAATCAGCTGGCGTGTTTGGGCATCAGAGAGTCCCAGAATTAGTCTCAGGCCATGGAGCATCCCAAAGCATTTTCCGGCCACTGTTTTTGCATGTATTTCAAAGTTTAGATCTTTATCTAATAGCAGGCCCAGGTTTTTTACCATAGGTTTGGCGTCCGGAGGGTTACCCAGTGCCGAAGGCCGCCATTCATTTGTCCAAAGATGGGAATCTTTGCCCACCAAGAGGATTTCTGATTTGGTGGAATTCAGTTGCAAACAGTTGTTTGTCATCCATTCTGCTATGGCGGAGATATCCTCTTTAAATTTTTGTTTGTCTTGAGTGGGGTTGTTAGATAGGGTGAACACCAGTTGGGTGTCATCGGCGTATTGCACCAGGGACATTCCTCTTGCCTTGGCCAATCTGGCCAGGGGGCTCACATAAATATTAAAGAGCGTAGGGCTGAGTGCAGAGCCCTGAGGAACCCCGCAACGGAGACGGTAAACCTGAGAGGCAAAGGGGGGGGCAGTCACTTGGAACGTCTTTTTAGTTAAGAAGGAAGCGAGCCAGGCTAGAGCAGTGTTTCCTATTCCTATATTCCTGTCCTGGGGGGCAATTTGTCAAGGCACCTCAGTCCTGAGCCATAGTACCTTTAAGTTTCCGTCCTGGGGTGCACTTTACCAATGCACCCCAGTCCTGAGGCATAGCAGCTTTATATTCCCGTCTTGGGGAGGATTTTACCAATGCACCTCAGTCCTGAGCCATAGTACCTTTGTATTCTCATCTTGGGGCGCACTTACCCATTGCACCTAAGTCCTGAGCCATAGTACTTTTATGTTCCTGTTCTGGGCGCACTTTACCAATGCACCTCAGTCCTGAGTCATAGTACCTTTATATTCCCATCCTGGGTCGCACTTTACCAATGCACCTCAGTCACTAAGGCCTTATATAACAATGGCCCCTCCTATTTCTCTGAGAAATTTAATCATTTGGGGCCAGATGTAGGAGCCCTTATACCAGTCGGTAACGGCCGATTTCGGCCGTTACCGACCGGTATTTGGCTTTTAAGATGTAGGGGGCCTATTCGGTAAAAATACCGATTCGGTAAAATACCGAATCGGTATATTTAGCGAATCGGTAAATCCATATGTAGCTGACACTCCTAAGAGTGCCACAGGCCCTTAAGAGTCGGTATTTTACCACCCAATCCTATTGTGTGGTAAAATACCGAATTCAGGTGTGCATGCACATCTGTGCCATGTGACACACAGACATGCCCTTAGGGCATGTATGTGTGCCACATGTCACACAAGCCTGAACTTGGGGTGCTAGAGGGTGTCAAAGTGACACCCCCTGCACCCTTGCAGGATTCGGTATTTACCAATTCGGTAAATACCGAATCGGTATTTCCCATTGATTCCTATGGGCTTCAAGGCCCATAGGAATCAATGGGCAATACCGATTCGGTATTTACCGAATCGGTAAATACCGAATCTTACAGATTCGGTAATTGCGATTTAAAAATTACCTACATCTGCCTCCTTCTAATTTACCGATTCATAAATACCGAATCGGTAAAATTTGGTATTTATGAATCGGTAAATTAGATTTACCTACATCTAGCCCTTGGTTCCCTCCAGGACTCTTCACTCAGGAACCAAATCTCTTCTCTTGGTCCCCCGGGTCAGAAAATCATTTTCCTACACCACTCTCCTTTATGGGAACCAGCTCTCCATTCATCTGCGACAATGTTCTGACTATCTTCAATTCAGAAAGCTTCTTAAGACCGCTCTAGTCTAATATTGCCCGTCAGCCTTTCTGCAGCACTGTTCGAAGCGCAGAGATACCCCTTCATGGGTGATTCAGGCGCTATATTAAACCTATAAATAATAAATAAATAAGCCATAGTACCTTTATATGCCCGTCCTGGGTTGCACTTTACAAATGCACCCTAGTCCTTAGCCATAGTACCTTTATATTCCTGTCCTGGGTCGCACTTTACCAATACACCTTAATCCTGAGACATAGTACTTTTATGTTCCTGTCCTAGGGCGCACTTTACCAATGCACCTCAATCCTGAGCCATAGTACTTTTATGTTCCTGTCCTGGGGCGCACTTTACCAATGCACTTCAGTCCTGAGTCATAGTACCTTTATATTCTCGTCCTGGGGCGCACTTTACCAATGCACTTCAGTCCTGAGTCATAGTACCTTTATATTTCCGTCCTGGGGCGCA
This sequence comes from Lissotriton vulgaris, assembly GCF_964263255.1. Lineage (NCBI taxonomy): Eukaryota > Metazoa > Chordata > Amphibia > Caudata > Salamandridae > Lissotriton > Lissotriton vulgaris. The sequence goes on from NW_028255838.1 coordinate 44,351, forward strand.
CTTTACCAATGCACTTCAGTCCTGAGCCATAGTACTTTTATGTTCCCGTCTTGGGGCGCACTTTGCCAATGCACCTCAGTCCTGATCCATTGTACCTGTCCTGGGATGCACTTTACCAATGCACCTCAGTCCTGAGGCATAATACCATTACATTCCCGTCTTGGGGCACACTTTACCAATGCACCTGAGCCATAGTACTTTATGTTCCTGTCCTGGGGTGCACTTTGCCAATGCATCTCAGTCCTGATCCATAGTACCTTTATATTCTCGTCCTGGGGCGCACTTTACCAATGTACCACAGTCCTGACCCATAGTACCTTTATATTCCTGTCCTGGGGCGCACTTTACAAATGCACCTCAGTCCTGACCCATTGTGCCTTTATATTCTCATCCTGGGGCGCACTTTACCAATGCAACTCAGTCCTGAGCCATAGTACCTGTCCTGGGATGCACTTTACCAATGTATCTCAGTCCTGAGTCATAGTACCTTTATATTCCGGTCCTGGGGCGCACTTTAGCAATGCACCTCAGTCCTGAGTCATAGTACCTTTATATTCCCGTCCTGGGGCGCACTTTACCAATGCACCTCAGTCATGAGTCATAGTACCTTTATATTTCCGTCCTGGGGCGCACTTTACCAATGCACCTCAGTCCTGAGTCATAGTACCTTTATATTCCTGTCCTGGGGCGCACTTTAGCAATGCATCCAAGTCCTGAGCCATAGTACATTTTACCCCGTCCTGGGGCGCACTTAGCACTGCACCTCAGTCCTGAGCCATAGTACCTGTCCTGGGATGCACTTTACCAATGCTCTTCAGTCCTGAGCCATAGTACTTTTATGTTCCTGTCTTGGGGCGCACTTTGCCAATGCACCTCAGTCCTGAGCCATAGTACTTTTATGTTCCTGTCCTGGGGCACACTTTACCAATGCACCTTAGTCCTGAGCCATGGCAATTTTATGTTCCTGTCCTAGGGCACACTTTACCACTGCACTTCAGTTCTGAGCCATAGTACCTTATATTCCCGTCCTGGGGCGCACTTTACCAATGCACTTCAGTCCTAAGCCATAGTACCTTTATATTCCCGTCCTGGGGCGCACTTTACCAATGCACTTCAGTCCTAAGCCATAGTACCTTTATATTCCCGTCCTGGGGCGCACTTAGCAATGCACCTCAGTCCTGAGCCATAGTACCTGTCCTGGGGTGCACTTTACCAATGCACCTCAGTCCTGATCCAAGGTACCTTTATATTCTGATCCTGGGGCGCACTTTACCCATGCACCTAAGTCCTGACCAATAGTACATTTGTTCCCAACCTCAGGCGCACTTTACCAATGCATCTAAGTCCTGAGCCATAGTACCCGTCCTGGGGTGCACTTTGCAATTCATCTCAGTCCTGAAGCAAGGTACCTTTATGTTCCCATCCTGGAAAACACTTTACCAATGCACCCTAGTCCTGAGCCATAGCACCTTTATTTTTTAGTCCTGGGGAGTACTTTATGAATGCACCTCAGTCTTAAGACATAGTACCTTTATTGTTTAGTCCTGGGGAGCACTTTACCAATGCACCCTAGTCCTGAGCCATAGTACCTTTATTTTTTAGTCCTGGGGAGCACTTTACGAATGCACCTCAGTCTTAAGACATAGTACCTTTATTGTTTAGTCCTGGGGAGCACTTTACCAATGCACCCTAGTCCTGAGCCATAGTACCTTTATTGTTTAGTCCTGGGGAGCACTTTACGAATGCACCTCAGTCTTAAGACATAGTACGTTGATATTCCAGTCCTGGGACGCACGTTACTTGTTCTGGGACTCACACAGGCAGAGCACTGCTGTTCTAGCAGAAGAAACCACTAACATTTCCGGCAATCCACCTCAGTCCCGACAGGCTGCACCCTCTGCAGCCCCGCCCAGCACCCCCACACCTAGCCCTGCCAGGGCCTCCACATTTGACCTAGTGCACACAAAAGGGCTCTGGTGGCATGGCTAGAATCGACAACAGCAAATAAAGCTGAAATGAACCAGTAGCTGGAGGGAGGAGAAGTTGTCAAGCCGGTGATAAGCAAACTAAAAGCAGCTCACCCAGCTTGCACTTTGTACCCGGCACAACGAACACTTTACCGCCCAGCCACAATGCCAGCAGCCTTGTGCATACAGAGGGCACCTTGGCTGTCACCCCCATGGCAACCACTGCACTTCCTTGCATGGGTCTCTGATGTGAGGTGTAAGGGCCTGGGCAGGGGAAACAAACAGTGCAGACAGGGAGCTTTAAACATGGCCAGCGGGTCGCGAGGGCCATAACATTTGCCGGCCATGGTAGCCACCCGCCAAATATTAAATGGCCCTGTTAGCAATTTGAAAAAGGAGGAGCCATCGAAATGTCAAAACATGCAGCAGCTGGAATCTCGCAGAACACATGCAGCAGAGGAGGGCGGCGCTTTTCTAAGGAAGTTGTGGGTCAGAGGTACATGTGCTCAGACGGATTGGTGTCACTACAACGCATGCTTTTACATCGCATGCCTTTACAACGCGGTTTTTACCACGCAGTCCATTACAACGCATAATGCTTTTAGGCGCTGGATAGTGAATTATTTAATTTACTATTCCAACTCCAGTCCCCGTGGATAGCAGGGAAGGTGTTGGATAGTAAATTAAATATATTCCCTATCCTAGAGCGCCCCCCAGCGCAATGCGTTGTAATGGTTTGCGTTGTAATGGTTGCGATGTAATGGTAGTGCGTTGTAAAAAATGCGTTGTAAGTGATGTTCCCCGCTCAGACTACCCCTGAGGGTCAGGAGGAGTGAGGGCTCAATCTTTGCTGCTATAGCAGGCTGGGGAATGTGACAGATCGGGTACACACATGTCTAAAATGGAGGCACAAGCACAGAGTGGAAGGCTAGGCAGAGTCTATGCTGTTAGAGCAGACAAGGGAATGCACAGACCATCCATACCTGCCAGTCCTCATACAATTTTAAGAAGCCTTTAATTTGCTTTAAATCTAATCACATTTGCTGTGCTTTCAAAGGCAGAGGTCAAATGTCAGGCTGTGTCTTCTGACAAATTGTTGCTTACTTTTTTAAACATGGAATTGGTTGTTACTTTTCTTTCCCTGACAGCAAAGTGAGAGAATTTTGTAACTTAACAATCTTGCTGGAATGGAAGAAAAGGTGGCAGGGCGTCATTTATAACACGCAACTAAATTTAGAAACCTGTAAATGAACTGTGCAACATTAAAAATAAGTCAGTAGTAAGGAAAGCACCAAAGGAGCATTTTTGTTAATGTTGAAGTGTGATGGGAACAAAGACCTTAATAGATAAAAACAAATCAAGATACTTTACTATAAAGGAACAGTATTTGTGGACTGCCGGTTTCCGCACATAATCATCTGTGTGCTACATAGTTGTAGCAGTAAAAATATGTCTTGGCAAATTCCAAATTTAGGGGCCATTTCTATGTGGAATTTGCTGAGTCTACTACACCATGCATTCGTAATATACTTACGACAGTGTGCTCCTTAATGCACTACTAACTACATATTACACCCTTACCACTCCTGCTGAGAGTGAAAGGGCGGCACTATTTACTACACTTGTTCTTTGTGTGCTGCTTGTATTCTTCGAAATCCCTTTCCCTTCAGTGATGCAGAGTGGTGGAGAAGTGTGGCTCACTGGTTAGAGCAGGCAGACCCTGAAGCAGAGGTCAGACCCGGGACCAGGGTTCGATTCCCGACGCGGGAGGGTCTTGAGCTCAAATGTCCACTGACTCGATAATTCTCGCTTCGGTGCCTGACCTAATCATGGGTTCACACTCTGCAACTCTGGGCATTAAGCTTGCTTAATCTCCACAACGGCCCCCCCCCCCCCGCGGCGGGATGCCTGGCTTTCACCTTGGGGATGCCCTGTAGGGGCTATCTCACAGGGAAAAACCAGGACGGGTTCCCAAGGCAAGCGCGGAGATACCCCTTCGGGGGTCGATTCTGGCGCTAGAAATGTAATAATAATGCAATATTGATGGCACCCCCATCTCACCCCCTCCCCCCGAAAACGGTTTCCTCGCCCTTGCTGACTTCAGCAGATTCAGAAAACCGCGAAGAACTCGCATATTTAAACACTATATGCTGAACCCCTTCGGCATACCCCATGTGCATAGCCCCATCACTTTACCGGGTCACCTACTGACTTTCCACTTCGGAGGCTGTAAATTCCACTTACAATTATTTTGAGATCACGGTTTAGGATTTATGTCACGTGCACTTAAATCAATTGTGCTCTGAGGCTACCTTGGTGGCTTGCAGTGCTTTATAAGGCACTAAATAAAATAAAAATTACCTAAATATAGGTATGTGTGCATAAATGTATTTATATATTATAGTATATATGCAGATATGCCAAGTGTAATATGCTTCTTGTCGCCATTTCTTTGTAGCGGGGGAGGGAGTGGGACATAAAGTGATTCACAAGAACTGAAACCTTGAATCGGTCATATTGCCTCAACAATGGTTATAAAGAGCATATTGCTCTCTGATTGTCTGCATATATAGTTTATGCAAGGCTGTTCGTTTCTGTGCATTAGTTATAAACATAGTCATTTAAGCAGAACAAGGGCACAACCTCACTGCGTAAGCCTGTGGCGTGATCAGTGAGGATCCAAAAGATGCAGCTGTATGGTAAGAACATGGAATCTGACCTTTGCACTGTAATAATAAATATAAGTTAGTACATTTGCATCAAATAATATCTTTTAATTGGCCACACTGTGCCTTGTATGGCATTAGTTATCAAAGCTAGGGTAACCATAGGGGTTTTCATCTGGCTCTAACAGTGGAAACCCTTGGTACTAGTATGTGTGTGTATATATATATATACATAGATAGATAAATAGATAGATAGATATGAGAACTACCCAGAGCTCTCTGCTTCTTTTTTGCATAATTGTAAGCGTCACTCTATGCCTGAAAGGGTATTGTTTTGAGATATATATATATATATATATATATATATATATATATATATATATATATATATATATATATATATATATATATATATAAATATATATATATATATAGCCTGTGAGCGAAACGCGTCTGTCGGGGGTGAAGGGGGTTTGGAAATAAATCAACTCTTTTGATCACAACATCGGAGTGCTTGCCGTTTTTCTAAACGCAAAAGTTTGGAAGTGCGTTGCGATATATATATATATATATATATACATATATATATATATATATATATATATATATATATATATATCAAAACAATACCCTTTCAGGCATAGAGTGCACACGCACACATATATATATATACACCACCAAACATGGCCATGGGAGGTTTCCACTTAAAGCACAGCCAGTCTGTTTTGACTGCTTTGCACCACAAGCACAGCGTAGTAGTAGAGCTGCAGTTCGCGCTGCCTGGCACAGGCTGGACAAGGATCTCAGGGTCCTGCTGACGTGTATGTGTTATATTGCCCTCTGTGGTGAGTCTGTCTCTAACTTTACGTAACTGGATCTGCTGTCAGGGTCTTGGCACATTCCCAGAATCATGAAGTCAAATCCCACCACCCTGCATGAAACCTGGAGCATAAACATGTGCCAGATTCCAGCAACAGGGCCAGTTCTTCATTAATACCATTGTAGTGTAGCCTGCTGTCTTGCCACACTACCACAAACGACCACAAGAGAGTTCCACAGTTAGCATCAAAAATAGCTTTGTTCTTCGGGGAAAGGAAGCATCCAAATGGCAAAGTATCATTTTGCCTATGACTGCAAATCCTTGCACCGGAGATGCCCACCGGTCCATCCGTGATTCCATACACCTGCTTTTCAGCAGCCTTTAGCAAATCAAATGCTGACATTGGAATTTGAATTTGCACAATTTGGGGATCTGAAGTCACAAATCCACCTGCCAAAACTGCTTTATCCCACCCCATGCATGGCAAGAGGAAATGTACTGTTTTTCAAATTTTATTTTAAATGAAGTTTAACATTGATTTTTAAAATAATTCATATATATATATATATATATTTTATTTTTTTTCCACAAATTTTAGATGCACACAGCAGTCCTTCGATTTTCAAAGATTTTATTTTCAAAACAGAGCCAGTCTGTCAACCGACGCGTTTCGGCCTGGCAGCCTTTGTCACGGTAGGGAGACACTACTATCATCATCCGTTTTAAAGCATTTCCTGTTAAAAACAACCCCATGCATTATGAGAGTTGTAGTGATTTTCAACATAATTTCCCAAAATGACAGCAAACTCATTGTGTTATAATTATAACAGTGATATGGCATTGCATTGTATGTTTCAAGGCATACGATTATTTGTTTAGTACATTAATCTTCTCATGGACATATATTATTAACATTAGTGATATGTTTGGTTCTTACATATTACAATTCTTTAGATTAGTATATTGTATTCTGCTTTGTTGTTTGATTGCATGCATGAAGCACAGAAGGGTACATTTGTGTGTTGTTCCTTGAGTTTAATGTCTTTGACAGATTTTTATCCATATGTCAGTCCATTTCCATTCTCTTGGTATTGGATTAGTACCCTTATCATTGTGTCCACGCCTTGTACACAGTGTGTCAGAAAATCGGATAGTTGGAAGATCTTTTTGTTGTTGTTGCAATTTTGTTCCTTTTCTTTTCATTTCAGTTTCTGTTTCATAGGTGAATGTACATTTCTTCATCATTATTAAGACCTTAGTTTGTAGCCGTATGATGTACTTTGATTCTATTTGTCTTAATTTCTTTTTTCAATCTCCGAATCTTTCATTGTGCGCAATGGCATCCAGACCAAAAAATTCCATCCTTCTCCAGTCATTATTTTGGCACTTTGCCAGATTTTTGGATTTTGCATAATTTGTGTCTTTGTTCATGAAAGCTCTTATATGTTCCAATATTTGTTTTTTAAGCATACATGTTGTAATTCCAACATATCTTTTGCCACATGCACACTGGATCACATACACGACAAATTGTGCAGTGCATGTGATTCTTTGATTTATGTTTATGATTTTTCCTTCTGGATCTGTTATTTCCTTTTTGTTTGTGGCAATTTTGCATGTCTTGCAATTGGAACACTTTCTGAATCCCATTTGTTGTTGTGTGAGCCATGTTTCTTTTTCTGGAGTTTGGAAGTGGCTTTGTACTATTTTGTCCTTTAGTGACCTTGCTTTTCTATACGTCACTAGTGGTCTTGTTCCGATAGTTTTGCCAATGTCAATGTCTTGTAGCAATAGATGCCAGTACTTTTGTATGATTTTCGTCACTTTTTCATTTTTCTTACTGAAGGTTAGGATCAACCTCAGTACATTATCTTTTGCTTCTTAGATCCTCTCTTTGATTTCTTTTCTTGTTTTCACTATGTATTCTGTTTGATCCTATTTTTCAATCTGTTCATTTAGTTTTGCAATTTCTATGAGCAAAGCATCCCCATCAAATTGGCATACTTAACTTAGATTTTGACTAAATTCATTGAAGCAACATCAGACTCTGAGACCGCGGAATCCAGGCAAGCAGTTCGGACCAGAAGAAATAAAAGGCGCAAAGTCAGGCGCAAACTCCCAAGGTGAAAACCGAAGAGAGGGCAGTGGCGCAGGCGAAAGACGACAACATCAATTTGCCACAGTTACTCTGAGTAAAGCTGAAAATCAACTTCTGGTCTTTGGCCTTTCATTTTGCCCAGAGAGTAACTTTAGCTACAGCAAAACAAGAGTGGACATTTTTTCATACATAAGAAACCTAAAACTAAGGACATTTCCCACTATCAAAGACAGCTCACAACACCACAACAATGCGAATGATGCCTCAAAAAAAGATGGCACAAATGAGAATTTGGAAGCATCGGATCCGGGGATGCTAGCCACTATGCATGAACTAAGGATGAATGACACCAGCTCTTTAGACAACATAGCAGCAGTTTCAACACAAGAAAGAGTCAATACACTTAATCTCATTGAGCCAAGTGTGGGTATGAGTCCCTTCAAGAACAAATCAACATTTTGCCGTATGATGACAAAGGACGCGATCAATATCTTCCACGAAAGAACAATTGAAGATCTCAAAGTCCTGTATCGTAGGGTGAATCACACTCGTAAAAAGAACAAAATGAAATATCGAGAAAAGGAATACAAGAAGTTAATCACCAAACTCAAAAACAACCAAGAAATCAACATCAATAAATCAGATAAAGGTGGAAACCTGGTGATTTGGCCTCGTAAAGATTACATGAAGGAAGCACTACGTCAGTTAAGTGACACTAACTGTTATACAAAATCTTCATTAACAGAGTATACTAAGACTAAAGACACACTGAAAAAAATGCTAATGAGTTACAAACGGCAGGGATTAATTTCCTATCAGGAATATATTTTTTTATATAAAGAATTCCCTGTGATGCCCATCATGTATCTAATCCCTAAGATACATAAGGAGACTATACCTGTGCCCGGAAGACCTATTATTTCGGCGATAGGAGGAATGTGTGAAAACATTATTCGTTATATAGACTACTTTCTCCAATCTAATGTATTTAAGGTTCCTAGATTCATTAAAGATACAGGAGACTTTTTGAAAAAACTAGAACAAATAACCTGGAAGGAAGAATACCTACTGATTGTCTTAGACATTGAGTCGCTCTATACGAGCATAGAGCACCAAAGAGGACTGGAAGCTGTGAAATTTTTTTTAGATACTAAGCCGTTAAATTGTTACAATCACAATATCATGTTATTGGAATTGATCAAATGGTGCCTTTTTAATAACTTTTTTATGTTTGACAGACAAGTATACAAGCAATCTAGAGGAGTTGCCATGGGAGCCTGCTTCTCCCCCAGCTACGCATGTTTGCATGTGGTCTGGGGGGAGGAGCAGGCTCTCAGGGGGCAATACAAACAGGTGGTGGATGCTCATGTAGTAAATTGGTATCGCTACATTGATGATGTCTTTATGATTTGGGATGGGGACATCAAAAGTGCAGAATTGTTTATTTCAGAAATTAACACCAATGACAGTAATCTAAAATTTACATCGCATATAGATAAGGTCAGTGTTATTTTTCTAGACTCTACAATATATATAGCAGCCAATGAAATACACACAACACTACATAGGAAGCCAGCAGCAGGCAATTGTACCCTGCACGCCACCAGCTCCCATCCACAACACCTAATTGCAAGTATGCCTTATGGTGAGCTCCTAAGGTTAAAAAGAATTTGTAGCACAGAAGCTGAATATGAAAAATGTGCAACTGCTACCTTAGAAAGATTCAGGGTAAGAGGATACAGTGATAAATTACTTAAAGAAGCTACCCAAAAAGCTGCACTTCGGTCGAGAGATTCCCTTTTAGACAAAGGAGCTACAACACAAGTGACAAATGAGATTAATATGGAAGATTCCATTTCCCCTAGGCTGATCACTACCTATAGTCAGCAACAAAGACAGGTTCAAGCAATAATTAAGAAGAACTGTCCCATCTTGCGGACGGATAGGGTGCTAGCACCAATTTTACCTACAGCTCCTACACTGACTTTTAGGAAAGATAAATCTATGAGGACAGAATTGGTCAAAAACAGCCCAGAATTAACTATGACTACAACATGGTTGAAGCCCACGAGTTTTTTAAAAATGTTCTACATGTAGGGCATGTAAATTCGGCAGCAATACCACTCATTATATTGTCCCATTCAGTACACAGCCAAGAGAAATAAGAGGCCACTTTACCTGCCGAACAGAGTTCGCCATATATGTCCTTACATGTACCTGCAATTTAAATTACAAAGGGAGCACAAAACTCCTGGTACATGCACGTATTTCACAGCATTTGCGTGCTATTTTTAATAATGGTAACAACTATCCAGTAGCACGCCATTTCAAGGCAGTGCACAACAATGACCGTAGCTGTTTAAAATACTATGTGGTAGCGGCGATTCCTGTACTTCCTCGTGGAGGCAATAGAGAATTAAAACTAAGGAAACTGGAAACGCACATGATAATGGAGTTTGACAGTAAGTCCCCTAATGGCCTCAATACAACTGAAGACTTCCACTATTATCTATATAATCAATAAGGTTATATTTTCCTTACAATTAGTATCTGTCCCGACAATGAGCTATGTTATTCTATTTTATTCAAGGGTAGTTTTGACAATTAGTTAGCTTTAGCCTCATGATTTGTATTTTAAATACATATACCATCCAATGATCATCTATATTGGTACTTTAAAAAAAAACCAATACATTCCGTTTTATTAGAAGTGTTTTATAGAAGTGATTTTGAGAATAAAAATGGGTATTCGGTTTTAACATCAATAGCACTTTAATAAGTTAATCACATTCCACTTTATATTGCTAAATTTGCACAATTTATAGGGCCTCATAATGAAAAACGGGTGCAAACGGTCCAGGTTGCATGCAAGAAGATATGTCTGCTTATGGCTTACTAATCAAATCAATGACCCTGATATGTTCAGAGGGTATATCACAACAACATTACCACAAATAATCGACATTAGAGGTAGCCATGAGATTAAGAAGTATTTATAGTTAGTTGTGGTCAGACACATGAATTAGCGGCATCTAATGCTATTATTAAACATATGTGACTTGCCACATTTATGTAAGATTCTGTGAGACATACATCATAGTTATGTTCTCGATTATATCTACACCTCGCTACTGGAATACACCATAATATTATGTGTTGTTACTAGGTAACCCTATTGCTAATATTGTCAGTTGATTTATGATTGTGCAAAAATCTTCATATTGCATTATTTATAGACATGAAGATAATTAACATAATGAATTGACTAAAAATAGGAATGACAGCAATTGATAAATGGTATTTATGCTATGAGTATCAATAATGAATGCAATGCAGGGACAATTAATTGGTTTACAGTGATTGGCAATGCATTTATGCTGTTAGCACAACATGTAAAGTGTACCATAGGCAGACTTTTGAGATTACTTTGGGAATAGGTTCATTCAATTCATTCAATTTTGTCCGTTGCCTTTTCGTTTTAAACATCCGTTTTAAACATTGATATTTAGCAGGTTTTAATGTAGTACCAGCTGGTGCATATTATAAACATTATTGCTTCAAACGTGGTTTAAAATAGCCCTGGTTTACAAATTTATATATTAGCACTCTGCACTTTTGTAGTATGTTTTCTATGTTTAGGGGAGATCACGGGACACTATGGGTGGTATATAAAACTATGGCAAACTTGCATTCCGCTGTGTGATCAAGGCTGCAAGGACAGCCGAAACGCGTTGTGACATTTTAATGTGAAAATAAAATCTACTTTGCCAACCTGAAGAGGAGTTTGTGCCATTGCGTCATCGCCATTGTATATATATATATATTTACATTTTTTCAGTAATGCCTCTGCTCAAAGCCCTGCTTTTACCACTCCATCACCAGGACCAACAGAAGGATGGCACACAGGAATCCTTACAGAAGCGATTTATTCGGCTTCAAATGCTTCCATAATTTATCAGGCAAGTTACCAGCAAAGTGCAAGGTGCATATTACCCCGCAAGACAGACATACGCGTTTCGGCCGTAGCCTTCTACTGGGTCATAGAATTCAGTGCACAGAGTGTCATTTTAAAAGGGCAGTTGTACCCTTTCCCACCACCAATTAAAAACGTCATATAGTATTTAAAGGGGAAATACCACATTCCTAATTCTTGTCAAATAAAGTATCTCATTACTACAGTTCATTGCATACGTAAAGCAAAAAGTTCAAAAGAATCACTGTTAGGTACACTATTGAAGAACATGATTCAACAAAGTCATGGGTTTTAGGCTCTCAAACAGACACATTTTTCAAACAAGTTTTGCGGTTAGCCAAATAAGCAGTTCTAATGGGCAGTAGTTTTATTTTTATCTTTTGGGGATGGCTGTATAATTTATAATGATCTGATTGCACATTTTTAATAACACGTTTTGAGCAACATGATTTCAATAAGGAAGAATGAACCAGTGTTAGCCGCAGTATTAGAGTCCTAGTGCAAAGGGAACAATTCAGTTAATTTATTTATTTATTTATTTAGCGATTTGTAGAGCGCCTGGTGACCCGGAGGCATCCCCGCGCTATAACATTTGTGGAGACCCGAGGAAAAATGGGGGGACTTTATTTTGGGAATAGCAGGGTTTTCAGTTTTTTCCTGAAAATCGGGTGACTAGGTTCCAGCCGGAGGGTGCGTGGAAGTGAGTTCCACCCAGAGGATGCTTTAACAGAAAAGCGTCGGCCGCCGGTACGTGTCTTCCTGAATCTGGGGACGTTGGCCAGACGTTCGTTATCCGAACGGAGGGACCTGTGGGCCTTGTATGGAGTAACCAGGTCTCTCAGAATGGCAGGTCCAAGACCGTTGAGCAGTTTGTGTGCAGTGCACAGGGCCTTGAATTCGACCCTTTGGCGTATTGGAAGCCAGTGAAGGGCCTTGATTGCTGGTTTGGCTGAAACTCTGGAAGGGAGGTTCATGAGCAGCCGGGTGGCTGCGTTCTGCGTGCGCTGGAGTTTAGCCATGGTGGATTCAGGAGCTCCCAGATATATCATGTTGCTGTAGTCCAGCCGCGCAAGGATCAGACCCTGGACCAGGAGTTTTCTAGATAGGGGCGGAAGTAGTGGGAGGATCCTGCGGATGGAGCGCATGAGGCCAAAGCAGGTACCTGCTGTTTTGGATGCTTGGGTTTTCATCGACAGCTGGGGCTCTAGCCAGACTCCTAGGGTCTTAATTTCTTGTTTCGGGGTGGGAATTTCCCCGAACACGTCTGGCCAGACTGATGGAGGGATGGTGGTCCATTGCTTACCCAGAAGCATGACTTCCGTCTTTGACCCGTTTAGTTTGAGCGATGACTCGCACATCCAGTTATGGATTTCCTTGAGGCAGTTCGGCAGATTGTCAGGATAGTTGTCCAGTTGTGAGAGGGAGACGACCAGTTGCGTGTCGTCCGCGTAGCGTACTATCTTGATCCCGAAGGGGGTGACCACATCTTCGAGAGGGGCCATGTAAGCATTAAATAGGGTGGGACTTAGTGATGACCCCTGGGGGACACCGCTCGTCAGGGGGAGGGAGGCAGAGTTAGAGTTGCCATCCCATACCTGGAACGAGCGCCCTGAGAGGAAGGATTCGATCCATGTGAGCGCCGAACCTGTGAGCCCTGCCGCGGCCAGCCGATGGAGTAAGACACGATGGTTAACTGTGTCAAAGGCTGCGCTGAGATCCAAGAGGATCACTGCCACTGACCCTCCTGAATCTAGGATGCACCTTGCCTCCTCGATGACGGCGAGAAGGGCAGTGTCAGTGCCGTGGCCCGGGCGGAACCCCGTTTGGGACTGCCGCAAGATGTTATTTGATTCTAAGAACTGTGACAGTTGCCCATTGACTAGCTTCTCGGCCATTTTGCTGATGCAAGGGAGGAGTGAAATTGGCCGGTAGTTCGCCATGTCGGCCGGGTCCAGCTGGGGTTTTTTTAGGAGTGCCTTGACTACTGCACTCTTCCAGCTGGGGGGGACCGAGCCTTGAGAGAGCGAGATATTTATGAGCTCCGTGATCGTGGGCACGATGACAGGGGCTACTGTTTTCAGGAATCTGATTGGGGCGGGATCTAGAGGGGAGCCGCTTTTCATTTTGGCCATGGTTGTGTCTACTTCGTTCAGTGTTACTGCCCTAAAAGCGGTCAGCTGAGGATGCAGGCTGCTTCCTGCGCGGTTGGCGGATACCTCGTTGTCCACGTGGTTCGGAAGGCAGGGAGGGGGGAGGGAAACTAGGATACAGGCGATTTTAGCATTAAAGTAGGTAGCCAGTTCAATACTTCTGTCCGCTGGGGGTGTGTTGGAGGAGGGTGGGGCTGGTATCTTCAATAGCTCTTTGGCAATGAGAAAAGATTCCCTTGCCGAGTTGGTTGAATTTTTTATTCTCGTATCATAGTGAGAGGCTTTAGTGAGCTTCAGGGTTGTTTTATAGATTCTCACTGACCTATGATACGCTTCCTTGTTGGCGTGCTGCCAGTCTTTCCTCCATAGCCGTTCTGCTTTTTTGCAGTTTTTGCGGAGAGTGCGGAGTTCCGGGGTGTACCATGGGGCAGATCCTAGTTTACCGTTTTTGTCCTCACGGGTTTTTATGGGGAGGATGGAGTCCAATGACGTGGTGATCCACTCCCTGAATTTACTGTCTGCGGTGACCGGGTCTTCCGAAGAGGTCGGGGTAGTGGAGTTCAGGGTTCTGGCCCAGTCCTCTGTGGAGAGTCTGGACCATGCCCTGTCCCTGGTATAGGTAGTGGGTTTGTGGGGTTTCTTGAAGGCTCCTGGTAGGTGGAGAGGGACCATGAAGTGGTCCGTCCATGGGAGGGGGAGGTATTCTTTGGCTTGGAGGGTGGGGATGTTGGTAAACACCGGGTCAAGGAAATGACCTTTGATGTGTGTGGCTCCGGAGTTGGAGAGGTGTAGACCGTATGTGTCCAGTTCTGCGATCAAGTCGGCTGCCCCTGTGTCTAGGGGGTCGTCGAAATGAATGTTGAGGTCTCCTAGTATCGAGAAGTTGGTAGTGGAGTGGGCTTGAGATGCTATGACGTCTAGGAGAGCGCTGGCAAAAGGGCCAGAATGGCCAGGGGGGCGATAAACTAGGAGGCCTGACAGTGAGTTAGTCGGTGCTAACTGGATGGTGAAATGCAGACTTTCGGCGTCCAGGATATGAGCGTCGTTAGTTCTACAAGAGAGATAGTCCCGGTGGATGATGGCCAAGCCTCCTCCTCTACCAGATGGACGAGGTTGGGACTGGATAAGGAAGCCCGGGGGAAGTGCTAGAACAACGTCTGCATCCGAATGATCAGTAAGCTACGTTTCCGAGAGGAACAGAATGTCGAGCTCATGGTCTTCTATCAGATGGTTAATTAGGAGTGCATGCTTAGGTAGTGAGCGACAGTTCAGAGTGGCCAGTTTAAGAGCTGAGTGCCTGGCGGGTCGGTTGGGCAGTTGTAGCTGAACTGGGCGGCACCATGTACAGCTGGTAAATGGACCTTCCAGATCGTGAACATAGTTGCATGCGCTGTCGATAGTGGGTCTGAGACTAAGGAGGTCCCGGCGCGAATAGCTTACCTTAGGGGAAGCTTGGTCCGGCAGGGGTTCTGGCCCTGAGCCCGGCCGTGCACGGACGGGCGCAGACGGGCTTGCCTTAGGCGCTCCCGCTGCGCTCGTCCGCTGCGCTGGTATGGCCGACACATTTGAGGCGAGGGAGGAGGGTGTGGCCTCATTAGTGGGCGTGTCTACGCCTTCGAGCCGCGATGGCGGTTAGAGGGGTTTTCCTGTCTCAGCGCTAAGATCCGCTGTGTCAGGGGGTTTCAGGAGGGCTGCTCGGCGCGTTAGCAAGCGCTTCCGTGAAGGTGAGTGAGTTTGTTTTAAAAACAGTGAAAGTACAAGTAAATTTTTAAAACAGAGCTAAATACAGTCCTCCGGCTTCCGCCTCAGAGGTCAACAAATAATAATGATAACGCTTTCAGTCAGCGGTTATATAGTGCTAGGAGTGGGCGTGGCCTCGTTAGTGGGCGTGTCTATGCCTTCGAGCCGCGATGCCGGTTAGAGGGGTTTTCCTGTCTCAGCGCTAAGATCCGCTGTGTCAGGGAGTTTCAGGAGGGCTGCTCGGCGCGTTAGCAAGCGCTTCCGTGAAGGTGAGTGAGTTCTTTTTAAAAACAGTGAAAGTACAAGTACATTTTTAAAACAGAGCTAAATACAGTCCTCCGGCTTCCGCCTCAGAGGTCAACAAATAATAATGATAACGCTTTCAGTCAGCGGTTATATAGTGCTAGGAGTGGGCGTGGCCTCGTTAGTGGGCGTGTCTACGCCTTCGAGCCGCGATGGCGGTTAGAGGGGTTTTCCTGTCTCAGCGCTAAGATCCGCTGTGTCAGGGGGTTGCAGGAGGGCTGCTCGGCGCGTTTGCAAGCGCTTCCGTGAAGGTGAGTGAGTTTGTTTTAAAAACAGTGAAAGTACAAGTAAATTTTTAAAACAGAGCTAAATACAGTCCTCCGGCTTCCGCCTCAGAGGTCAACAAATAATATTGATAACGCTTTCAGTCAGCGGTTATATAGTGCTAGGAGTGGGCGTGGCCTCGTTAGTGGGCGTGTCTACGCCTTCGAGCCGCGATGGCGGTTAGAGGGGTTTTCCTGTCTCAGCGCTAAGATCCGCTGTGTCAGGGGGTTTCGGGAGGGCTGCTCGGCGCGTTAGCAAGCGCTTCCGTGAAGGTGAGTGAGTTTGTTTTAAAAACAGTGAAAGTACAAGTAAATTTTTAAAACAGAGCTAAATACAGTCCTCCGGCTTCCGCCTCAGAGGTCAACAAATAATAATGATAACGCTTTCAGTCAGCGGTTATATAGTGCTAGGAGTGGGCGTGGCCTTGTTAGTGGGCGTGTCTACGCCTTCGAGCCGCGATGGCGGTTAGAGGGGTTTTCCTGTCTCAGCGCTAAGGTCCGCTGTGTCAGGGGGTTTCAGGAGGGCTGCTCGGCGCGTTAGCAAGCGCTCCCGTGAAGGTGAGTGAGTTCGTTTTAAAAACAGTGAAAGTACAAGTAAATTTTTAAAACAGAGCTAAATACAGTCCTCCGGCTTCCGCCTCAGAGGTCAACAAATAATAATGATAACGCTTTCAGTCAGCGGTTATATAGTGCTAGGAGTGTGCGTGGCCTCGTTAGTGGACGTGTCTACGCCTTCGAGCCGCGATGGCGGTTAGAGGGGTTTTCCTGTCTCAGCGCTAAGATCCGCTGTGTCAGGGGGTTTCAGGAGGGCTGCTCGGCGCGTTAGCAAGCGCTTCCGTGAAGGTGAGTGAGTTTGTTTTAAAAACAGTGAAAGTACAAGTACATTTTTAAAATAGAGCTAAATACAGTCCTCCGGCTTCCGCCTCAGAGGTCAACAAATAATAATGATAACGCTTTCAGTCAGCGGTTATATAGTGCTAGGAGTGGGCGTGGCCTCGTTAGTGGGCGTGTCTACGCCTTCGAGCCGCGATGACGGTTAGAGGGGTTTTCCTGTCTCAGCGCTAAGATCCGCTGTGTCAGGGGGTTTCAGGAGGGCTGCTCGGCGCGTTAGCAAGCGCTTCCGTGGAAGGTGAGTGAGTTCGTTTTAAAAACAGTGAAAGTACAAGTAAATTTTTAAAACAGAGCTAAATACAGTCCTCCGGCTTCCGCCTCAGAGGTCAACAAATAAAGTTAAACCCATGCGATGTACACACATATATAAAGTGCAAAGTATTTTGCAAAACATGTATGAAAGTGTAAAGTACACAAATGAAATGAAGTATATGAATGAGATATAAAGTGCAATGTGCTGTCCTTGGAAAGTACCAAGGGTAGAAGGTACAATATAAAATGGCAGGTAACATATCATTTTGGTATTGGATAGTGCAGAGTGCCTTATCTGTCCCATGTACAGATTACAGAGAGCCATTAGCCGCTCCTATTACTCCTCTTCTGATGCACCAATACTTTAATGAAAGATAGTTCTGATATTTCATTCACCAATTACATGTAAAGATATATAGAAACAGAGGTTAATGAAAAACGCTGTATCTATAGAGGCCCCGATTGAAAAGTGCTATGTGCTTTTTTTAGTGTCACCTCTCCTATTGCACTCATACACTATCACTGATGGTTCCATTATTGCACACATTATATAAAGTGCAACGTGTTTTTTTTCTGTAAAGTACAGAAAAGTGGTGTGTGCTTGTTTTAGAATCACCTCTTCTATTGGACTCATGTTCCATCACTGAAAGTTCCATTAATGCACTTACATATAAAGTGCAACGTGTTTTTTTCTGTAAAGTACAGAAAATGAAAAGTGATAATGCCACTCGTACATCCACTCTTCTTTTGTGCTCATAATATTAAAGTGCAGTATTGGTATCGGAAAACTGGGAAAGTGTCTCGTGCTTGTTGAAAGAAGATGACTAAGTTTCAAAATTCAAACTCATCATCTCAGACACATAGGGGCATATTCTCAAGGACTTATCGCCAATTTAGGGGCACTTTCCGCCACAAAAGTGGCGATAGATTTATCGCCCTATTCACAAGCCTGCGCTAACATCCAACATCGTCAGTTTACCTGCGATAGCTGCCGCTAAAAACATCGCCAAGGCTGACATCGACATCTAATGCTAATCATATGCAGAGTAGGCGTTCCCATCCAAAAACTCACAATAACACCACTTAGCGATATTCTCAAGGACCAGCCAGATCGGCGATGCGGTCCAAAAGCACGTAAGCAGGAGGGACTTAAGGCCTGCTTTTTTCTGGTCTTAAGTAGGACAAAAACCTGCTGCATAAAGGGTGCCCAGCCCAGAGCCACATCTGAAGACCAACAGATGCCATGGAGCTACTAATCATGCAGCTTAGAGACCCAAGAGGGCCACAACACCCACTGCCACCACCCCCACTCACAGGACCACACCCCCCGGACTACCTCATCACATCATTCCAGTGCTTCTTGCAGTTGCCCACTTCCCTTCTCTTCACTCCGACTGCATTCACCTTGGCCAAGATGGACTGCCATATTGCATTTTTAGTTGCCAATGACACAGTGGAGGTGATGAACAGTTGTTGGTGGTGTTCTATCACCTCTGTAATCAGGATCTTGTTTTCTTACGGACTGAATCGTGGGTTAAACTTCTTCTTCTCCTTGCCTTCTCCTTCCCCGAAATGCCTGGCTGGTCCTCCGGGGGGTTTGTGGGGTTCTGGTGGGCCTCTGTAGTTGCTCCAGCTTCCTCCATGGTGCTTCTCAATAGTTTCGGTTTATTTTTTTTTTGCAGCTTTTATGGTGATTTTTCCTGCATGATATGGGAATAGCAAGCCTGGCGCTGCTTATCGCTGATATTTTTATCGCTGTTGGGCCCATCGCAACTTTTTTCACGTTTGGTTTTCCTTTTTATCGGCGTCCCGGTAATTTTAATGCGGACATTTTATGCGTTAGTGGGAAACTATCGCCTGTTGCCGGCATATTGAGAATACGCTGTTAACACGGCGGTCATTTCCCACGATACAAGATGTTATGTAAAATTGCGTTAACCTAGGTTGGCGATAATTATCCCCCCGTTATTAAGATCAAACATAAAATCTCAAACAGGTAAGACAGCCTACTTCTTAGCTCTTTTGACAATCATATCACGGATGTTAAAAAAACAATCAATTAAGATGTTATAAAAATGTATAAAGTTCGGCATCTGCATTCAAGCCCCCTGGAGTCTCCATTCCCAATGTGGTTTTCCATTTTGATTCCGCTCGCCTCACGGCTGTTTCTCTGTCTCCTCCCCTGATTTTCATCGGGATATGTTCTATACCAGAAAAGAAGAGGTTATTTTTCAAGTTGCCGTCATGATCCTTCCAAATGTTTAGCCATCTCATATGTTAACGGTGGCCCTTATATATTTCCAAATGCCCTTTGAGTACAGGTAACAAACTGTTTTATTTGCAGGCAGGAATTCATGTAGTATAACGCGTTTCGTCTAGCAGGTCTTAATCATATGCAAAATAAAGTGGTCAGTTGCTGTGCTGTTTAAATATACTTTGGTCTTTAAAACGTAAAGCAGGACTCAAAGTGTGAGTAATTCACTCCTGAAAAGTCGATCATTTTCACACAGGATTCGGGTCACACAGGAGCCCCTATCAAGACTCAATGATGTATCATTGAGTAACATTTAAACAAAAACAAGAGCAATTCTTATGTCCATGTGAGCAAGGGTATCAAGTAATCCTTGGAACAGGTGTTTACATGAAACTCATTTTCCGGCAGATTTTTAGTGTCACATTCCTTTCTGTGTGGAATTAATCAATATAGACCAGTATTATTCAATAACATTTTGAAAGACCAATAATAGCACAGCTAATATTTTTGTAAGAAACTGTGGTTCAGCCGAACAGAGCTTTATTAGACAAGATTTATTTAAACAAACAATATTATGAGTGTCTTTCAGGAAAGAATAAATAGACCCCAGGTGTGTAATCAAACCAGAAACAAAATAAAAAGGAAAAGGCAAAGTAGGAAATAAACATTGAAGGTTTATTGGTTATTTCATTAAAGAGACAGCAGTTTCTATTCAGTACATTCTAGAGAGAATAAATCATTGTATCACAGTTTCGGAAACATTGTCTGTCTCTGTAAGTATGTCGACGACGTTTCGACCCTTAGAAAGATAAGAGGGTCTCATCAGGACTGAGACTTCAGCTGAAGAAAACTATGAAAACCGCTTGAGAAAACCCAGGGACTATCACATTGAAAATAGACCAATACAGAGGTCATACTTTCCTTCCACAAGAATCGGTGTGTATTTAAGAGAGCTTGACACAGCGGCTCCAATAATTTCAAGGAACCAATGAAAGGAATCCATTTGAATTTATAATATAACAGATGCTAGCTCACCTACCAGGACTTATTTCAAGACCCTCACTGGTTTCAAATTGTTTATACTGTTCAGCTCAGCTACAATCCCAGAAAATCCCCTCCAATCTCAGTCCTGATGAGACCCTCTTATCCTTCTAAGGGTCACAACGCCGTTGACACACTTACAGAAACAGACAACGTTTCTGAAACTGTGATCCAATGATTTAATCTCTGTACTCTAAAATATACTGAATAGAACTGCTGTCTCTTTAATGAACTAACCAATAAACCTTCAATGGTTATTTCTTATTTCAACTTTTCCTTTTATTTTGATTTCGATCTGATTACACACCTGGGGTCTATTCTTTCCTTAGTGTCCTGAAAGACACTCACAATATTGTTTGTTTAAATAATTCTTGCCTAATAAAACTCAGGGGCATATTATCATGGGGGTTTATCTCTGCTTTTTTGGCTTTAAAAGTCAAGAAAGCGGAGATAAAATTATCTCCCTATTACCTAGCTGTCTCTAACACCAGTTAGCATCAGCTAGTAGGAGATAGCGACCATCTGGGGCTCCGCTTTGCATGTCAGAGAAATTTATCACTAATGACATGCAAAGTGGGCGTGCCAAGATGTTAGCGACTGGAAACAGTCGCTAACATCGCTATCTCCTATTACCAACTTTTGGAGACATTTGCGCTAAGCGCGAATATCTCCAAAAGCTAACACCTGCCCCTGAGCAGTTCTTAGCCATGTTATCCAATGGTAGGTGGATAACATGCCTAAGAGCATTAGCTCGGTAATGCATGAATATAGCTGACTTTTCAGCGATATTCATGCATTTTGGCCGATTTTTACACTTAGGAGATAAACCTTGATAATAGCAAGGTTCCTAAGCGATAAAAATCGCCGCAGCTCGGCTATAAAAATATTGCCGCTAAGCCAACATAGCGATAATTATCGCTAGTTGTTGGTAATATGCCCCTCAGTTCGGCTGAAGCGCAGATTCTTACAAAATTCAGGCTGTGTTGTTATTGTTCTTACCTGTTCCGATGCGGCGCACATTTCGCGGCTGTGCGCGCAAATTCTACGCGTGCGTGAATCGGACAGCCCTCTGCCATCTGACGCACGTTCCCAACGTGCCTTCAGACGGACGGGGGCCGTCTGACGCACGGAAGAGGTTAAAAAACGTTATTGAATAATACTGGTCTATGTTTATTAATTCCACACGGAAAGATCTGTGTCACTAAGTAAAAATCTGCCTAAAAATGAGTTCCATGTGAACGGCTGATTACCATGAACACCCCCTGTAAGTGCTGTATTTCATGCCCGGCCCTTTCGCCCAGTGACTGCGGATTTAGATCTGAGGATATCGCACTCTGGGCTCCCAAAACCAAGCAAGTTTGCTTTGTAGACCTTTATTTCTAAATGCGAGCTCTGAGTGTTCTAGTGTGTACTTTGGGTGCATGTGTACCACCTTTTCTATGAAAAATATCTGCATTTTTTTGGGAGCTGTTGAAGGGCCAGGAACAGGCACCTGAACATGAACTTTTGTAAACCCCACCGGCAGTTTTGTTTTATTATTTATTTAAGAAGAGTTTAGATCGGTTTAATTGATTGCGAATCGATTTCTTCTAGTATTTTATATGTTAAGCTCCGATTTCAAAGCAGAAATATACAGACTTTAGCTAATTTTTCAAATGTGCGTACTAATAATGGCCCTGTCGGTACAGTACTAGACAGGTGAAAACCCTAAAAGTGTGTGCAAATGGGACTGGCGACAGTCATGAAGTGTGTTGCCTTCACAAATCTTCGCCAATGGGCAGCATTTCCTCTAGAAATTGCAGGAGAGTTCGGCAGATAAGTGAATTTCCTGTTTTCTGTCAAAACGTACTTCAATATTGTGACTATGCTTTCACGAAATTGGCCAACGCTGCCCTTAAAGTTCACACAATCCTAGTATCTGCGAGGCAGGCGTGCCCTAAGGCACATGCTTTGCACCTTGACTGTGAGTCTCACAACACCGCACAAGGTCACCTTGCAGTCTCTGTGCCTCAAATGGCTTGGGTTTTGAGGCCCAGGAATCACAAGTTTACTCTTAAAAGGTTAACTTTTAGTCCACACCCCTCGAGTCACCCTTTTTTAGAGGCCATAGGTCTTATGTTTTCGGAAAGTGGCTTGTGTGTCCCAGACAAATCGACACCTCTCATCAGCGGACCTTTGACAGACAGCTCACTCCGACCTCTCCATGCACACATCGCATTCCTAGCCTTAGACAGCAGGGATATCTCCCAGCATACACACATTTTATTCCAAGACAACATGGCTATTCCACAGCATGCACACATATTATTCCAAGACAGCATGGCTATCCCACAGCATGCACACATTTTATTCCAAGCCTGAGACAGCAGAACTACCCCTCTCGAAATATGACCGTTACTCACCTAAACATTGATTAAACGACATAAACATTTTTATGGAGGCCCATTCTTTCTTCATTTTTATGAGATCCCTTTACATACAATATTGGTTTTCCAGTTTTATCTCAAACCTTAACCAGCAGAGCTACCCCACAACATGCACATATCTACGTCGACGCCTTAGACTGCAGCGATAGCTCTAGGCAGCCAGGCATAATATGCCTAGCCTTGGACAGCAGAGATATCTCTCGGCATTTACACATCGTAATCCAAGCCGTAGACAGCGCAGGTATGCCTCGGCACGCATATATCTTGGTCCACGCCTCAAACACCAGCAATATCTCTGAAAACAGTTATGCACACATCTTATTTCAAGTCTTAAACAGCAGAGCTAGCTATCTTCCAGCAGGCTCACATTTTATTTCAAGCCGTAGCCAGCAGAGAGATCTGTCAGAATGCCCATGTCTCGGGCCCATGCCTTAACCAGCAGAGACATCCCCCAGCGTACATATTTTAGCATCAGGTTTTGAACAGCAGAGCTACCCTTGGCATTCACACATCCTGTAGCTGTCCCAGGTACACTCCAGTCCCAGGCAGCCGAGGTGTCAAGCAGGGCAGAGCTCCGCGTCAGACAGCAGAGCGCTCCGGCGGCAGAAGTATACATAGAGTTAAACGAATCTTAAAGGCTCAACAGCAGAAACGCGTCCACATAGGGACTATATTGTGTATATATTTGATATTGTGTATATTCTGATAACTATGTATATTTGTTTGACTAATGTATGCAAAATAATTAAATAATAGATAGAATGATTCTCTGTACTGTAAGCAACATTGGGTATTGATTTGATTTTAATTTATTTCCAAAAAGAGTGTTTTTAACAGTCATGTTTTTATAAAATAAAAATCAAGAATAGTAAATATATCTACGTGTGTGGCTATAATATATGAATGGTTTATTAAAATCAGGGATGGTCATTATAAAACAAAATCTGTCACTTAGGGATATCTAATTGAGTACACAGAAAATAATCTTCTTTGTTTACTAATCAACAGCAGAGTTGTCACTAGTTACACAGAACGTACAGGCCAGGTGTCCGACAGCAGAGCTGTCTCTCGCGTTCTCTCAAACCTCAGACAGCAGAACTATCAGGCTACACAGAACAGTAGCGTACCCGGAGGATCATGGGCCCTACTGCAGGGAAGGACCTGGCCTCTGGACTGCTGTCCGAATTGTAAAATACAGCAATAATCAGGGTTCACTGGGCCCAGGTGCCACTGCACCTGCTGCACCAGTGGGAGCCACGCCCCTGATCCGTACACTTTACAGGTTCAGATAGCAGAGATGCCCCTAGGATTGCACATATCTTAAAGACAGAGCCAACAAACAGCCAGCAGACCTCTCTCTCATGGTACATAAAACATGAGTTAGCTATCAGACAGCAGAGCTGTCTCTGTGGCGTACTGCTGCGTGCCAGGTCATTGAGAAAAGGGCCCTGTGTGAGGAGCTCTGAGGGTCTCTGGAGGAGCCGTGTGATCATAGGGCTCGGTCTCTGGCAGAAGGCCTCAGTTTCTGGGGCTCATCTGGGCAGGGCCGGCTTTAGTGCTGGTGGTATCCAGTGTGACAATGTGTGTTGGCGCCCCCCAGTGACCACCTTCTGCATGAATTCCCTCACAACCACCTTTAGCAGTGAACATCAGGTCCCCATAACCACTCTCTCACTTGCTTTTATTTTATTTCATAGCGCTACGCCTACCAGTTACATTACACACGTTACACAGAGATAGTCCATCATACATGTGTAAATCTGTATATAGGAAATGTTACATAAGAAAGAGGACTACCAGGTGTAAGAGTCACATGTCATCCATACTGGTAGACAGTATGGGTTAAGAGTGCTTGATCTGGCGAAGCACACACTCAGAATTTAACACCTTCTACCATGGCTGGGGGCTGTCTTTAGTAATAAGAACTGATTTCGACCCAAAAGAACCCTTTTTGCAACATTAGAAAAATGAAACATTGGGGAAAAAATCATAACGCTCTAATCTATACTTTGCAGTTTAAACGCAACTCTTTGATGACAGTTATTAGCTCACTGTTCTATATTCGGATTGTAATTAATACATTAAGTAACAAAAGGATTTCTCTGACAGTAGCATTAACCCACTGAGCTATTTACATGCTATGTACTCCTGTGATCTGCAGGGTACATGGTACCCGTGCTTTGCAACAGTAATATTAAGCCTCGCCTCTGCACTATGTTATGATGAGTCTAAACTTCCACTAGACAAAGTTCCTCCCTTCCCAGAAGGTCCATTAATCACCAAAGTTATCTTGACATTTTTATTGTTGCCTGAAAATTGCTTGAGGCAAGGGACGCTGCAGAGGTGCTTTTAGATCGACTTTATACTTGACAACACAGCGCCCCCAGAAGTCAGCGGCAGGTGCGGATGCACCGATCACACCGCACTAGAGCCGGCCCTGCCTCTGGGCATGAGTTACAGCTTCAGGGGCCAATGCTGACTTTGGCTGCTTTGTTTCTGAGCAGACCTTGACTCAAAGCTCTGTTTCAGCGGCTGCTCCAGAATTCAGGACTCAGTGTCTGAGGGTGACCCTCGCTGCATGCCTGAACCTCCTGTAGACAATCCTTGCTTCAGGTTTAAGCGCCTGTATATGAGGTTGCATCCTGTAAATCATTGTTGCAACACTCTGAAGCCCCTGTAGATGAGCTCTTGAATATGATCCTTACTTCAGGCTCAAACTCCTGCACACAATGTTGACCCCTGTAGGTTCTTTACTTGAGGCTTTGACTCCTGTAAACGACCACTGCTTCCATCCCAAGCTCTTGACATTTGTTTTTGTAGACAATCCTCACTTCATACCTACATACCTGCAGACCATAGGTCTGCTGCAGGCCTGACTCTTGTAGAGTTGAGCCTCCTTGTATGCCTACGCTCTTGTAGCCAGTGTGTGATCTTGTAGACGGCCTTCACTTCAGGCGCCGGCTCCTGTAGACAGTTCTCCCTCGAACCCGGCTTTCTTTTAGACTATATTAGATATTATAGATTCAGTCCTCACTGTTGGCCTAATCTGTAGACCGTGTTGGATCCTGTAGTAGGCCTTCACTTGAGACTTGTAGACATTGTTGGCTGCGGTACATGGTCTCTGCTTCAGGCGTTGGCTCCTGGAGATGATCTACAGTCCTGCAGATGATTCCCATCTAAACCACTGATGAAACTGTTGGCTCCTATAGGAGAGCCTTGCGTCAGACCGCTTTAGGCCTAAACTCCTGATGGCTCCCCTCTGTGGTCTTCTCTTGTGAATGTTGGCTTCTGGAGAATGTCCTTGCTTCAGGCCTCAGCTGTTCTAGGAATCCTGTAGCTGATCCTGGCCAGGGGATCCACCTCTGTGTCTATCATGGCTTTAGGACTTCAGTTTAAGGGGACATTTGTGGCTTCATACCTCATCTGTAGTAGCCGATCCTGGTTTCAGGTGTGATATGCATTGGCTGATGCTGGGCAGCTTGAGTTTCGGTGCCTAATCCCAGCTACACGCCTCAGTTTCCGTAAAGCATCCAAGCTTTGGTCTGGTTTTGTCACTAATCCTGGTTTCGGCCCTCAGTATTAGAAGCCAGACATTTATAGCTAACATTCACCACAAGCCCCCATTTCAGTGGGGAATCACAGCATCAGCCTTTTGGTTGGTGTTGCCCGTCCTGAGCCAGTATTAGGCTGCTGGCTCCTAAAGTCAAGCATGACTTAAGACCTGTTTTTATAGTTGATTCTGGCTTCTGGCTTCTGGCTTCTGGCTTCCATTTCAGTTCCCAATGCTGGCCTCAGCTTTTGGGACCATTCTTGTTTTCAGGCCTGGTATCCAACCATGTCTTTATGGCCCAGATTCCGTAGCTGTTCTTAGCTTTAAGCTCTTATTTCCTTTCTCCAGTCCTGACTTAAGGTCTGAGTTCTTTTAGCTGATCTGACCTTCTACAGGCAATTTAACCGGTAATCTGTATCTGTTGTCAACATTAGCTTCCGGCCTCTGTTTCTGCAGTCAGTCTTAGCCTGTATTCTGTTTCTATGGCCTTCCTAGTCTTCAGACCTCAGTTTCTTTAGGCATTCTTAAACAATGAAACAGAATACAGTCTGTTTCAATGGTCAGTCTTGGCTTCAGAGCTCAGTTTCTGCAGCCATCCTTAACTTGTCACCTGTTTCTCTGGCTTGCCTTGACTTCAGTTCTCATATTCTTCAGCTGGTCTTAACTACAGATCCCAGTAATTTATTTTGGCTTGACGAATCAGTTTTTGCAGCTGATTCTGACTTCAGGCCTCAATGTCTGTAGCGAGCAACTCTGGCGTCAGTTCTTAGTTTCCTTGCCAGGCATGGCCTTGAGCCTTCATTTTATTTACTTCAGACTTCACTAAGGGTTTGTAGCCAATCTTGACTTTAGTTTTCGATTTCAGTAGTCGATCTTGGCTCTGAGCATCTGTTTCATTAGCCCATCATGCTTTCAGGTTTCCGTTACAGTAGCAAATCTTGACATCAGGTCTGTTTCTGTAGCCGTTCTTGGTTTGAGGCCTCACTTTACGTCGCCTCTTTTAACCTCTGGCCTAAGTCTCTGTCGCTGAACTCGACCACGGATCTTATTTTCAGTAGCCAATTGTAGTCTCAGCTGTCGCAGTCCTTCTAACTTCAATCATCAGTTTCGATGACAGGCGGCCTAAGGCCTCAGTTCTATCGCTGAGCTTCACTTTGGTCTTCAGTTTTTGTTGCTGATTTTGAGTTTGGGCCTTCGTTTACCAACCTGGGGCCTGATTCTGAAGCGGTTTGGAAAGCTTCCCTACCGAATAGGTTTGGGAATGGTTTCTGATTGGATCGGAAGAGTTCAACCGATCGAGTACGATGCATCCAGATGCTTCCCAATACGATTTGGTTGGACTCCCATTGACTTCAATGGGAGCCTTTGTTCCGATCGAATGCATAGGCTGCCATTGAAGAAAGGTGGGCTGTGCAAAATCAGGCACCCTGTGGTGGGCTCCCCCTGGTGCCTGCCAAACTGTGCATGGCTGACAAGGGGGGACCCACGGTCTGATTCCGTCTGCCGATTCGAGTCGGACAGCAGGATTCAGAAAGGATGTCCAAATCCAGCATCATACTCGAAACGCAGTCCGTAGAGACTTACGGTTCTACGGTTCTGCTCCTTACGGCTCGGTCATTCCAAATGCCTTCGGGTTGGGATTGGGATATTCCTAACACCTACCTCGCATCATACTCGGTCGGTCGGAAACCTTTCTGAGTCGGTCGGAAAGACAAGTTTCCAATCCGATGTGGAGGCAGCAAATGCCGTTAGGAGGCCTTCCTAAACTCATCAGAATTAGGTCCTAAGTCTTAAATACAGCCCTATCTTAAGTCCTCAGTTTTTTAGTTTTGGCTGCAGGCCTTCGTATATCTGTCTGATCTTGGATTTGGGCCTTAGTTTTCCAACCTGGTCTTAAATATAGCCGGTTCTAACTTCTGCCCTCAGTTTCTTTGTTTGATTTTGGCTTCAGGCCTCAGCATATCTGGTTGATCTTTGAATCAGTTAGTTTTAGAAAGACATCCCTGTTTCAGGCCCATGTTTCTGAAGCTGGCCTTGAGTTGAGCCTCCTTTGTGTTCCACTTATTCTGGTCTCTGGCCTCATTTTCTTTTGCAGATCTTGACATCAGTTCTCAGGCTCAGCAGTCGATTCTAGTCTTTTGCACCGGCCCGTCTGTTAGTTTCTGGCACTAGTCTCTGTTTAGGGGCTAAATTTCTATAGTCCGTCTTAACCTTAACCACAGTGTCTGTCGCAGGTCCGGGCTTACGACCAGTAGGGCCGTGTGTCATGGTGCCCAGAGAACGAAAGAAAATGGGACCCCCAGTCTGAACTGTGAAATACAGCAAAAATCAAGGTTCAGTGGGCCCTCAGGCCGCTGAGCCCTGGTATCACTGTACCCGATGCACCAAAGGAAGCTCCACACCACTCCTGTTTCTTTGGTCAGTCTTGGCTGCAGGCCTCAGTTTCATTAGTCCTTGAATTAGGGTAGCTGTTCTGTTGCCGATCGTGGCCCAGACCCCAGTTTCTGTCACCAGTCTTCGTCCTCTGGTTCAGTCACTGGTCTTGGCCCCGGGCCCCAGTTTCTATCACTGGTCTTGGCCTCCTGCCCCAATTTCTGTTACTGTCCTGGGCTCAGCCCCAGATTCACTCACTGGTCTTGGCCTCCAGCCCCAGTTTCAGTCACTGGTCTTGGCCCGGGCCCCAGTTTCTGTCACTGGTCTTGGCCCTCAGCCCAAGTTTCTGTCACTGGTCTTGGCCTTCGGACCCAGTTTCTATCACTGGTCTTGGCCCCGGGCCCCAGTTTCTGTCACTGGTCTTGGCCCTCAGCCCAAGTTTCTGTCACTGGTCTTGGCCTTCGGCCCCAGTTTCTATCACTGGTCTTGGCCCCGGGCCCCAGTTTCTGTCACTGGTCTTGGCCCTCAGCCCAAGTTTCTGTCACTGGTCTTGGCCTTCGGCCCAAGTTTCTATCACTGGCCTTGGCCTTCGGCCCAAGTTTCTATCACTGACCTTGGCCTTCGGCCCCAGTTTCTGTCACTGGTCTTGGCCCCGGGCCCAGGGTTTCTATCACTGGTCTTGGCCCCGGGCCCCAGTTTCTATCACTGATTCTGGCCCTCAGCCCTAGTGTCTGTCCCTGGTCTTGGCCCCGGGCCCCAGTTTCTGCCGCGGGTCCTGGCCCCAGTTTCTGTCGCCAGTCTTGGACCTCTTTTCCGGCGGCTGGCACGAGCCTCAGTTTCTATTGCTGCGAGGCTGCGTCACGCGGGCTGTACACACCGTGTCAATGAGCACAGCCGGGTTAACCATTAATCGCCCCAGAGGACCGGGTCATGCCTTTCTCAGTCAGAGACTTTCCCTTCCCACTTGGAGAATGAAAGAAGTGCTTGTTAAATCTTTAACTCCTTGGGCTAGTGCCCCAAACACTGATAAACCGGAGTCCCGGGAATGTCTCTAGCTGGCAGAAAATCAAAGCCTTCTGGGTGTGTGAAAGTGTCCCCTGGGGAGAGAGGGAGGGGGGTAAAGTTCATCCCACAAGCCTGTGTCCGGTGGCGGAGGTTAGGGGCCACGTTAAGGTCATGGCAATGTATCTCACTCTGTCCTGCGCTTGGCGCTCCGGTCCGCCATGTTTAGGCTCCTGGGGCTGTATCTTAATCTACCCCATATGTGGGTACAGCCCATCAGAGTGCCCCTAAACTGGGGTATTCTGTGACTGGCTCTGTTGGGACCCCCTGTGTGTATCTTACTTTATGGCCAGTTTTGGGTTTCTATGTTCCTGTTTTTGGTCCCCTGGTCAGTAGATCTAGTTCTAGTATTGTGCCCTGCGCCCCGATATTTATGCCCCTCGTGTGCATTTTGCTTTATTTCTAGTATTAGGGGTCAGTGTCCCATGTCTCGTTCAACTGGTGTACAGTGGCTTCACGCAAAATGAAGGCCCCCTCTGCAGAACGCGAAGAGGGGCCCCTGGGTCTTATATCGCGCAGATAAAGAGCTTCGATGCCTCGTTAATGCTATTAAGCGGAACATAAATGCAATTACAATTGTCCCTGACTGAACGGGCCCTGAAAGGCAGAGGGGCCCCTGTAAGGTTGGGGTGGCAGGGGTCTGTGTCACGCCCCAGCTGCTACATCAGGCTAATGGAAGCACTGTGGATCTGGGGCTCTCCGGTGAGCACCCCGCTTTCTCGCCAGTCTTCTGGGACTGTGCAGTGCACCCATGCGCTTCTGGCGTGTCTGACTCTGAGGCGGGGGCAGTGCGCACCTATGTTTGGTTGAGCCCATGGTGTCAGGCGTATGGGGTTGAGGGGGGCGTGCCCCTGTATTGCTTGAGTCCCTGGTGTCAGTCAGTATTGGGGGGCCCATGCCCCTATGTGTGGTTGAGCCCCCGGCGTCAGTCAGTATGGAGGGGACTATGCCCCTGTATTGCTTGAGCCCCTGGTGTCAGTCGGTATTGGGGGGCCCATGCCCCTTTGTGTGGTTGAGCCCCTGGTGTCAGTCAGTATTGAGGGGTCTATGCACCTATGTGCAGTTGAGCCCCTGGTGTCAGTCAGTATTGGGGGGCCCATGCCCCTATGTGTGGTTGAGCCCCTGGCGTCAGTCAGTACTGGGTCTTTATGCCCCTATGTTTGGTTGAGCCCCTGCTGTCAGTCAGCAATGAGACTCTATGCCCCTATGTTTGGTTGAGCCTCTGGCATCAGTCAGTATTGAGGGGTCTATGCCCCTATGTGTGGTTGAGCCCCTGGTGTCAGTCAGTAATGGGACTCTATACCCCTATGTTCGGTTGAGCCCGTGGCATCAGTCAGTATTGAGGGGTCTATGCCTCTATGTTTGTTTGAGCCCGTGGTGTTAGTCATATGGGGTTGTGGGGGGTATGCCCCTGTATTGCTTGAGCCCCTGGTGTCATTCAGTATTGGGGGGCCCATGCCCCTATGTGTGATTGAGCCCCTGGAGTCAGTCAGTATTGATGGGTCTATGCCCTATGTGTGGTTGAGCCCCTGGCGTCAGTCAGTACTGGGTCTCTATGCCCCTCTGTTTGGTTGAGCCTCTGGCATCAGTCAGTATTGAGGGGTCTATGCCCCTATGTGTGGTTGAGCCCCTGGTGTCAAGCAGTATTGAGGGGTCTATGCCCCTATATTTGGTTGAGCCCCTGGTGTCAGTCAGTAATGGGACTCTATGCCCCTATGTTCGGTTGAGCCCGTGGCATCAGTCAGTATTGAGGGGTCTATGCCTCTATGTTTGGTTGAGCCTGTGGTGTCAGTCATATGGGGTTGAGGGGGGGGGGTATTCCCCTGTATTGCTTGAGCCCCTGTTGTCAGTCAGTATTGGGGGGTCCATGCCACTATGTGTGGTTGAGCCCCTGGAGTCAGTCATTATTGAGGGGTCTATACCCCTGTATTGCTTGAGCCCCTTGTGTCAGTCAGTATTGGGGGGGGGCTTGCCCCTATGTGTGGTTGAGCCCCTGGCGTCAGTCAGCATTGGGGGGGCCATGCCCCTATGTGTGGTTGAGCCCCTTGTGTCAGTCAGTACTTGGTCTCTATACCCCTAAGTTTGGTTGAGCCCCTGGTGTCAGTCAGCAATTGGACTCTATGCCCCTATGTTTGGTTGAGCCTCTGGCATCAGTCAGTATTGAGGGGTCTATGCCCCTATGTGTGGTTGAGCCCCTGGCATCAGTCACTATTGAGGGGTCTATGCCCCTATGTTTGGTTGAGCCCCTGGCATCAGTCAGTATTGAGGATTCTATGCCCCTATGTTTGGTTGAGCCCCTGGCGTCAGTCAGTGTTGTGGGATCTATGCCCCTATGTGTGGTTGAGCCCTTGCGTCAGTCAGTATTGGGAGTCTATGCCCCTATGTTTGGTTGAGCCCCTGGCGTCAGACAGTATTGAGGGGTCTATGCCCCTATGTGTGGTTGAGCCCCTGGCGTCAGTCAGTATTGGGACTCTATGCCCCTATGTTTGGTTGAGCACCTGGTGTCAGTCAGTAATGAGACTCTATGCCCCTATGTTTGGTTGAGCCCCTGGCGTAATGTAATGTAATGTAATGTAATGTAAAAAGAATTTATAGAGCGCAACATACACCGGACGGTTTCTTGGCGCTGTTCACTAAATCAAGAGGAGACAGAGGAGGGAGGGGGAGGTAGCTTATGTGTAAGCACAGCGGAAGAGGTGAGTTTTTAAGAGAGACCTAAAGTGAAGGTAGGAGGAGGAGAGTCTGAGTTCCAGTGGGAGAGAGTTCCAGAATGAGGGGGCCAAAAAAGAGAATCTGAGGCCACCGTGCTTTTTGCGCCTAAACCTGGGCGTCTGAAGGAGAGCATGGTGGGAAGATCGGAGGGGTCTAGAAGGGGCGTACGGGAGCAGGAGTGACGAGATGAAGAAGGGGCCGATGCCGGCCAGGGATTTGTGGGTCAAACAGCCTAGTTTGAATTTACAACGCTCTGATACAGGAAGCCAATGAAGGGCTTTAAGTAGAGGACGAACGTGATGATGTTTTGGTTGGTGGTAAATCAGGCGGGCTGCCTGATTCTGTATCAGCTGTAATCTTTTGATTTGGTATTGTGGGATACCTGCGTACAAGGCGTTGGCATAGTCAACCCGAGAGATGACTAATGCCAGCAACGTCAGGGTGAGAGCTTCGGTGGTCAGAAAATGGGCTATTTTACGAATTTTTCTGAGCTGGTGGAAGCAGGAAGACACTGTAGCACTGACCTGAGGTTGCATGGAAAGATCTTGAGAGATATAGACCCCCAAGCTTTTTACCTTGTCAGCAGGGCAAGGGGAGGGACCAAGGGCAGGGGGCCAGAAGGTGGAGTTCCAGGGGTTGGCGTTCCAGGGGTTGGCGTCAGTCAGTGTTGAGGGATCTATGCCCCTATGTTTGGTTGAGCCCTTGCGTCAGTCAGTATTGGGAGTCTATGCCCCTATGTTTGGTTGAGCCCCTGGTGTCGGTCAGTATTGGGAATGTATGCCCCTATGTTTGGTTGAGCCCCTGGTGTCAGTCAGTAATGGGACTCTATGCCCCTATGTTTGGTTGAGCCCCTGGCGTCAGTCAGTATTGGGGGGTCTATGCCTCTATGTTTACTTGAAACCCTGGTGTCAGTCGTATGGGGAGATTGAGGGGGGTATGCCCCTGTATTGCTTGATCCCCTGATGTCAGTCAATATTGGGGGGCCCATGCCCCTATGTTTGGTTGAGCCCCTTGTGTCATTCAGTATTGAGGGGTCTATGCCCCTATGTTTGATTGGGCCCCTTGTGTCAGTCAGTATTGGGGGTTCTATGCCTCTATGTTTGCTTTACCCCCTGGTGTCAGTCGTATCGGGGGGAGTGGGTGAGGGGGGGGGTATGCCCCTGAATTGCTTGAGCCGGTGTCAGTCAGTATTGGGGGGGCCCATGCCCCTATGTGTGGTTGAGCCCCTGATGTCAGTCAGTATTGGGGGGCCCATGCTCCTATGTGTGGTTGAGCCCCTGGCCTCAGTCAGTATTGGGGGATCTATGCCCCTATGTTTGGTTGAACCAGTCAGTAGTAGGGCTCTGTACCCCTATGTTTGCTTGAGCCCCTGGTGTCAGTCAGAAGTAGGGGTCTATGCCTCTATGTTTATTTGGGCCCCTAGTGTCTGTCAGTATCAGGGAGTCCATGGCCCTATATTTTCTTGAGCCCCTGATGTCAGTCAGTATCAGGGGGGAGTCTAGGCCAGGCTCAAAAGTTTGGTTGGGCCCCGCGTTGGTCAGTAGTAGGACTCTGTGCCCCTATTTTTGCTTGAGCCCCTGGTGTTAGTCAGTAGTAGGGGTCAATGCCCCTATGTTTGGTTGAGCCCCTGGTGCCAGTTAGTAATGGGACTCTATGCCCCTATGTTTGGTTGGGCCCCTTGTGTCAGTCAGTATTGGGGGTTCTATGCCTCTATGTTTGCTTGACCTCCTGGTGTCAGTCGTATGGGGGGGGGGAATGGGTGAGGGGGGTATGCCCCTGAATTGCTTGAGCCGGTGTCAGTCAGTATTGGGGGGCCCATGCCCCTATGTGTGGTTGATGTTAGTCAGTATTGGGGGCCCATGCTCCTATGTGTGGTTAAGCCCCTGATGTCAGTCAGTATTGGGGGTCCCATGCCCCTATGTGTGGTTGGGCCCCTGGCGTCGGTCAGTATTGGGGGTCTATGCCCCTATGTTTGGTTGAGCCAGTCAGTAGTAGGGCTCTGTATCCCTATGTTTGCTTGAGCCCCTGGTGTCAGTCAGTAGTAGGGGTCTATGACTCTATGTTTTTGTGGGCCGCTAGTGTCCGTCAGTATCAGGAAGTCCATGGCCCTATATTTTCTTGAGCCCATGATGTCAGTCAGTATCGGGGGAGGCTAGGCTATGCCCTAATGTTTGGTTGGGCCCCGTGTCGGTCAGTAGTAGGACTCTGTGCCCCTATTTTTACCTGAGCCCCTGGTGTCAGTCAGTAGCAGGGGTCAATGCCCCTATGCTTGGTTGAGCCCCTGGTGTCAGTTAGTAATGGCACTCTATGCCCCTATGTTTGGTTGGGCCCCTTGTGTCAGTCAATATTGGGGGCTCTATGCCTCTATGTTTGCTTGACCCCCTGGTGTCAGACGTATGGGGGGGGAGTGGGTGAGGGGGTATGCCCCTGAATTGCTCGAGCCGATGTCAGTCAGTATTGGGGGGGCCATGCCCCTATGTGTGGTTGAGCCCCTGATGTCAGTCAGTATCGGGGGGGGGCATGCCTAGGCCCCTATGTTTGGTTGAGCCCCGTGTCGGTCAGTAGTAGGGCTCTGTGGCCCTATGTTTGCTTGAGCCCCTGGTGTCAGTCAGTAGCAGGGGTCAATGCCCCTATGTTTGGTTTGGCCCCTCGGGTCGGTCAGCATCAGGGAGCCCATGGCACTATGTTTGAGCTCCTGATGCCAGTCAGTATGGGGGAGAAGGGGGAAGGGGATGTCCTTGTATTGTTTGAGGACCTGACGTCAGTCAGTATGGGGGGGGCGAGGGAGATTCCCCTGTGTCGCTTCAGCTCCTGGCGTCAGTCAGTCTGGGGGGTGTGTTAGGGGTTGGTATGCCCCTGTATTGCTTGAGCCCCTGACGTTAGTCAGTATGGGGGGGGGGAGGGGTGTATTCCCCTGTGTTGCTTCAGCCCCTGACGTCAGTCAGTATGGGGGGGATGCCCCTGTGTCGCTTCTGCCCCTGGCGTCAGTCAGTATGGGTGTGTGTGTGAGGGGTTGGTATGCCCCCGTGTTGCTTCTGCCCCTGGCGTCAGTCAGTATTGGGGGGTGAGGGGTTGGTATGCCCCTGTATTGCTTGAGCCCCTGACGTCAGTCAGTATGGGGGGGTAGGGGTGTATGCCCCTGTGTTGCTTCAGCCCCTGACGTCAGTCAGTATGGGGGGGGGGGGGGTACCCCTGTGTCGCTTCTGCCCCTGGCGTCAGTCAGTAGGGGTGTGTGTGTGAGGGGTTGGTATGCCCCTGTGTTGCTTCTACCCCTGATGTCAGTCAGTATGGGGGGGGGGGGGTGCCCCTGTGTCGCTTCTGCCCCTGGCGTCAGTCAGTATGTGTGTGTGTGGGGGGGGGGGGGGGGGTGCCCCTGTGTCGCTTCAGCCCCTGTTGTCCGTCAGTCCTGGGGCTCCGTGTCCGGACACCTGTTCCTCGGCTCGCTCTTTCGTCCACACACCTCAGTGCTCGTGCCCGCAGGCTCTCCCTGCTCCCGGAGTGGCACCCAGGGTGACCCGGGGAGTCAGCGCCTAGGAATGCGGGATGGCGTCGGGACACCGCGTCAACTGGGCCAGCGCATTCCCTGCGCCCGAGTCACCCGCCGGCCGGGCCGGTCCTGAGCGCATTCCAGAGCCGGCGCCCTCAAGATGCGGCCGGTCACCTGAGACTGGGGCCATGAAACATTCATGGCTCCTGTAAGGGACCCGGCCCGTGGGCCTGGCAACTGGTCCCGCCGCCCCGGGCACCCCCACTCAGGGCCTCTGGACCTACCTTTCACGGCGCTGCCCTCAGGTCCTGGCTATTCTCCTTTCCCGGGTACTTCGACTTCTGCGCACCTGTCGCACCCACCGACCTGGGCCCTCAGGTAGAGGGGCCCTCAGCGAGGGACGGCCTGCCCCCAGGCTGCCGGGCTGGCTCTGCTGCTCGTCGTGGTCCGTCAGCCGTGCTACCTGTGCGGGAGAAGTCGCCGGCCGGTGTGTGTGCCTCGGAGCAGGTGTATGGGTGTTGTGTACCTGGGCTGCCTCCGCCCCCTGGCACTCGCTCAAGGTTAACCCGAAGCGGGGCCACTCCTGGCTGAGTAAACACCAGCGGAAGTGGTGAATGTCCCGAACCGGAGAAACCTGATCTCAGCGCTGCTGGCCTGCTCCGCTTACCGAGCTCGACTCCCAGCTGCTACCTCTGCGCACCGTGTGCTCGTGCGCCATTGAGAGGGCTTAGGAGGAACTTCAGGGCTGCTGAAATTCGGAGTCTCCTTATTCTGGGGTAGGAAGGGAAGAGTTCCAAACGACTTGTCAGAATTCTGTGTTATTATAGGCATGTGGGGTTAAGTTTGGAAAGGCGCATTACAACCCCAATAGCAAGGAAGGACAAGTGGAACATGGGAAATCTGACAACTAGTAAAACGCGACCTCTGCTTTCCGACCCCGTCTGCAGGGGCAGTGACCAGAGAGCGGAACCTGGGTGTCTGTGGCTGGCACAGCTTGGCCCTGGTGCTGTGGGTGCAAGGGCTGGTGGGATGATGTGAGCGTAGCCGAGAATCCAGCTGACGGGGCTCCTGGTGGGTGGTTTTAGACCTGAAGGCAGCGGCGTAGCTTGCAGTGGTGCAGCAGGTGCAGTGGCGCCGGGACCAAGAGGCCCAATGGGCCCACTGAACCCTCGTTAGTGCTGTATTATGTAATCCAAACAGCACCAGGGGGCTAATTTCCTTCCTTAACTAAGCCCATTACACACTGGCTACTTACCGCCTGGAGGCCCCTGGGAATTTGGGAACAGGGGCCTCTCCACAGCCTCCTGGACTCTCCAGGGAAGCTGGGTCGAGCAGTCACGGCCTGGTCACCTCCCGTGAGCCAGGCCGTGACACACAATCATCACACACACAAGAATGAGGAATGTCCAGTCATGGCCATTACCTGGAAACAAATCGAATTTTAATAACTACCTTTCTACTGATCTACTCTAGATTAAAAAGCACTTTATTATTTTTGCAGCTGTGGCCAGCGGATTGTTATAGTCAGTATAGTTTCCCGGAGGATCTTTGTTCCGCCTCTCGGTTCTCGTCCGGGGAGTTACCGGGTGCGCGTCTGTGGACCACTTCTCTTCGGAAGCGGTGGTCCAGTGTTGGCACACGGTGTTTCAGGACCCTGGATAGCCCCAGGGCCGGGGGACAGGAGCTGTTCATTGGTGGAGCGAAGGAGGGGGTGGGGAGGGTGAGTGACTTATGACATATCCTACACTCAGAGCTTTGACTCATTTATGTGATTATATTTTAGAAAAAAATGGGAAAAGTCCAATTACAAGTCTTTCACTGTTTCAAAGTGAATACAAGTCCAGGTGTCTTGATTTCTTGAAGTTTGTGTTGGATTTCCAGGGCGCCATCGGGCTGCGGTATATTGAAGCCTACAAGTTGTGGTCATCTAAGGTTTCAGTGGCTACTGGTACACGAGGCTAGCCAGCCGACAAGCTCCAGGAGCCAGTAACACGGTGACAGACTGTAAATGTGTCCCCCCTGGGCACAGGGTGGACTCAAGAGAAACTGAGCTGACCCTGTCCCAGGTCGCAGAGTCCTGTCTTTGTCTGTCAGATGGCTTCTGGCAGTGGTGAGTTGTGTGTGCCGAGGCGGCAGCCTCACTGCCTCACATTCATTTTGAGCTTTTTAGTCGCAGTTTCGGTTTCACAGGGTCGGCGCTGTGATGGGTCAGGCTGTCGGAGGTAGGGCTGTTTCTTTGGCCCAGTTTCCAATGATGAGGCAGGGTCAATGGTTTATATTCCGGCAAGCCTCTTGTGGGTGAAAAGGGTCAGAGCCGACCCCGCCCCAGCCCCATAGTCAGCGTCCATATGGTCCAAACTAGGCACACGGAGGGGGCTTCTGGTCAGCTTTCGACCTCAGGATCTCGTGGGCACAGGGAGCGCCAGGACCTCGGCCACTGCACACCCGACAGAGTAATGGGACAGCCCCCACCCCCCCCCCCCCCAAGTGTGACCCAGTATTGCTTCTTATGCCCCAGTGTCACGGACTGTGATGTCCTTCTGCTCACACGGATGCTGAAAGGAGGCGCGCGCGCATTGTCTAACAGACACCGATGCAGAGGAGCATTCTGGGTATGTGTGGCCATTGCATTTCTTGTGGATAATGTCTCCCATCCCCCCTTTGATGATGGTAACAACTGATATTGGAGACCACAAAGAACAAACCATAAACAGTTAAAGACAAGAGTCCATATATGTGTATTTGTGTCTGATTTTGTTCTTGTCACACGCAGGTTGATACTGTTATATATATATATATTTTTTGCAGCGTTATAGTGCGAGAACTCGACCCGAAGGTATTGGAGGCTTTCGATGAGCACCAGTTACATTACACAAATACACATTCTTTTTTGGTAGGCACGGGGGATAATGTGATTTGCCCAGAATCACAGGATGTTTGAGCCGATTCCGAGACTCGAACCAGGGTCCCCAGGTCCAACGTCGGCAGCTCTGACCATGTATGATTAAAGCCAACCTCAGGCAGCCAACATATTTCTTCCCAAGGACTTTCTCGAGGACGAAAATAAAATATTTTTGAAAAATTCCGTATGAAACGAAAGCAGGCGCAATAACTTATCCTTGAAAATACTTTATACAAAGTTTCACAAGTAGAGAAGGCGCACCATCACGAAGGTAAGATATTTATTTCGATGCAGTGGTGCTCGAAAAACCTGTCTCGAGGGCGAAGTCCGAGGACGCCATATTGAGGTGAAAACAAGACACGCCCACCGCGTGTCTGCATGCTAAATTGTAATCATGGCAGTCAAGGGACTGATAGAACATTCTTAATCGAAGGACACGTGTACCACTAGTTAGAGAAGCTTCCGTGTGCACGTGAGAGAGCAACACGACTTATGCATGCACCGGTGCTGTTTAATCGAAAACAGAAGGAAGAGTCGAAGGAACCTCAACCCTGGCTAGTGTAGCTCCTCGTCAGGAGGTAGGCGCTGTGTGGTCCAGCGGACCCATCGGTAACCCCTGCTGAGGAGCGCGCGCTTCCATGGCGATTACTTACAATTCAGACAGCACGAGCAGCGAGGGCGACGGTAAGATAGACGTTATCTCTTTACCATCGGATGGAAGCGAACACATATCTCTTTACTGACGCATAAATGTGATGTTAATTATAGAGTTCTTTATGGCCTGCTGACGAGGAGGCGATAAAGGCAACTCGAGGAAAGGCGAAGCTGAGAACCACAGGTGAAATCCCGTGGCCAAAGTACTAAAGGCGGGTGACACCCGGAGCGCACAGATGAGGTGCAGTCTTCCTTCGAGGCACAGCCACTTCCAGGGGAGGGAGGGCTGGCATCAATGTTACATCACTGAAGTCAAAGGGATTGTGAAACATCCCAGTGTCAAACAAAGAGCAAGGGTGTGGCACACAGCGTGGCAAATATATTACTAGAGCGTGGAGTGCACTGCCCTTTGCACAGCACACGTACCATCGATAAGGGCACTTCATTTGCACAGACAAGCAGATTTACTGATAAAACTATATAGCTCACAAAAGATTATGTTTGCGGAAATCAGGTTTCAAGAAATATTTATTATTTGTGTATGACCAGTTAAAGGATCTTCATTTTTTGTGACCCTATTAAAAGTTTTGTTTCCATTGCACTTGAGAATTACAAAAAGAATGTGCTTCCTTTGTGCTTTGCTAACTGCTGCTATATTGTATTGTATTGTAATTGTATTTGTATAGCGCTTACTACCCCTGACGAGGCGTCAAAGCGCTTTTTTCGGCGGGCAGCACGCTACTCCAGGACCCATAGAGGATTAGTGTTGAATTAGTATAACGAAACATGCAAGTACATTTTAAGTGGTTGATAGGTTAGTCAGTTATTTGGATTTGGATTGGATTATTTGGACTGTCCAAACCTCTAAATTTTTAAACTTCACTTCACTCAATGTGCACAAATCTTTGACATAGGCCCGTAAGGCGGCACTGAAAGTCACTTATTTCTTATATTCAGATCATTGACAAATGTAAGTTTGTAGCGATCACTAAACTCAAGTAATGGTGTACTAATCACTATAATTCAAGTAATGGTGTGAATGTGAATTCTGTTATTGCTATAAGCACAGAATATGATAGCTTTTGCCTAAAAATCTTTTTCTACTCTCTATCCACTCTGCTAACCATGACAATTTGTAAACTTTTGGGCACAGGCTTGTGCCCACCTCCAAGAAATTGTTGAAGGTATTTCTCTAAGAATTGTGTTAAAAATTAAATATCAGACCTCTGCCCGGCTGGGCAAGTCAATTTATAATATAGTTTCCATTGTGTCTATATTTATCTCTTTGGTACATTCCTTCCTTGCATAGGACCACTGTTGTTTTCACTCATATGTTCCCCGAGGTCCTGTGCTGACTCGTTTGGGTGCCCTTGTTGTGTTTCATATACACAACATGTAAACACATCTTTATTGCCCATTCACCTTCTAAACTTCAGCATGGTTATTTTAGAGGTGCTGCAGCACCTCCTCACCCTTACTTCCAGTGCCTATGCATAAATCCCTACCCTGCAGTTCCCATCTATGCCTATCCCACTTTGGAGATCCCTGAGGCTGTTGCTAGCTTGTTACATTTTCCGGCCTGCCTAGCCCAAGTCATGCCTCCTTTCTTAGGGACACCTCATATCGTAGCCTGCTCTGCTTTATTGACCACCCCTATTGCAATGCTACCCCCTTAAGCCACTACTACTTCTGACACACTTTGAGTGATTACAGTTCTGCAAACTTCATCCCTCCTAAAAAACAACTGTGCTACCCATCCTCTTACTGCTCTTCTTGGCCACTCCTTGCCACAGATGTGCCTTCGCTGTATGCCACTCTCCTTTAGGCCATGCCGTGTAGCGCCCGCATCAGTTCGAGTGACATAACGCTTTATGGACACAACCCTCCCACATCCCTCTCCTGCATTTCCTTCATTTTTAGCCAAGACCATGCCTTTGATGACATGTTTATGGTCAAGTCCATTCTAGATTTGATGTGAATGGCACTTGCTCCATTCGTGTTCAAAATATTGTGTTTTATATTTACTTAACCCCTTCCGTGCGGGCGGAATTCCCTGCCCATGCTGACTCCGCCTTGCGCGGGCGGAGTCATGACGGAACGGTTCCGTCATCCGCACAGCTCACCCGTAGTGCATGACGGAACCGTTCCGTCAGCAGCATGGAAGGGGTTAAAAGGGATTTGGGTCAGCCTCCTTCGTGCTTTTGTCAGAGCTCGCTCCAGTGTGCTGTTTTGCTGTTTGCAGACTGACTATAAACATCTTTGCCATTTTGGTTTGGTATTCTGCATATTATATAATTGTTTTACTGTTCCAAGATGGCTGCCATATTAAGTTAGTCAGTGAGCAGTATAGCAGCACTGAGTCGCACATGCTAACAAAAGCTGCTACAAAAATAAATGACCCTTTTTTTCAGTAGCATCTGTTTTTCAGTTTTTTCTAGGGTTTAGTAAATAGATTTAATACTTCGAGGGTGGGCGCATGCCCAGTATATATGCCATACATACATCAAGCCTATTGTGCTAAATATCAGGCAAAATAATGTGATAAATGGATGCAACAGAAACAAGCACTGGCCAAGCCAATTAGTCTCGCCTTGCTTTACAACATTGCTAAAAAACACATTGATAAAGCCAAATATCCCTCACATATGCAAGAGTAATTTGGCTTTGTCAATGTGTGTTTTCTGTAGTGTGTGATGGGGCAAGCAACAGTAGGTGGGATGGGGCAATCACCAACTGGTGGTGGGGTGGTGGTGGGTGTCATGTGGCGAGCAACAACAGTGGAATGGGGACAGGGAGCAACAAGAACGGTGTAAGCCACAACGGACAAACAATGAAGTGGAAAGCATCAAAGCAGGAGGGGTGAAGAGGGAAGCAACAATGATGGAGCAAGCTACGACGGGCAAGCAAAGGCACGGAAGGGGGTAAGCAACTGTAGGAAAGTAGGATCTGCTTCTTATGGTTAACCCCACTTTTTGCTTGATATGATATTGTTTTCGAGTAGTCTGACTGGGATCCTGCTAATCAGGACCCCAGTCTACCTGCTTTCTCCTAAAACTGTTGTGTATGTACTTAGGTACACCCCAGTTTGGATACTGGGGTACCCTTGTCAGGCCCTTTTATATGGTACCCATATGCCCAGGGCATGGGTACCCCAGAGGTCTCCCATGGGCTGCAGCATGTATTATGCCACCCCTGAGAGACCATTCAAAATGGAATTACAGATCTGCCATTGCAGCCTGTGCAAGTTGGTGCATGCACTACTTACGAAAGATATAGGTTTCCTATATCTAAGGAGATATAGGTTTCCTATAGCTAAGGGACACTGCACTTAAAACCTGTAAGTCACCGCTCTAGCAGGCCTTTACAATCCTGAGTGCAAGGTACTTGGTTCTAAGTGAGAGGGTGCCCCTGCATGAGCAGGACACTCCTGCAGCCTACGGAGTCCATTCTCCCGAGTTGCCAGTGAAGCAGCCATGCACTAATATAGAGGGGCATTACGTAACTGCACGATGACCATCTCGAAAACGGCTGCAATGAACCTTATTGTGTTTGGTGTCAAACATGCTGGAATCATACCTCCCACACCATTAACGGTGTGGGAGGTATGATTCCACCCACCGGGAGAGCCCTCCTATAAGCTCTCAGTGTTTCCGGTACCCTCCTTCTAGTCCCGGACAGCACAAAGTGGTTGCTGCCGACCAGAGACACATTTCTGCCCTCGTCCTGCTGAGCCAAGCTCGAGCAGGGGAAGGCAGGACAATAGGCATCCTGTCACAGGGAGGTGTGACCACCTCCAAGACAAGATTTAGTGTATTAGGGCTGGGTGGGTGCACTTTCCAGTGCCTGAAAGTATGCAGGAGGGGCACATTTGGTGTCCGTGTGCATAGTCCAGTTCAAACCAGTTCTGGGAGCTGTTGGCTCCCGCTCTGGTGCAAAACTGGACAAAGAACATGGGAGTAACCTCCCCCTGTCCAGAACCTCCTCTGGGAGAGTCCCCTGAATCTTCCCAACCCTTTCTGGTGGGTACTTAAGGGCTTACCTGGCTGTAGGACCCTAGATTCATCGTGGACAAGATTCTAACCTGAAACCACTGCACCTCGACCGTCTGGGCACTCTGGACTTCGTTTGGGCCTGACTTTGTCTCCATTTCAGTCTGCTGCCTCGTCTGTGCCTGTGCACCATACAGGATCCGTGCAGGGCCTGTTGAGTATCCAAGACACCTGAAAATAATCTCCCTTGGAGTGAAGGAGTCACTCCCCTGCATTCGCAGGTGCCACAACACTGCTGACTGGTCTGCTGATCTCAAGCTCCTACAGACTCCAAAGGGTACAACAAGGCAACAACTCAGGAGGTGGGTTTCTACATCCTTCAAGGCCCAAGATGCTCTCTCACCCAGCTTGAGGCCAGAATCCATCGTGGGGACTGCCATACCTGAACCTCTGTGCACGGAGTCCTTTTACAAGTGCAAAAGCTTGTTGGCAATTCTGCATCAAGTATATTGGACTCCAAGTAGCCCCAACCTCTGGCAACTTCTGCAAAGAACTTCATCCACATCGCACCATGTGCTCCGTGGCCTGTTATGTAAAGCTGCACGAGGTCCTCATGCAACTCCAGTGTCTTCAACCTGTGGGTCCTCTGGAGTGTCAACTACATCTTCTTTGGGCTCCCCTGATTGCCTGCCTTGACTCTACTGCTTGTGGTGAGCCTCCTGGACCTTGCTGATCCTCTTCTTGCAACTTCTTGACCTCCTGCATAGGTTGCTTTTGCCAAGGCTTGTTGGTGCTCCCGCCAGACAACGACCCCTCAGCACTCAACAACCTTCATGGGACAGCTCGTATCCAGCTCCTGGTCATCCTTAGCATTGCCTGGTCCCCCCAGCTGCAGAGTCAAGGTCATCAACATCTATCCTGAAGCACCCAACAACGGTGGGCATTCGTCTACCGAGCCCCTGGTCACTCTCAAGTGACCCAGACTCTGGTCCCTCTGCTTTCTGGTCTTCTTTATCAAGAATCCAAGTTTGGATTTCCACAGACACCTTCTCCTCTTCCACCAGTGGTACTTCCCCGAAGTCCTATATCACAGAAAAGTATCAGAGGGTCAAGAGTTCAACAGGCAACTATTCAGGACAGAGAGGGTGAAAGTGAAATGCTACCTCTAGCCATATGACTGAAAAAATAACGGTAGTGAAAAGGCCAGGTCAAGTTGGTGTCTGGTCTCTGGCACCCATCAGTCACCACTCGGAACCGCCCTTCATCATTTGGGGCTCCGAGGACCAACAATGTACATGATCTTGTTCTCTAACAGAAAGAGATCGGCCTTT
The DNA here is from genome assembly GCF_964263255.1 of Lissotriton vulgaris. Lineage (NCBI taxonomy): Eukaryota > Metazoa > Chordata > Amphibia > Caudata > Salamandridae > Lissotriton > Lissotriton vulgaris. Next base: position 89,255 of record NW_028255838.1, read on the forward strand.
CTGTTAGTCAGTGTATGTTGGTATTAGAGTGTTGGTGATGTAGCCAATGGGGTAAAAAACAGTGCAGTGCAAGGGAAAACCAAGGAAGTGGAAAAAGTGAATAAAATTGGTTTAGGGAGCAAAAGAAAATTTTAATAGGGTATAACTCCCAGCACCAATGTTAAAAATAGCCAAGACAGGGAAACTTTATAAACTGTCTAGTGGTGGAACGTGGTCCTCCATTGGGTTCAACAGCGGTTTCCGACGCCAGTTCACACCTATGCATCCGACTCCCCGGGATAGGTAACTTGGATACGTACCACCGTATCCACGGGTGGAGTGGCTCTCCAACCTTCGGTCTTCCACGGGGTTTCCTCAGGGTCCACTGGAAAGGGTCCCTAATCTTTAAAATCCAACTGTGACTTACACGTAGAGTTGTACAGAGCCCATGGTCGTGTTCTCACACTGCCCGCGCCCTCCGTGGGGTCCATGTCTACTTACCGTGGGTGGTTCCTTGTGCCCCCAGTGATTCTACAACTCCTCGACATTGTCCTGACTCGAGTCGTTGTTCTTCTACCACTTTCATAGTGTATGGTTTGGTCCCACCCCCCTTGGGCCCACTGTGTATTAGTGCTATTTACTGTGATGTCTTTGCTATAGTATTGTGTGCTTTGTGTATATCTCCTTGTGGGAGATACTGGAGCGTACTAGAGAGTATTACATGATACATACATATTTTTATAAATACCTTGTGTGGTTCTTTTTCATTTAATCTATACTATAAGTTTGCATTCTGGTAAAACAAGCTGCTTTACACTCCTTCAAGACTAAGCTTGAAGGATGCTATCCACAGCTACCATTTGGATAGCTTTTTAAGGTTGTCTGAGTCCTCTTGAATCACCATAAACGTTGTCTGGACTGGTGCAAGCGGCCGACTTACATTAGTGAACATCATAAACCAGGCCAGTTTCTCGCAGCAACAACGTGGGAAAGGAGAACAAACAACAACAGTGACAACAAGAAGAAGAAAAAAGTACCTCAATCCCAGCATGAGCAGTGGAAGTACACTAATCAAATTAAAAACAATTGGTACCCGGTCCATGCTCCACAGAAGATAGACACTAAGAGAAAGTGAAATCGGCACACGCTGACCAATCAGGAGCCAGGAAATAGGAGTGACAATGAAGCCAATTAATGGTAAGCAGTGAGCAGGCTCCAAGCTCCCTTTAAGGTAGAAAAAAGTCTTGCAAGCAACAGCACATGCGCGGTCTCAGGTGAGACTAAAAAGGGTCTTTATTTTCAGTATTATATACATATATGTCATGTGATCAAGGCCTCGTTAGGCTGAAACACGTCATGGCGGTATGGTGTAGAGCACAATAAATCACCTTGCACCAGTTCCTGGGTTTGCCTCGTTTCTTTTGAAAGCCATTCTTCTGAGAAGTCTGTTTACAGGTATATATATATATATATATATATACACTTTTTCCAGCTGGTTTTGCCAAAATAAAGAAAAACCTGTAACTGATCCTGTGGTCCGTCTCCTGTGTGAACGCCTCGCTGGTCCGGCTTGGAAGCGGCGTGGAGGAGTTCTGTGTATATATGTGTGTGTGTATATATATATATATATATATATATATATATATATATATATATATATATATATATATATATATATATATATATATATATATATATATATATATATATATATATATATGTATCCAAACAAGTATCCGCGAATGCTCGAGCCTCTTTAGGTGAGGAGTGGTCAGCGAGGTAGCAAGCCTCATAAATCCAACACGAACTGCAGCAAATCCAAGTATAAATCACCAAGGAGAATGAAACAGAGCTGTCACTCGATTTTCCAGCAGAGCGTATGTTTTAATTCACACGCGAACAACAGAAGAAAAAAAAGCAACGCGTTTCGGAGTTTAACCCACTCCTTGCTCATGGGTTAGGCATATGCTAGTTTTCGGTCTATTTATAGAAACATGGTGTGCAAATCAATTCATAAACACAGAAAAAATACTTCCAATGCATGTTCTTGTTTTGTCAATAAAGTTAAGCAGTTACTCATTATCATTTCAAATTGTACGAGTAGCGTGGATCATTGCATAGTGATATGGGCAAAATAACATAATGGTATTTGTTAAAGTAAAAAGATTATGACACATTCAGACCATAATTGCAGTTATGTACGGTGAATACACTAAATGCATGAAATGTCAACACCTCTAAACGTATAAACGCCTGCATTACATGGGGAAAGTTATACGCCATAACATGAGCTGTTAAGCCCAAAATGGTCTGCCCAAGTGAGCATTATTGCAGTACTGGAATCATGTAGCCCCAGTGGGCATTATTGCTGTACATGATCAATGTGTCTACGTTTAGCATTGCATAGGGAAAGTTATACGCCATAACGTGAGCTGTTAAGCCCAAAATGGTCTGCCCCAGTGGGCATTATTGCTGCTCATAATCAATGTATCTTAATTTAGCAATTACAATCATATCTCCCTGGACCTGTGGAAAACTGTATCAATGCAAATAGCCCATCATGTGCGAAACAAAATAAAAGACGGTGTCACTATTTTAGTAAACCGCCCAGAGACTTCTACTCAAATGACGTTTCAGAAACTGAGAAAGTAGATGGCAAGTGGCAGCCCCAAGTAATGAAGCTGTATGTAATTGACATATTTCATCCATGTTAGCTGGCCTGGTTTCAACTCTAGATAAGCCACCTCAATTATGCCCCAATGGGCTGATGGTCCCAAAATCATATGCCCATGATGCGGATGCAAGTACGGCGTAACGCCAAATCACTTATACCTCTGAAGTTTCATGCACCCTAGACTCACAGACTTCCTAAAACCGCATCTTAATGTATCCACAAACTCGCTGACTCATTCTAGTTAGGGAAGCTCCGTAGGCTGAGGAGATCCTATAAAAACATCACATGGGAAGAAACAAAACAACAACAGGATTTGTATTGGCAGAAACTAATTGAGGCTAGTAAAAAAAGTCAATTCTGAGACTTTCTGGTGCATGGTCAATAGTGCCACTTTTTGAATAGTCTGGAGCACACCCATATTATTTCTCACTTGTTCTTTTCTGAATTCATCAAGTTCGGCGTGAATGCACCCTTAAAATGCTCCGTTCCAGTAAGCACTTATAATGATACTTCCAAAAATATGGACCCGCCTTTTGTAGTTCCGAAAGGGTTGCATAGCCCTATGCACTAGTGTTTGAATTTCATCCACTTAAACCACAGTAATCAAGTCTTAATTCTTGTTAATCGTGCTTTTATTCACAGTTAATCCATCACGTCAAAGACTGGTCAATAGTGCCACCAGAACAGCGCAGCCACTCATAATATCTTGTATATCTTCTATATATGCTAAATGGAAGCTAGACCCGATTACCATGAAACATATAACGAAGCAATACGTCAAGGCTGCGTCACGCAGCTAACAGACCCAATGGCGTCCCCAAGCCCTGTACAAAAGTGACCCAGAGTTCTGTGCAGGAAAGTGTAGAGACTGGTTAACTACGGTTTTCAAGCAGGAATCATTTCATACAGGTGGCAAGGCTCGATGAAACCATATAACGGCGGAGAGAGGGCAATCTCGGCGAACTCTCCACTGATAGCTGTACTAGATGCTGAAGATAAATATTTTGTAACAATGCTCCTGAACGAACTCACTCGAACACATAGATTCCGATAAACCAGTTGGGCTTTGTAAAGGGCACCAGAACTTCAATGAACATCATGCTGTTCTTTAATTAATAAGATGAAGGATAATAAATCGAATCTGTATTTCTGTTTCGTCCACAAGTCTGTCTTTGACGCAGTTGACAGGAACATCCTCTGGGCTAAACTGTATAGGCAGGGTATACTGGCACCAGCAATAAAAGCAACCCAGCTTCAATAAACGAAGACATGCATCAGAATAAAACTCGGAGCTGGGGATAGGTTATTAAGAAAAATTCCAACAAGGCAAGGTTCAAACATGGCTGCGTCCTTGCGCCCCACCTGTTCAATCTGTACATGGCTGACCTCTTGCAAGGTCTAGATATTGCCATTTCACTTTCGCCCCCACTGAATAATTGCAGCAGTTTTAATTTACTCTATGCAGACGATGTAGTCCTAATCAGCCAAACTAAGATCGCCTTACAGCGGCAGATCAACACATTATCACAGCACGCAGAAGGTCACGCAATGGAGATTAACTGCGCGAAAACGAAAACTCTGTCCATATTAGCGAAAAGGCCAGTGTCGTACAAGTGGTTCCTAAAGGGTCCCCCACTCGAGATCGTAACTACATATAAGTATCTCAGTGTCTTGATGGACTAAAAAAGAATATAAAGGCCCCATCATGCTATCAATTCTAAGGTGAACTTCGCCAGGTTCTTTCCAACTCTGGCGTACGGGTCAGAGGCGCCCTGAGGCAAGTATACAAGCACCATAGAGCGAGGCGCATTAAGTACATATAGACATGTCTTTTCACGATTGGCGTATACATAGCCGGCACAGATACGCTTAGAATTCGGAACCCCAAAGCACGTGCTTGCAAGACATGGAGCATGCAATAAGCATTGTCATGAACTGAAATTGGCCCTCAGCTTATGGTTAGCAATAAATGAAAATCCTTTGAGCCCATCAAAGGCATATCTGGAGAAATCAATAGGTAGGCTCCAGCTGCAATCCATTTGGGGTAGATCTCTTACGCGGGGCACCTTCACGAACATAGTAAATTCGCTGGTCCAAAAGACTTCTCTGCTTGAAGATAAAGCCGTTTCTTCGGGGAGGTCTCAAGCATGGATGACTATTAGCAGTTATACAATACAAAAATATCAACCTTATTTTGGTGAAACTCTCTTTAAATGAAGCTGAGGTTCATGAGATATAGATTTGGTATAACATTGTAAGGATCTGGTTTGTCACCATGGGAGAAGATGGGGAGCTCTGATGAGGGCCACCTATGCTGATGGCAAAAGAGGATATTATGCACTTTATCTGCACCTGCCCCACACTAATGAAGGAAAGGAGAAGGCTACTGAGGATCCCCTTTTTGTAGCGCTGTCTACGCACATGCAGGCAAGCTGCAATTGCCCGTTTCAAACCTGAGGACACTACACTCAGCTGTAGGCTTGTGAAGTTTTTCGCATGAGCTGAGTTAAAGTTAAAAGAGAGGAACCGGGGGCGTGGCCAAGATGGCGGCGGAGTAGGACGTGTTTCTAGTCCCCTCCGGCGCCAGGCCCTACAAAGCTTCATATAGCATCGGCCCCCGGAGTCCCCTGGGGCTGCGGGCTGCTCCAGGACCCTTGGGAGGCTGTGGCCGCCGGTGGTGACCTTTCCGACGGCGTCGGAGCCGGTTTTCGCCGCATTGAAGCAGACGGCGGTATTTGCGGCTGGACGGACCGCTACGCAAGGCCGCTGCTTCGGAGGGCCTGTGGAGGCTGGAGTACGGAGGCTGGCGAGCCCGCTCTGGGCACTGTGGCGGGTGTCGCGGGTGTCTGCTGGCACCGAAGCAAGGCCGGATTGCTGCCGAGACCTCTGCTTCGCGAGAGGGGGCGGACCCTGGCGTCCAGGAGCACCCGACGCCGCAGCGCGGCCAGCTGACTGCTGGAGGCCGGGGACTGCGGCCTGGGTCGGAGAGTGGCGGAGGCGGCCCCGGGACCTACGCAGCTGCTCAGAGCCCTGAGGCGGGGACGGCCTTCTGGGGAGTGCAGGCAGCACGCACAGGAGAACGAAGCGACTGGGGTGCGGCGGTGAGTGCAGCGGCCTTCCGCTGGGGGCCCGAACGCGCCCAGTTGGCCCCTCGATTTACTGGTGCCTGGAGCGAGGGCATGGGACGACGCAGACGGTTGGCCTCCCGGGTTGGGCAGCGCTGCGGGGAGGTTCCGGTGCGGGCCACGGGAGATTGTGGTCTTTATCAGAGACATTGAGGGGGCCGTGTAGACCACGTGGCTTGGTGGTTCCCCGAGGGGACCCCATTGGAGGCATAGTAGAGACTCTTAGCGCGGGTTTGGCTTTCCCCCTCCCCCCCCCGAGCGGGAGCTGTGACACTGTTGGCGCACTGGAGCTGGACGCTAAGGTCTGTGGGGAGGCATCGAATGGATGACCGTGGTCTGGGCACCGGAGCTCGAGGGGCCTGCATGCTTCGTGGGCCTTAGGGGACAGTTGGTCACCGGAACTTGCACACTTCGCGCAGCATCGTACACATTACAATACAGACTGGAGCCACGGAGGCCATCTCCGATGGGCGCCATCTACCTGCGTCACTGACCTTGGGGCTCCGGCATCGGGGGAGCACCGGTCTGCAGTGGCGGAGATCCCGAGATTGGACCTTGTACGAGTCGCTTCTGCAGGGTCGCAGTTTTGACCAGTAACGACGCGCCTCCTGGCGGGAGGGCCCACGGCGCCATCTTGACTGGGCTTGCCCGGTTGGCCCGGCAGCACCGACCTGCTTGTATCGCTCATCCGTGGCCTGGGCTGGCTGACGGGGGTTCTGCACTGACTTTGCGCACTCTTGCCGGTCTTAGCTGGAGAGTGGGGATCGCCTTGCCACGTGCCACGACTGCAGTTTCACGATGTCTAACACGCTACGCAAGGGGAGGCCGGGGAAGGACGGTGCCTCTAAATCTTCGCAGCAACCGGCCTCGCCATGAGCCAGTGGCTTGTCGAAGCAATCGGATGATGAGGCGCCTGCCACCAAGGCCTTTATGTCCGAGCTCTTCGCCTCCATTAAAGAGGACATCTCTGCCCTACGGGCGCAATTGGCATTGGATCTGCGGGAGGTGTGGAGAGATGTGGATGGACTTGGTGAGCGGGTGGCGACGCTGGAGGATCATGACCTGAGTGTGGCGAACGATGTGCACCAGCTACAGCAAGACATCATCCGCCTCACAGAACAGAATTTAGACTTGCAGACTCACACCGAGGACTTAAAGAAACCGTTCCCGAAGGAACAGCATCCGCATCCGAGCGGTGCCATGGGATGGAGAGGCGGGAGACTTGCGTGGCTATGTCCAGGCCTTGTTTTTGCAGATTCTGGACGAGGAGGATGTGCAGGAAATAAGAATGGACAGAGTGCATAGAGTGGGGCTGCCCAGATGAGGGGGACCCCCCCCGGACATCCTCGTATGTGTCCACGACTTTCAAGTGAAGGAGCGCATCCTGCGGAGGGCCAGGGCCATTTCCTCTCTGCAATTTTGGGACCATCGTCCGCAGCTCTACCAGGATCTCGCAGCCTCAACGCTTCAGAAGAGACGGGAATTTCGCCCCGTGACCTCCTTCCTGCGGGAACGCAACATCTCCTATTCGTGGGGGCATCCTTTCCGTATCATCTTTCGCTGGCAGAACAGGCTGGCGCAGATTCGCTCCCTCCAGGTGGCGAAGGTTCTTTTGGGACTGGATGACGTCGCACCTTCCCAGGGAGCAAACACTTCACCATCAAGGAGGCGTCATCGCTCGTCTTCCTGGCACATAGTTGGTTCGTCTCCCGGCCGACGGCAGCCGGATCGTGCTGCTAGCCTGCAGGTGTGGGGAGACTCGGTGGCTTCGGTGGCCTCAGCGACACTAGCAGATTCTCAGCAAAGCTCTGGAGCGGCCTGATTCCTGCCTCTCTGGGGGTTTGGCTCCGGAGGGGCACTGGCCTAAGGTACCGGGGGTTTGGTTGTACTTTTGGAGAAGACACCCCAGACCGTGGCCCTGGGGGTCACCGAGTTGGTACGTCTGCCCCACTTCCAGTCCAGATGGGGCCTCTCGAACTACGGTCTACTGGAACTGTTGGGTGATTGGTTCAGGTTCAGTGATTTGAGTTATTTCCTTTTGTTCTTTCTGTTGGGGGGGTAGTTGGGGGATGGGGGGCCATGGGGGAAGGGTTCGTGGGGGGTCAATGGTGGCGACGAGGATGTTCTGTGGCATGTGTGGCTGGGATGTGTGAAGATGGTTGTGGCCTTTGTGGGGCGGGAGGGGATGCTTTCGGGGTTCATGGCGGCTTATTGTCCGGCTGGTGGCGACCAGGGGGGGATCCGGGGTTGCGCTCCGGCATTGCCTCTGACGGGTGGGTCCACGATTGCGGGAGGGGAGACTCATGAGATGGCTGTAGAGGGTTCTGGTGTGTTATTCCATTATGCCTGTTAGTATAGGGACTTGGAATGTTAAAGGCCTCAATTCACCGCAGAAACGACAGAAGGTATGGAAGTATGTGATTGATCACCAGCTGGATGTGGTGGGACTCCAAGAGACTCATTTAGCGCGCAAGGACGAGTTGCGCCTTAGGCATAAGGTGTATCCCCTTATATACAGGTCCTCTGCGTCTACGAAACATAGAGGGGTGGCTCTCCTCTTCCGCGCTGCGCTGCACTTCCAACCTGTAGAGGTATGCAATGACAAGGATGGTCGCTGGCTGATGGTGAAAGGGCTTGTTCAGGGGCGGCTGTGTACATTTGTAGTAGTGTATCTCCCTAATGCTGGTCAAAATAAGTTTCTACAGGATCTGCTGCAGAAAGTGGGTGACTTTGCTGATGGCCACTTGTTCCTCTTGGGGGACTTTAATTTGGTTTGGGATAAGACAGTTGATAGCTCTGGGGCCCACAGGGCTGATACAGGTGTGTTTTCGGCCTCAACACAACAGTTGGTGGGGGAGTTGGGATTGGTTGATGGTTGGCGTTTTTATCATCCTACCTCCCGAGATTACACATTTTTCTCTCATGTACACCACTCCTACTCCCGATTAGATCACATTTTCCTCAGCCAGGCTCTTAGGGGAGATGTCCTTGATTGAACCATTCTTCCGCTTTCAGTCTCCGACCACAGTTTGCTGGCGTTTAGCCTCCGTTGGCCATCGACCGACGATGGGCAGCGGAAATGGTACTTCCCAGCCTCGGTGGTCAGGGATGATACCTCTAATAAGGCACTACGGGAAGCCATAAGGGAGTTTTTTGAGCTTAATCCCGCGTCAGATACCTCGGTCGCTAACACTTGGGATGCCCTTAAGGCGTCTGTTAGGGGCACGTGTTTGGGCCTTAATGCCCATCTTAATAGGTTGCGGCGAAAGGACCGGGAAGACCTGAAACCCGGGGTGGCGAGCCTCGAACAGGCCCACAAACTCAGTCCCTCGAGCGTGACCCTTCGACCTCTAATGGCGGTGCGGGGGAAACTGAGAGCCCACTACAATAATAGAGCTGAACTTACGATGTTGAGGTTGGGGCGACAATCTTACTCTTGTGGGAATAAGGTGGGTAGGCATCTGGCACATCAACTGCGCGACAGGAGAGAACGAGAATATATCGGAGGGATTCGGGATGAGGCGGGAGTGTTGCAACATAGGGGCGAAACGAAAACGGCCATTTTTGGCCACTTCTATGCGGACCTCTACGCGGGGGACAGGCTTGATACGGGAGCCCAAAGGGAGTACTTGCGGTGCCTGCCCCTCTCCCAGATATCTAAAGAGTGGAATGAGTTGTTGGAGGCCCCGATTACCAGGGAGGAGGTGCTTGAGGCCATCAAGAATCTGAAACTGCACAAGACGCCTGGGCCGGATGGCTATACAGCCATTTTTTACAAATCATACGATTTTTTAGTAACCCTTTTTAATGACATGGCCGTGTCCGGCTCCTCAGCCGGCTCCCTGGCGGAGGCGGTGATTACGGTCTTGCCAAAGCCTGGGAAGGACCTCGCCCAGTGTGCTTCATTCCGCCCCATAGCGCTACTCAATATAGACGCTAAACTATACTCGGCGATTCTGGCGCGTAGGTTGCAAGACCTGATGCCGGCCATCATACATCCTGATCAATCCGGATTTATCAAGGGGCGCCAGACTCACGATAATACGAGATGGGTGGTTCATTTAATTGAAAAAGCAGATAGGTTCCGCATCCCGGCGGTCCTTGTGGGGCTGGACACCGAAAAGGCTTTCGATCGTGTGGATTGGGGTTTCCTGTTTAACACGATGTCGGCCTTCGGCTTTTCGGAAAAATTTATTACCATGGTGAGGGCCAATTTTTGCAGCCCCAGGTCTCGGGTAGCGGTGAACGACCTTATGTCAGCGTTCTTTCCGCACTCCAGGGGCACCAGGCAGGGATGCCCACTTTCCCCCCTCCTGTTCGCACTGAGCATTGAACCCTTAGCGATGGCGGTGCGAGAGCATGAGGAGGTTCAGGGCATACCGTTCACAGGAGAGCAACATAAAATCACGCTCTTCGCGGATGATATTTTATTCTCGGTGGTGGACCCGGAACACTCGCTGCCTTATATCAGGGAGATCTTGCTGCAACATGAAGCGGTGGCCGGCTTCAAGGTCAACTATGGCAAGTCGTATATCCTGAATCTTAGCCTTTCGCAGGCAGAGGTGGAACGTGTGAAGTCCTTGACGCCTTTAACCTGGGCCGCTGGTTCAATAGTCTACCTGGGGGTCCATTTGACTCCGACAGTGGGCAAGCTGTTCTCGGCCAACTTCCCCCCCTTGTTAGCGAAGACCCGAGCTGAATTGGATAGGTGGAAACCTAAATTCTTGTCATGGCTGGGCAGAATCCATGCTATAAAGATGGTTCTCCTTCCTAAATACCTGTACTTATTTCAAGCCCTGCCCATTCCCCTAGACAGCGATTATTTTCGGCGTCTCAGGACTCAGATATTGCGATTTGTATGGCAGGGGGGCCGGGCGCGTTTTTCCTTTGTGGTCTTGCGTCGGCCGAAGTCCGAGGGCGGAGTGGGACTTCCTGACTTGCAACTCTACTACAAAGCGGCGCAACTGAGGGTGCTGGTGGAGTGGTCGCAGCAAACGTCGGAAAAACACTGGCTGCACATGGACCGGAGCGTGGCTGGCAGATCAGTCTGGGACTTGGCGTGGAAGCCAAAGAAGGACCGCCCTCTGAACGCTTACATCAGTACCCCTACGGGTACCACACTGAAGGTCTGGGACACCTTGGCCACGGATGAGCGTTGGACTACGTTTCCCTCACCGTTCACGCCCTTGCATTTCAATCCGGCTTTTCCACCGGCGCTTCGAGAGGGGGCCTTTGATGCCTGGAGGGAGGGTGGTTGCAGGGCCTTGACCCATTTGTTTCATGGGCAGGATCCCCTCACCTTTGCTAATTGTATGAGGGACTATGGGATCCCCCAGTCCAAACGATATCGTCATGCACAGCTGCTTCATTGGGCCACGTCGCCTGGGATAATGGAGGCGGCTACGAGACCTCCGTCGCCGTTCGAGGCTTTCATACTGCGGACATCTGCCATGAAGGGAGCTATCTCCTTTCTGTACCAGCTCTTGCTTAAATCGGCGGTGACGCCTAGGCCTCGTTACATGGAGCAATGGGAGGAAATGCTGGGGAGAGATGTCTCTGATAATGAGTGGTCGGCGCTCTGGCGGGACCTGACTGGGTTTAATCATTCGCTGCATCTGAGGGAGGCTCATCTCAAGACGCTTATGCAATGGTATCTATGCCCAACCAGGCTCCACCGCATCTACCCGGCCACCTCCGACAAATGTTGGAGGGGTTGTGGGCTCCTCGGGGACTTCCTCCACATCTGGTGGGATTGTCCAGTGATCCGACCTTATTGGGAGGAAATTCTCTTGCATATCAGGGACATACTTCACTACCCCATAGAGGACTCTATTGCCTCTGTTTTGTTGGGCTTGCGTGAACCCGGCCTTGAACATCAGACCCGGGCGGACAAGAAGATTTTGTGGCTGTGTTTAGGAGCTGCCAAGCTTACGCTGGCCGCTGCTTGGAAACGGAAAGAGGCGCCGGCAATCTCTCTGTGGCACGCACGACTCTGGAAGCTTTTAAGCTTTGAAAGAATGGCGGACATCTTCCTCGGTAACTTCAAGAACTTTCAGTTCCAGTGGGGACCTTTGGTTGCTTTCCTCTCTAAAGGGTTACCCTCAGCTGTCTGTCCTGCATCCTTAAGGTCCCTACACCTCTTTCAAGTCTAGGCTGAATGATAGAATGTGTGTTGGTTTGTATGGAGTCGCCACCATGGGGGGGAGGGGGGCGGGGGGGGCGTTCTTTTCCCTTTCTGTTCTTGGGCCTATTGGGGTGCATATTGCTGGGCCCATAGCTGTCCGACTTGGGTATGAAGGGACATGGACTTGACAGTTTCTAGTTAGCTTCTACATCATACAATGTCGTTAATAGGCTCACCGGAAATGTTGCTTTAAGGATCTATGACTCTGCCTACGTAACTCCGGACTTGATGTGCCCCTGTCCCTATGAGATGTCAACACTCCTGATTTCTGACTATGCCCCCTGCGTGGGGAATCGTGCGGCACCTCAGTGGGCCTCCTTGTGTTCCTTGTTATATTCAAAATAAAAAAATTTACAAAAAAAAAAAAAAGAGAGGAACCTCAACACGGGCCCATCTGGACTACCAAATTCCCATGTCCTGATTGGTTCCCCTGTGAGTCGAAATCCCTTGTAATATGTGTCAATCATTGCGCTGACCTCCAACCGGACTTCCTACAGCTACGCAAAAATCAAATTGACGGCAAAAAATGTGGCTATTTGTTTTTCTCACCATTGCTGTGCTGCCTTTCAGATAGTATTGACTACCAAAACAGGTTACTTCTATTTTATTATTACACCTTAGTATGCATATAGAACAGGTTATTAGAAAAGATTATTGCACTTTACTTTTGAGGATGGCTTGTTTTTAGATACAACCACTGTAGGATTATTTTTTCTAGCATTTTAGTGCTTTTTATAGAATATATTTTTTAGATCTGACAGTTGCACTTTAGATTTGATACTGGGCTTGTCTTTACCCTTGACCATTGCTTGATTGGCCATTTTTAGTGTTTCCTTTCTTATTTTTTTCTCAAATTCATGCACATTTTTCCTGTAATATCAGAAATACAGAAATACATAATATAACCCGTGGGGTAGTTTTAACACTGTCCTATAAATCTTAAAACTTTCTGTTATGGTTTTAATTAACTAAAAATGAAACAATTCTGATTCCAACAATCATGAGTTTTCCCATGCAATTATATGCAGATTTGGGTGTTTATGCACCAAAATATATACTTGCCAGCATTTATAGGGAATTTCTTACCCTTAAATCTCTGCATCTTTAATGCGCAAAATTTAGCTCCGAGGGTTGAACTTTATTGCGCTTGGTAATCACTGATGAGGTAAACTCGGCCAAACTTATAATTACGACTCCTGCATAAAAAGGTATTTGCGTATGGGTCACAACTTACTGGACCACCTGTAATGTGTCTCACTGTACTATTTGTGAACCTTTTGGAAATTGACAGAATGTCAGCTACAAAGGGGTGAATATGCTTCTTTTTTGTTTGTAGTGTTGATATTTAAGATCTGTAAAATATAGAGCAATTCCAGGATGGAAAATGTTTTCAATATTCATAACAATAACTTTCTCTTTACATGCAGTTGTAATATTGTCATTGGTACTCAAATCTATTTTCGGTAGCGGATGTTGACTTCACAGGAGTCATGTTTGTTTTCACTTGTTTTGCAAGTGCATCTGAGTTAAAGGCACTTTTAGGGTGTTTGCTCTATACACGTGAGCCCTGAGGGTCTGGGTTTCGACCAAGCAAAGCTTCTCTTTATGTGGAATAGTATCGAACATACCACGTGTTCTCACAGGCTTTCTCAGCAGATCGTTCTTTGATAATAGGAGTAGCTACTTTTATTCAGAAGAGTGGAATAATGATAAGGAAAGTCCTTAACTTAATTGTCTTGTGAATCCTAAAAATGGCATTTTGTGCTTTCTGTTGTTTCTTAAAAATATTAATATTGGCATCATTGGGTGTACAAAAGTTTTTTGTCGCTGGAAAAGTTCTGTAGTTTCCTGGTTTAACTTTGCCTTCACCCAGGAAAACGTTTCTACATATTGCATAGGATTTTCACTGTGATCGAAACCACCCAAGGTGGAAAATGTAGGCAGAATCAGGCCCTCCTTACATATGGGCAGGGATAGGGTGGCACAGGCACAGGCAGTAAACACAGACACCCCAGGGTGACCTTTTTAGCACATGTGGGAAATACCCCCACTCTGAATTTACAGCTTTAGAATGAGTCAAAGCATGCATAATCTGAATTTAACACACCGTATTCTGCACGTTTTGCCTTTTTATGGCAGGTCACAGGATCACTCAACTGGTAACTCCGGTCATCGTGCAAACGTTTGTTTTTTGCACAGGGATTGGAATTTAGCCTCAAACTTGCAATGAGGGCCTCATTCTGTGTAAGTCCCTCATTTTGCAAAGCTAAAAACATAGTTTGGCAGAGTTTTTCTATGGACAATGGCATATGTATGTGATTTGTTTATCTGCCACTTTATTTTTCTGACATACTGTCATCTAAACAACGATTGTCATGCAAATGTAGTAGTGCAAAACTTCACAACCATCATGAGATTTTTCATTGAACAAAGTTACCAAAAAGCCTTTGTGTATCTTGACTACCGACCCACCTAATGAAGGTCACTTCTCCTGTACTTGGATGCCCTGCTGTTTAGGCTCGGATCAGGTCATGACCCCAGTCCAGGTCTTTTCTGCAGTGTTTGCCACCAAGGAGTCTTTTCTGTGTGTGTATTATTCTTAGAATTGAAAGGTTTTTCTTATGCATTAAATTCCATATCCTCCTCCCCTTAACACAGAATGCTTTTGAGGTCTCGGCTAGGCAGCACATGTGCAGTCTCTCTCGAGACATGCAGTATCTACTGTATGGGCTTTCAGTATGCCCATCTGTTTTCATTTGTTCAGTCTGGAGTTCTGGACTTTTTGGTTCCGTCCAGAGGTGTCAGGGAACAACACCCAAAGACCCCGGAGTTCCACCTGCCTTGGTGCGCAAATGAACAGAAACACGGGCTTCTCGAAGGTGGCGTCAAAGACCAAAGGTTTATTACTGCAGGGACACAGAAATCACAGAATCTACACACGGGCAGAATCTAGGAGACTGTTCGATTTGTACATTGAGGGTTGCTCCTTATATACCAAAAATTGTGCTTCAGGCAAATATTTCACATGTCAGTACATTCCCAAACCTTTGTGTCTTAAACAATAAATATTTGGCGTTACACAGGAACTGTCGATAATATCTGATGCCAAACATCACGAAGAGGGGTTCCCACTAGTCCATCACAATCCCTTGTCAATATTGCATTCAAGAGCCGGACCGCCTCATCGTAAAGTTCGTTACCTCCCCCTAATAAAGGCCCAGAAGGAAAGGAGCAGAGCCAGGTGCAGAAGATAGAAAAACGGGATAAGAGATGTTTGTGGGTTGTAAATGGGCAAGGCTACCGGCTTCGGCCGCCTAATCATGATCAGGACAATGGACAGGAAAACCAGTTCAGGTGGGCTGGCCTCGGGCAGAGGAGGCAGCCTTTGTCGAGTCATGCAGCTTCAGCGTGATCTAGTTTAAGGTGTACGTGTCATGTAAGAGGTGAATCTCCGGCTAAGGCTACGTGTCCTTAATCAAAGTGGAGTGATCAGAGGCTATTGCATATGTGAGGGCAAGGAAACACAAAATGGCGGCCATGATCTAAGATGGATGCCATGGGTAGATCAGAAATGTGTTCATAACAGGAGTGCTCTTGCTCGTATCGTAGCGAAAACACCAGGATATGCTAAATGGATCATTTGCGGTTCGCTGATACTAATATTATGTATTTCCGACAAACTTGAAAACACGGGTTCAAATTGTCACGGAACCTCAAGTCATGTGCCTTTTGGAATTCCTTTGTTTTTGTTGGTGAATAATTTACATCTGTCCTTCCTTTGGCTGTTTTGGTCATGCCCTGGAGACTGGACCTGTTACATGAATTTTCTTTTTTCTCAGCTTGTGTGGCTTTCTGATCATGCTCAGCCGAGGGCTGCAAATCATCTCCTCATTTTGTTTTCCACTGTCTTTGGTTTCATAAACAATTTTTCAGCCCGAGGCTATGTTGTTTTTCATCCTAAAACATTTTTGGTTTCATTAGCTCAAATGTCCAAACCTTAAATAATATCCTTACTTAATGGAAGTGTAGTTTAAGACGGCCAAGAGTTGGATGAATCTATTTACATTGTGCTTTTGGCAGCATGATTATTTGGATACGATTAAAGAGTTAAACATGCTGTTATTGCTTCATTTTATGAAAATGAAAGCAGCTTTAAGTTGCACGCTTTCAACTTTCGACAATAAAACCATAATCAAAGAATGCCTCCTAGTGCTCTCCAAATGCGGCATGTAATGTGCGGTTTAAACAATATATCCTACAAGTAGACAGTGTAGCACCACCTCATCATCAGCACAGCACCACTTCAGCACCAGGCAGCAGCACTTCAGCAGCACCACAGCAGCACCATCTGAGCATTACTCAGCAGCACCTGAGCACCACCACAACACCAGTGCAGCACCACCACAGCCCCAGCACAGCACCACCTCAGCACCAGTGCACCAGCGCAGCACCTCAGCACCAGAACAGCACCACCTCATTACCAGCACAGCACTACCTCAGCATCAATGCAGCACCAGCACAGCATCACTCAGCGCCTCCACAGCATCACTCAGCACCACCTCAGAATCTCCTCATCATCGCTCAAAAGCACCACAGCACCACCTCAGCATCAGCACAGCGCCACCTCTGCATCAGTGCACTACCAGCGTAGCCCCACCAGAGCATCAGCGCAGCACCACCTCTGCATCAATGCATCACCACTTCAAAATTAGCGCAGCACCTCCTGAGCACCATTACAGCATCACCGCAGTACCAGCACAGCACCAACTCAACATCACCAAAGCATCACTCAGCACCACCTCAGCATCACTCAGTACCACCTGAGTATCACTCAACACCACTTGAGCACCAACTCTGCACAAGCACACCACCACCTCAGTATCACTCAGCATCACCTCAGCACCAGTGCAGGAACACCTCAGCACCAGCATAGAATCAATGCAGCACCACTTCAGCATTAGTGCCACCACTTAGCACAGTACCACCTCCTCATCAGTGCACCGCCAGCAGTGCAGCACCAACTCAGAATCAGTGCTGCATCACCTCAGCACCACCTCAGCATCAGCACTGCACCACCTCCGCATCAGTGCACCATGACCATTTCAGCACTACCTCAGCACCAGCGCAGCCCCACCTCAGCAGCAACTCAGCACTAATGTAGCACCACTTCAGCAACAGCGCATCACCTCAGCATAGCACCTACTCAGCATCACTCAGTACCACCTTAGCACCACCACAGCATGACTCAGCACCACCACACTATCACTGAGCACCAGCACAGTATTTCTCCAATGCATCACTCAACAACCCCACAGCACCATCTTAGGACCAGTACAGTACCACCTCCACATCAGTGCACCATCACCAGAGTAATACCAACTCAGCACCAGCGCGGCCCCACTACCTTCTCAGCACAGCACAACCTCAGCAGCAACTCAGCACTAACACAGTACCTCTTCAGCATTAGCAAAGCATCACCTCCGCACAAGCACACAACCACCTCAGTATCACTCAGCACCACCTCAGCTTCAGTGGAGCAGCACCTCAGGATCAGCCCGCACCACCTCAGCATCAGCAAAGCGTAATCTCCAGAATCAGAACAGAACAGAACCATCTTAGCATCAGCACAGCACCACCTCCTCATCTGTCCATCACCACCAGTGCAGCACTAACTCAGCATCAGCACAGCACCACTTCAGCACCAGTGCAGCACCACCTCAGCATCAGCACAGCACCATCTCAGCATCAGCACAGCACCACACCCACATCAGGGCACCACCACCAGTCCAGCTCTACCTCAGCACCAGCGCAGCCCCTCCTCAGCATCTGCGCAACTCCACCTCAGCAGGAATTCAACACCAACAGAGCACCACTTCAGCACAGCACCACCTCAGCATCAGTGCAGCATCCCCTCAGCACCAACTCAGCATCAGTCAACACCACCTGAGCACCAGCTCAGTCTCACCTAAGCACCAACGCAACACCACCACCTCAGCATAACTCAGTGCCACCACAGCATCACTCAGCACCATTGCAGCATCTCCTCAGCATCACTCAACATCACTATAGCACCACCTCACATCAGCACAGCACAACCTCCGCATTAGTGCACCACCACCAGCAAAAGAACCAACTCAGCACAAACGCAGCCCCACCTCATCATCAATTCAGCACCAAAGCAGGACCACTTCAGCATTAGCGCAGCACCACCTCAGCACCAGTGCAGCGTCACCTCAGCACTAGCGCAGCACCAACATAGCGTCACTCAGCACCACCTGAGCACCAGCACAGCCCTACGTAAGTACCACCAAAGCATCACTCAGCACCACCCCAGCATCACTCAGCACCATCTCAGTATCACTCAGCTCCACCTGAACACCACCTCCGCCCAAGCACACCACCACCTCCGCACCAGTTGCAGCATAAGTGCATTACCACCTCAGCATCAGCAAATCAGATATTTACACTATTAGCAAAATAATCTCTTACAAGAAATTATATATACATAATTAAAATCACAATTCATAAATAGAACTTGATGCTGATCACCACAACGCATCACCTCATCATCAGCACATCACCATCTCAGCCTCAGCACAGCACCACCTCCTCATCAGGTCACCATCACCAGTGCAGCACGAACACATCATCAGTGCAGCATCAGCACAGCACCATTGAAGCATCAGCACAGCATATCACCGCCTCTGTATCAGTGTACCACCACCAGCCCAACCCCACCTCAGCAGCAATTCAGCACCAACACAGCACTACTTCAGCATCAGCACAGTACCATCTCAGCATGACTCAGCACCACCTAAGCACCACCTCAGGACCACCTGAGCACCAGCCACCTCAGCATGACTCAGCACCACCTCAGTTTCCCTCAGCATCACCAGAGCACCACCTCAGCACAGCACCACCTCCTCATCAGTCCACCACCACCAATGCAGCACTAACTCTGCATCAGCTCAGCACCACCTCAATATCAGCACAGCATCATCTCAGCATCAGCACAGCACCACCTGATCAGCATCACAGCACCACCTCAACATCAGTGCACCAGCGCAGCCCCAGCTCAGCACCAGCTCAGCCCCACCTCAGCAGCAATTCAGGAACTTTGCAGCACCACTTCATCACCAGTGCAGAACCACCTCTGCATCAGCAGAGCTTCACCTCAGCACAGCACTAACTCAGCATCACCTAAGTACCACCAAAGCCTCACTCAGCACCACCCCAGCATCACTCAGCACCATCTCAGCATCACTCAGCTCCACCTGAACACCACCTCCGCCCAAGTACACCACCACCTCAGCACCAGTTGCAGCATAAGTGCAGTACCACCTCAGCATCAGCACATCAGATATTTACACTTTTAGTAAAATAATGTGTTACAAGAAATTATATATATACATAATTGTATTGAAGATCATTCTCCGACAAATCACAATTCATGAATAGAACTTGTTGCTAATCACCACAACACATCACCTCAGCATTAGCACATCAGCATCTCAGCCTCAGCACAGCACCACCTCCTCATCAGGTCACCACCACCAGTGCAGCACAAACACATTATCAGTGCAGCATCAGCACAGCACCATCGAAGCATCAGCACAGCACCACCTATGAATCAGTGCACCACCACCACCCCAACCCCACCTCAGTAGCAATTATGCACCAACGCAGAACTACTTCAGCATCAGCACAGTACCAACTCAGCATGACTCAGCACCACCTAAGCACCACCTCAGGACCACCTGAGCACTAGCCACCTCAGCATGACTCAGCACCACCTCAGTTTCACTCAGCATCACCTGAGCACCACCTCATCATTCCACCACCAAAAAATGCAGCACCACCTCAACATCAGCACAGCATCATTTCAGCATCAGCACAGCACCACCTGATCATGAGCAAACAGGGAATGACGATCATAGCCAGCAGGGAAAAAATACAAGGAATAATGTAAAGGCCAATTGAAGAAATAATTCAATGAGAATTCGGCCGATCGACAACCTACCGCTCACTTTTGTGCAGTCGAATACCACAAACTCAACAACAACGGGAAAGTTACTTTTTATACCCAATTATAAAACACAAGGCACACAAGATTATCTAAACTGAGGAAACATCCTACACTTGACATCTGCAATCCGGAGCCTTACCCACATAACATCTACTGACCTACTAGCAATTGAATTTATTAACCTTGGCAATAATACAGTCAAGGAAGGTACCCTCACAACTTGGAGGAATGCGGAAATTGTCAAGGAGATACTTAATGAAATCACAAAATTTTATTGGGATTTTGCTCAAAGAAGAGGAAATGCCAGGTTATCCATCTCCCCCTATTAAGAAAGCGCATAAAAAGAGATGATCACATCTGGGCAAGTCGATCAACATACTCGGTACTGCAAGGTGCCAGGGGTGCGGAATCCTCTAAAACTGAACAGCCGGACAGACAAATGCACGGTATAAACGACCATTGAATCCACAGTTGCGCGGGTAAAACTGAACGAAGCACAGTAAAAGTTCTTTCCTGGAATATTGCTGGTGCTAAAGAAATTTTAAACGACAATAGGAAAATGGATAGATGGGGCACCTATGATATCATAGCCCTGCAGGAAACATGGCTAATAGAACCAATTGATGTTCCAGGCAGAATAAGTTTTCATGTCAATGCTACCCGCACACAGCAATATGGTTGAGCGAAGGGGGGTCTGGCGGTCTACATAACTACTGCATTAAACATCAAGGCCTCTCAACTGGCCGCTTCCGCTGAAGAAATGCAAATTATTAAATTTGAGAGAGCAGCACAGGCTAGCATCGGAACCATCATCCTAATTAATGTATACGCTCACCCAAAAATGAAAGTAAAAAAAGAGTTATTCCAACATATTAACAACGTCATATCTGGGATCCGCCTTGACCAGCCTGCATGGGAGATAATCCTTACGGGTGATTTCAACGCTAATCTTATACAGCTACCAGAAGATGAGGACAATATCATTACCGCCAACGAATTCTGGGCTGTTGAATCACAGGAGATTCCGCCAGCTAAGAAGATTGACAAAGTGGGCAGGCAGCTGATGTGGGACCTCGAGAATCAAGGGTTGCGATTGCTAAACAGAAGAACCAAACAGGACAAACCCCCCTCTAGCACCTATATAGGCCCTAGCACAAGCACAATCCTGGATTATACCATAGTCTCGCTCCCTTTGCTGAGATTGATAAAAAAAAATTATAGGTGCTGCAGATAGTGACCATTCAATGCAGCATATTGAGATCAAATTGGCACTGTGTAAACATCTACAAGACCCACTATCTGCGGGGGAAATATTAACAACCAATCCAAAGCGTCTAAGGTGGCTGAGCAACTCACTTCCGCAAATAGAACAGGACGCAAAGCATCTACTGCAAACAATAGCTGAGGAAAGCCTATTGTCTATATAAACATGGTCTGCCTTTGTGAATAAACTAACTAAGACTGGTACCATCTTCAGCAAGAAGGCTAACCAAAAGAAACATGGTCATTTCAACAAGACCACACTTGTATTAAGAAGACGTCTGAAGAAGTCCATGAGGCTAGCACAAGGCCACAGCTCAAATTCATACAGTTTGGCAAACAGTCTGATTAATAAGGAAACAATACAAGAAACAAATCTGGACAGAAAAAAAAAATCTTATCACTGACTTCTGGACCAAAATATTGCACAATATAAAAAATCTGACTCCAGAGCATTCTGGACACAGGTAAATTCATTAAGCAGGTCAGTACAAGCAATAAACAAGTCCTGTGTTACGGAAAAGGCATGGGTTCAACATTTAATTGACTCTTTTTCGATAAACACATCGATGCCGCCGATCGCAACAGAAATTAAAGCACATTGTACACCCAATGCAGTGAATCAGAAGAGCTTTGTTCTTGCACATTTAAACAATCCAAGTAACGAACAGCTAGGCACTGATCATACATCCCGTTCATTCGTGGAACAAGAAATACTGCAAATAATAAAGAGAAGCAGGCAAGACAGTGCACCAGGACCGAATGGCGTCCCACAGGCTATTTACAAGGAGGACCCACAGTTTTGGGCCTGTAAGTTAAACAGCCTGTTCAAGTCAATAAATAATACAAGTCGGCTCCCAGAAAGCTGGAGAGGGGCGATTATAAATCCGATCTACAAAGGCGGAGACCGTAAAAATCCAGCTAACTACCGCCTGATAGCACTTATTGACGCTGAAGCAAAATATTATGCGTCCCTGGTGTTAATCGACCTCACAAAATGGTCTGAAGCCAATAACAAAATTTCGACCAAACAGACAGGGTTTCGTCGAGGCACAGGGACCATGGCCAATACAATGGCGATAAGTTTGATCGCCGAAAAAAGTATGCAAAGTCATCAAGCACTGTACTCCTGCTTTGTAGACTTCAAGGCGGCTTTTGACCGTGTTAGCTGTCAGCTACTCTGGTCAAAGTTAAAGCAGCAGGGCCTGCCAGACACAATACTAAACCCTATAATGGACCTGTACACCGACACCTGGATGCAGGTCAAGATCGATAACGGGCGCCGGCTAACACGGAAGATCAGCACGTACGACGGATTAAAACAAGGCTGCGTTTTGGCCCCACATCTTTTCAATTTAGTTATGGCCGACCTGACAACAAGGCTGGATGGGATTAATGCCCACCGACCTCGGCTAGGAACCCTACGACTCAAGAACTGCAAAAAAAATATGAGACTGTTAAGTTCTGGTATGACATCTGGATGCACAGGGAAATAGAAATAATTTCTGCCATGTGGGAAGCAATGCAAAACAATCTCGATTCTCAATATACCAAGTTCTTAAAATTCTCCCTTGAAACCACCGAACTAGCATCCCTGTGGCACACCAAGCTACCTGTACCGACATTCAAGCTGGTAGTTAAAATGGCGGTAAACAGTCACTCCCTGATTAATGATAAGACAATCCTTAGCCACCGATCACATGCCTGGATGATACTTCAATCGTAAAACAAGGCCAAACCTGTAGCCTATCTAGGGCTTGCCTTTCCATATACATTAAATTAAAATACCTCAGCTTAAGGATGGGCAGCCTTCCAACAAATGCCGATCGACCGGACTGGAGGACCCCAGGCTCCAAGGAGTGTGACTTATGCGGTGCCGCAAAACAAGACTTTATCCATCTGATCTGCATCTGTCCTGCATTGGATCAGGAACGTCAGGGCTGGTTAAAGGCAAAGTTCAATGAACATGGAATACACACTTGCCGTTCCGCAATAATACAAGTCCTGTGTACAGTGGACCCACAATTGATCTGTAGAACAGTCAGATTTATTACGAAGTTTGAGAACAAAAGAAGACTCATCGTAAAGAGCCAATAAAAAAAATTTCGATCTGACTATTACGTAAGAAGTTGTACTTGCCGTTTCGTGTCAGCCCACGTCCAGTGCCAATGGACCTGCACAACTCATAGAAGATCGATTAAATTTGACATTAAGCTTGTGAAAAAAAAATTAAAATACATGAACTCTTGCACAGAACTTATACATTTGATCTGTAACACTATTGACTATGCATAATATGTTTTTACAAATGGTTTTAATCTTCAATTATGCATGCACACTGATAAATTTTAAATGATGTACTTTATTTTTGTAATGGTTTTTATTAACTATACAATAAAAGAAATACTCATTGATCACCATCACAGCACCACCTCAACATCAGTGCACCAGCGCAGCTCCAGTTCAGCACTAGTGAAGCCCCACCTCAGCAGCAATTCAGGAACATTGCAGAACCGTTTCATCACCAGTGCAGAACCGCCTTTGCATCAGCAGAGCTTCACCCCAGCACAGCACTAACTCAGCATCACTCAGCACCACCTACCACCAGCTCAGGGCTACCTGAGCACTAGTGCAGCACTACCACTTCAGCATGATTCAGCACCACTGCATCATTCAGCACCACCTCATGATCACTCAGCATCATCTGCGCTCCAGCACAGCACCACCTCAGCATCACTCAGCATCACCTCAGTCTGCCCTCGGAATCAGGCATCTGTTGAAAAGTTATAATAAAAAAGTTTTATAAGCATTTTTGTTATCTTATATATAACTAAGAAGATACTATGCACAACTGAACGACCCTGTTCAAAAAAGAATTAAGATAAAAAATGTCTTCTAGTGTTTTTTGTCCTTGCAATGCTGCCAACTTCTTCATGCCTCTTCTAATGCTTGTTAGTTATAGCTTTTTTGTTTGTTATGGGGGCGGGATATAAACAACCGGAGGGTGGAGGTTTGGAAATAGTACCTGAATTACATAACGAGCAATGGATAGACACTGTCCTACACTAGTCCTTTTGCTGCCTCCTAGTTTCTGTGAAGAAGTAGGAGATGGAAGCTACAGTGAGAAAATAGGGGTCATACCTTCTGGCTTGATTGATATTCCTGTTTCCCCCTTTTTGAGTCCTTAGACCAGCATGGTAGGAGAGTGTCGGGGCATAACATCTACTACTCAAGGATACCTTTAGTTGAAAGGCTAGGGCACCCTGTAATCTAAGCTACCTCCTGTGTGTCTCCCCCACACTACTTCTTCCCTCTCCAGCTTCCTCCTTGTTCCTTCTGCCCCTTGTTCCTTCTCCAGCTCCCTCCTTGATTCTTCTGCCCCTTGTTCCTTCTCCAGCTCCCTCCGTGTTTCTTCTGCCCCTTCTTCACTCTCCTACTTTCCCCTTCTGTTCCAGTCAACCATAGACCTCCCATCTTCAGAGGACACACAACGGCTGCAGCAGGTGAGGTGCAAGCATTTTGTGAGAGTCACTGAATGCCTCCTCAGAGGTCTCTGAGAGTATCCCAGCCTCTTGGACTCTGGATCAGCAGTAGTCTTTGAGCTGGTCCTGGGTAGGTCCTAGACTATGAATGCATTCTGGACCCTGTGGAATGTCCTGTAACATGATGTCACCTGGCTAGTGCTCCTTGTTCAAAGCCCAGCAACCTTGGGCTGTTATGTTACAGCAAGTCAGCAGGTCACACTCTGGTTGTGTTCTGAACTCGGGACATGTCCTTGTCGCTGGCTGGGTGCCATATTTCATGCCTGCGCGGGGCTCTGGCTGGGTATTCAATTCTGGACTCTGTGTTCTGAACTCTGACCTTGTCCTAGTCGCTGAGTGAACACCACATTGTATTCACATTCTGAGCTCCGGGTGGGTTCCAGACTCTTTATTCTTTCTTGACTCTTGGTGGGCAGTCGGCACTCATGGGTGTTAGACCCTTAATCCAGTCTGGCCCTCCGCTGATTCTGATAGGGGGTGGTGGACTTTGTGTGCCTGGAGTCCACCTTGAACAAGCACAGAATCCGAAGTATGCACCCCCGGGGAGAGTCGCTACTGTCCTCTCTACCCAGGCTATGAAAGACTGACAGTGTGGGAGCATGTTGTGTGGCCAGGGACGAGGGCATTTCTACCGGTACCCCTGAGGGGGCGTGGGCGCAGAGGTTAAAGGTAAAGTCTATTCAGTCTCTAAAAACTGAGACCCTTTGCCTTGGGATACTGCCTTTGCATAGAGGTAAATACATCGTATGCATTTGCCTCGCATTTCTTAGCACGCATTTGTTTACCGCGATTATGCATTTACATCCCATACCAATACCACGCATTAAAGGTAAGTTGGGGGGTCTTCCCCCACAAATACATTGTTTTTAAATATAAAAATAATGTGTAGTATTGACTTGCCATGGAGGAATCTGTCAGGTGAGGATGTAGCAATTCTTGCTTGAGAAACCTCTATACTTCAGGTAAATGTGGGGGAGAGAGAGGGAGGGTGCAGAATGCGATCAGTGCCAGTCCTTCCCTGAAAGACCTCTAGGTTTTAGGTGAAGAAATTCTCTGCCCACTTTGAAAGAAAGACAGACCAAGAGAAAAGACTGGGTCTCATTAACCGTTGGAAGAGAAATCAGACTAAAATGAGGAATATGAATCCTTGAAGACTGGAGATACAACCCTTGAGGACTGGACATATCTCTGACACAGGACTCTATTTTCAGGATATAGACTTTCATAGTGAATGCCTTTACGAGTGCTGGGATACTTTAGAAGAGATTTGAGTAAATACTACAGGGGCGTCTCCTCCGCTAAGGTAGAGGAGCGTCGTCCCCACTGCTCTCAGAGCAGGAAAAACAAAATGATGACCTCGTTAGTATCATTTTATTGATCTCTAGGGAGCTAGGTTAGGGCGGGACTGAGGTCACAGGGGGAGGAGTGGTGGGCACACTCTAAGGGCATATGACAGTTTGGCCGGCCGAACAGTCATGCACACTTTGCATGTTCCCCACCAGGCTGTACCACGGCGCTCAGACCAATCACAACACTGCATTGCAGCGTTGGGATTGGCGTAGAAGATCCTGTGTGCTTTCGGAACCAAAGCGGAGGAGAAGGGGCTGAAGTGAGGAGAGACAGCGGCAGTGAAAAGGTAAGTGTTTTATTTTGATTTTATTTTTATGTTCCCACCTCCCCGCCACCCCTGCAAGCCCCATTCTCTGCCAGCCGCCACTGAAATATTATTTTTTTTTTTAAACATGCAGTTGGAAAGACACTTTTGTTCCAGCACTTCCCCAGAAATTCAGGTATTTACCACATAACACATGCAGGTCTTTACACAAAAGGTATTGTTGGTCCTATAAACAAACATACTGCAGGTGGTTCACAAAAAATAATATAGACCATTCAACTAAGGTAACTTTAGGTACTTTCGGGAAGGGTGGTGCTGTACCCACTGGTCAAGCAGAAAATGTAATACACAATGTAAATAAATAACCTCTAGAAATTGTTGAAAATGCACACATCAATTCATTACAGAGTCAGACATCATTTAATACATACAGCGTACAGTATAGAAATATCCACAAACAGTAATTCTGTCAACACATGTGTTCACCAGAAAACATTTCTCTTATGGTAATGGAGCAGAGTGAGGAGGTGTTATCACTATGGAGTATGTGACTCCTTCATTTAAAAAATAGTTTTTTTACCTCTTTACTGGATTTTTAAGAACATACAGCAGTAAAAATGGAAACAAAAGAGGAAAAAGGGTACACACACAGTGATATCTCCATGTATACATACTAAGTCCCACATCTTATCCAAGACCATATGGTAGACGAATAGGGCTGTTGCGCTCCAGTGCCAGAGTCTACAAGGTGATATTGCTGCATTTACAATCTTGTTGAAAGGGCAGGTTTTCTGTCCACTCGGAGTGTTAGGAGCTGAGCGGCATCAAATGTCTCCAGGGCGAGACTTTCATTTCAAAATATAGGTGAGGTAGATGTACAATCCATTGATTCACAGCAGGCGGAAGATGATTGGAGCGCACAACACATCTTGTAACAGGAAATTGTTGTCTAAACATCAGATGGTAACTGAGAACCAACAAAGCACAGTATGCACCTACTTCAAAAGCTAGCATCCGTCCACCAAGCTCTTAGACATAAATATACAGAAAAGGCACAAGCATTATTCTCTCTCCTAGCTATCCAAAATCCAACACTTGAACAATTACATTTCTTTTTTAGTTCAAATTTTTTTTATTAGAATTTGAGGCAGTAAATAAATAGTAAAACATAATAAAAAGTGATGCAGGTGATGAGTATCGATAAAGAATAATATATTAATGGTGGCCAAGTTACAAATAATTCATTGGATAAATTGCATATAAGTATAGTAGAATACAAAGAATTAGTGACCGGAATAATAAAACGCATCAACAGTATCACTATGCAAAAGAAAGAGGAGCCAAGAAGAGAAAGAGAAAGAAGGGGAAGGGAGAGAAAAGGAAAAGAGAAGGAGGGATAAAGGCACCAAAAAGGAATAGAGAGCAAAAAAAGAAAAAGACCCACCTGGGGAGGTCTATAAAGGACCAAACTCATACCTGGGGAGACATGGAAGCGGGAAGCAAGAGGGATGCCGGGACGCATACAATAATAAAAGTAGCAACGCTAAACCAGACAGAAAGGAAAGAAATAGGCCAAAAAAAGATAAAGTAGCCAGAGCGATGGAAGAGCTCAGAATGGGGTAGAAGAAAAGAAAAACTGGAAGAAGCCTCTAAGTCAAAACATAACCAGGAGCATAAGGGTGCATCATACAATAAGATAAAGACCTAATGAAGAATTATGAGCAAGCAGTAGTGCTAAAAGAATGCAATCAACAAGGTAAACAAGCAAAGTATCCCTAAGGATTAAACAACCATCTTATATATGTAGCGTACATACGATATATGCAAACTTAATGTCTTAGAAATATTATAAGAGAAACATCATAGATAAAAAGGAAAAAACAACCGAACAACACAAAGCAAGATAAGGGAAGATAAATACTGAACTTCATGTATATGGCATAAACAATTAGTAAGATAAGAAACATAGCAATATGCGGAATGAATGCAATTAAAAATATTGTAATAAAGAAGCAACATGAATCAATATGAAACAAAAGTAGTAATAAATAGGAGGTCATCGGAAATAAAGAGTAACACATGTGGAGAAAGCGCACAATGAGGTCATAGAAGAATGAAACACAAGGTATCAAAAAGAATATAAGTATTGCAGCGAAACTAACAAAACAACGCAAATTAGAACAAACCAAAGACAATGGAACAGAACATGCTGACTAATAGGAATAAAACACCAAAAGACATGAGCCGAGCATAGATAAGACCTGTTGCGGTACAGGAAACATGAAAACCGAACGAAGCAGAAACAATTATGATATACAAAAAGACATATATCATCTAAAAGGTAAAAGGAGGTAGAATAAACACTCACAGTCTGAAGGAAAAAGAAAGATAGAAAGAGAGAGTAAAAAGACTAATTACACAAGTAAACAAAGAACCAATGACAAAGGCTGGATGAACGGAATGCAAACAGAAAAACCAGGGAATAAGAGCAACATCAGAGAAAAAAGCAGAAAGAGCAATAAAGGCCAATGTAGCAATATAACGCGGAGAGGAAAACCAAACGGACAGGAAATACAAGATGAACAGCAAACTACTGAACAACTACAGAAAAACTTCGGAGGGGAGCCATAGTCAACATGTAACATGAAACAGTGACACATGTCAGACGGAAAAATGTAAAATCACAGAAAAAACATAAAAAAAGAATCAAGATCCAGAAGGAACTGGAGCAGGCGACGAATCCATCTGTGATTCAGATTGATTATCAAGAAAAAGGAAAAGATGAAAAGATCAGCAGGTTCATCAAAAAATCTATAGCGGCCCTTGAATGTGATATGAAATTTGGAAGGACCAGCAAAAGAAAAAGGGATGTCCATGTCCAGCAGACGCTTCCGAAGATTGAGGAAACCCTTTCTACGAATCACAGTATCTCTCGCAAAGTCTTGCAAAATAGAAATGCGATGGCCCTCCCAAAGTCACAGATTTGACCTTCCTCATATGAGCCAAAATTTGCTCTGAATGTTGGTGACGCAATGGATTGAAGATGACCGCTCTTAGGCTTGTAGAAGATTTAGACCTGAAGGAGGGGACACGATGAGCCCTCTCAATCTCAAAGTCTCTCAGAAATGAAATTTGCAAGTTAGAAGGAAGCCATTGGGAGATAAAGTCAATCATCGAAGAAGCTGACTTCTCTGCGTCTTCAGGAAGACCAAAAATTCGTAGGTTACTTCTCCTGTTACGATCCTCCTGCTCCGTAAGGTCTCTCCTCAAAGCCGCCATTGAACAATCCATTTGTTGAAGAGACCGTGTGTGTTGGTGCACAGTATCTTCCAAACCACTAATGCGAGATTCCGCAGCAGTGGCCCTAACAGATAATGCCTTAAAGTTATTCCTGATAGCCGCTACCTCAACTTGTAAAAGGTCAGTATTAGTTTTTGTAGATTGTGCGATATCATGAACCGCATTGAGATGCGACAAAATAGTATCTAATGTGGCATTAGAATCCTTCTGAGAAGATCCGGAGTAGGAGAGTGCTGCTTGGACCTCTTAAGAGCCCCTTTAGAGTCCTTGGTAGCAGAAGGAACGCCCGCGTTGTCCGCCATAAACACAGCCAACGTTGAAAACACCAACACTGTGTCTGAAGAACTATGCACAGAGAGAGAATTCACCAGGTGTAATAAAAGTAAGAAAAAAGACAAGTCTCAAGGGCTCCTTGTTAGCAGTAAATGTGTGAGCAGCAAACGTTGACCAATGGCCGTAGCAGTAGAATACAAAATGGCGTTTTAAGCTCGAATGGTGAGAAAAAATACCACAAAAAAGAATCCACAAGTATTCAAAAATACAGAGTTCCAGACATCCAGTAACCTCGCAATCAGGTTCACCAGAACATCAATCCAAAATAGGCAAAAAATAGAGGCAAAGCATCAGGAGGTCCACTGATGAATATATGAGGCACACGAAGCAGAAAAAATCATGAAAAATATCTGCCAACAATAAAAATCGCCAAATTGAAAGTGAGAATAATGTATATTGAATATATTAGGAAATGTCACCTCACTTCAGTAGAAACAACTGCTCCCAAAATGCGCCACTGCACCTGAGGTAACAATCACGAGCGACGGTACACAGGAGACAAAATGGCGGCCGCACGGAAAAACCAGTGAGCGGAGCTTCAAAGTAGCGGAAAGGAAGACTCCCGCCATTCGCAGTGACAGCAGCGCATCTCCTCACGATCCTGGCGCATGCCGATGAAGTTTCGCTGTTCGGGAACAACCGCGATGCCGATAGGGCTCTCACAGACGTCCTGGCAACCACTGTCCTCCCGGAGCTCAAGCGCCGACCGCCATCTCAGAGCGGCGCGCAGCCACGCCCCCGAACAATTACATTTCTTGAAGGAAAAAAGAAGAAGCCAAATATGCTGACCAGACAGATGAGATTTAAAGAAGAGACCAAGGCACAATCACAGACAATAAAAGAACTTACTCCATCAAATTTTACCTGTTGCTTCAGGAAAATCCTGTGAGACAGGGAGCAATTGATAATGACATGGACCCCCTTTGGACATGCTATTATCATAGATGTCATATTCTGCTGTTCTGCACAGCTATTGCCCTTCAAACAACCCTTCAGCCTCACAACCCACATACTCATTGCAAGGATCCCCACAAAGGGGGTCTGCAAAAGCAGCATATCTTGATCCCCTACCATTTGAAATTCAATTTAAGAAGCAGAGTATTTTGATAAGAATGAAATATATGATGTTAATTCTCTCGCCTCGGTGCCCACTCTGATCAGCGATCACACTCGGCAACTCTGGGCATTAGCTTGCCTCATCTTCACTAACGGCCCCACCAGACCGCCGGGGATGCCTGGTCTCACCCTGGAGATACCCATTAAGGGACCATCTCTCAGGGAAGCCAGGAAGGGTTTCGCAGCGGTCGAAGCGCCTTGGGACCCTACGGGTAAGTAGTGCGCTATATAAATGCCAATAGATACATACAGATTATTTGTAAATTTATGACTGGACATATATAATGAACAAATCACCCCAGGAGGGAGTCAAGGGTTTTTTAGGGGGCTCGGGGTGGAGGGGTGGTGGTGGGTTTGGGAAATGGTATGGTTTGAGACAGGGTGATGGTAAGGGGTTGCGTGCACTAGGGGAGCGTTTAGAAAAAATGGCGGTACTAGTGAGTTAAAGTGTTTTATCTTCATGATAGTACAATGTGAACTATTGTTAATGCATATGGCACAAGGAAGCTGCTCTTTCTATTTGGGATAGGAAGGTCAGTTAAGGCAATTACTTGTAATATAAATGGTCTGGGGAATCAGGGAAAGTATTTGGCTGCTGTTAATTGGATAGGATTATTCAACCCTAGTGTAATCTTTTGGAAGGAGACTAATCTAAAGTCCAATACACCTGGATTAACTATCCTCCCTTGTTTCACCGATGCTATCTTTTCATCCACTGGCACGGCATGCTGTGGGTAGCCATTTTCTTTCTAAAATCCCTTAATTGTGAAATAATTAGGATAGGAAGAGATAATCAGGGGCAATGGCTTTCGGTTGTGGCAAGGTTTGAAATCACATTTGATTAACTTTATCAATTATTATGGCCCAAAAGAATATGATACTCTACCTCTACAACAAATTTATTCAGGCTGATGGAGGCAAGGGGATTGATCATTATGGGAGGGGATTTTAATTTGCTTCAGAACCCCGCTATAGATGCCTCTCGTAGAGACAAAACACGGTCAAAAAGTAAATCAGCTGCTATGGTCGAGAGGATTAAAGAAGATTATGGGTTGTTGGATCCATAGTGTACCATGAATCATGACTCTAGATAGTTTAATTGCTTTTCGTGTCATTTTAAATCAGCATTGTGGATTGTTTAAAAAAAAATTCTCTTTACTTTGTAGGCTAGGTTCACCGATTATGAGAAATGAATTTTCAAATCATTCAATAGTCTCTAGTTTTGGGGATTAGTTTGACTGACTTTAGAGAAAGTACATGGAAGTTTGATAGGTCCCATTTAGTTGAATAAGAGCTGGAAATGGTATTCACCTGTTACAACGCATTTTTTACTCCGCACTACCACTACAACGCGGGCATTACAACGCATACCGTTACAACGCATTGCGCTGGGGGGCGCTCTAGGATAAGAGGTAAGTTTAATTTACTATCCAACACCTTTCCTAGGGTCCACGGGGACTGGAGTTAGAATAGTAAATTATACTTACCACTATCCAGCACCCTAAAGCGCTATGCGTTGTAGCGGTATGCGTTGTAAATACCGCGTTGTAATGGTACGCGGAGTAAAAGTATGCGTTGTAACGACATACATCCGCTGGAAATGGGATACCTAGATATGTATAGAAGTGTTCTTTAGGCTCAATGACAACTCTGCCCCTTAGGCTTAACATTTGGGAAACTTTTAAGGTATATTTTCGGGGTCAGGTTATTGCTTTCAAAGCAAAACAGGCTAATTCCTTTAGATCATTCATTAAGAAATTTCAAGATAAATTAGAGAAGGAAATTAGGTTGAGTTTAAGATTGTGCTCTCCCTTTCCTTGTAAGGCACTAAGGTTGGCTAGACAAAAGCTTTGTGATTTCTTCTTCAAAGAGGAAGTAGTGAACTAAAGAATTGTGTTCCAAAGAGCATATTAAGAAAGTAAACATGTGGGTCGAGTCTAGCATGGTTGGCAAAATCTATAGCCAATTACAATTGTATATTGGAGGTGAAGGATCCAGCTGCTAATTCTGTCACTTTTGATAGCAATGCTATTTAAAGTATCTATTCTGCACTTTATCAGGCTCCTACAGGGATGAAGATTCTTGCTTCAATTCCAATTCCCCGACTCTAGACTGAGCAAGTAGTATAATTAAATTAACCTCAGCGACTGAGTTTCAGGAGTTTCAGGAGGTCTTTGCCTCTATGGCTAATGATAAGGCAGGAGAAGAGTATGGCATCCCAATCGGGGTCCCTCACTCTATCTGCTGCTGTTGCCATCGCTGGAACATTCCTGTCTCTCTTAAAACAGCCCGTGGGGACTGCACCGTTGTTTTGCTGCAACGCTCTTTTTTACGCAAGTTGCGGGTGCCGGGGACTCCATTTCCCATAGTCCCCCGGAGGCGCCCTCCATCAGCGTCACAACCAAGCGCCAGGAGGCGCTTAAAATCGCTTCAGGGCTCCCGCAGCGCGGGACGCGTGCGGGCGTGCCCGTCCCCGCCCGTCTGCGCTTGTCAGCGACCGAAAGAGGCCGGGCTGGGCCATCTCTCCAACACTGACTCTGGGACACTCTGGGACACTAAGTAAGCTGGGTTATTGAAACCTGAACTGAAAAGGTGGCACATTTACCTGTTTCAAGAACTGCATTTCTTTAATAAGTTGATCTTTCTCTACTCCTTTTATATAACTGTTTGTAGTCACTTAGTTTGGGTATGAGCAAGATCATGCGAAAAGGGGGGGTGGGGGCGGGAGTGGTAAAGACTTTGGATGCCTTCCTTAGTCAGGCGGAATCCGTGTTAATACACGAGATCCAGCTAACCGAAAGGAGGCTTTCATTGGACCCCTGTGCTCATCTACAGGGCAAATCCCTTTATTAGAACCAACTGCGGCCCCGGCTTCATGTTCTCAACCTTCATTAGTGACAACATGCAGTCCACAGTTAGGATCTTCAAATCTTTGCACAGGGGAAAGTATATCTTCCTTACCTTCAGTTACCCCTATTAATGTGGTCACCAGGTAGCAAAAGTTAGCAGCAGCCTGAGGCACCAATGTTCAAGCAAAGAAAAGAAAGAAAAGTGCGTAGTGCCCCTAAAGCCAGCCTTCAGGTATCAAAGCAGGCCAAGAATAAGTGTGTGGTTACAGGGAGGGGAGGGGTTCTAGTTCACCCGCCGAGCCTGAATATACTGGGGTGGGTGCAGCAAGTATAGATCCTACTCCATTGGTGTCATATCATGGACACCCTCGGGCAGCAGTCGCGCTCTACAAAACCCCTTCACTTCACTTCACTTCACTTCATTTAGATTCCACAGAGGCTCAAGATGTTTTTCTTAAACGGATGGAAACTAAATTGTCAGCCCTGATTGATCCTCTTATGCTTGGACTATTGCAATAGATCAGAGATTAACCAAAATAGAGGACCATATAACCAAAGATCCATCGACCCAACCTGGGAGTAGTCACTCCGAGGCTACAGGACCTAGGCAGGTGGGAAACCCCTCTGGGCTGCTTCGACAAGCAGTGACTCACCTACATTCCTCTCTCCCCCCTTAGCATTCCCTCTGAATCTTTCTGTTCCACCCATATCAGTACCTAATGGATCACAAACACGCAATGAAGGGCCAAAAGGTCCAGTGGTGAGATTACAGAATGAGGGAGGGGACAAGCTGATGAATGTTTTCTCGATCTTCCGCCCAAGGCCACTTCCCATACCATAGTGTTGGCTAATGTTCCGAGATTGAAACCATGTGAGGAGGAACATTGGTCCTCACTTAAGAACAAGGCTCTCCATTTCCTGAATCTAAGCACTGGGTTTGGAAATCATCTGTTTGATGAATTTATGATGGTTAGAAAGGTTGCCTGTGTTGGTAAATCAGAAAAAAGCCTGGCTGGGGACAGTGTAGTTTTAAGTTTCAGGTCACCGAGTATGGTCCTGCGTATATTAGAACGGGCAGCTACTTTTGCAATACGCAACAATGCTATTAATGTCCTCCCATTGGGGTATTTTTACCAATTAGGTACAAATTTCAGAAGGGCAACAGATAGGATACCGGCACATTTGCTAGGCCCTGCTAATTGTGCAATCCCGACCTTTAACAGATATGAGGTACTCAGCTCACTGGAGGAAAACGATTGACTGGGTCCAATACTCAAACCCTCTATCTCTGTAGATCCAGTTTAAAGGGACAAGGGAGAGCCCGGTCTACTTAAACAAAACTGTAAGAACCTAGGGGGTCTTCCCATTACAATAAATACCATACCGGAAGGTCTAAGCACTAGAATACATACTCTTGAGTTAGATGTTAGTTCTATTAAGATAAATGACGGAGAAATGAGTGCATTGCCTGATGTAGGTGATACATGTGTAGCACCTGGGCATAATTGGGAATATACGTGTGATAAATCTAGCATTGGGCCACCAAACTTTGTCCTGACCTCCTGGAATATTGCTGGGCTGAAGAATAAACTAATGTCATCAGATTGGCTATCCTTGATTGAAACCAATGAAAATCTGTTTTTTCAAGAAACATGGCCAGTGGACCCCGAGTTTAGACTAGGCATCTTACATTTTTATAAACATGCTATTGCTGGTCAAAGGGGGAGGCCAAAGGGGGGATTAACTATTTGGGTGAGACAGAATGACAGGTATAAAGTACAGCAGTTGAACACTAATAGCAACGATATTTTAATAATCAAGATAAAGGTTCCTGATGCTGAGGACCTTATAGTTTTTAATGTTTATGCTAGAAGGAAAGCCTCAGGTCGCTCTTGATTCCTATCTCAATCAGTATAAAGGAGGGGGAAATATACAAGTTGCCTGGGACTTCAACTGTTCCTTTGAACCTCTAGATATTAACGATGTATATCTAGGCCATGAAGAGGACTTGCAATGGGACATTCCGCAACTAACATTGAAGCCCATTAAGAAATGGTCAGAAGCTGCTTTACAGTTAAAAGCGCTCTGTCTGGAGCTTGGATTAAGGGCGGTTAATGGGAGGGTAAAATCAGACAAGCATGGCTCTCCCACTTACAATTGTGGGTTGTGATGTAGTCGTATAGACTATATACTCCTCAACAAGGAATATTGGCCTTGCCTAATAGACATGATCGTTTTGGAAAGGGTGGAAAGTGATCATAACCCCGTGGTATTATCATTTCACCTAGTAGGAAGTCACATTGCAGTTGACTCTCCTGTGGGTGTAGAACTACATCTAAGCAATGATACCAGGAGAGTAAAATGGACGAATCTACTAAATAAAGAGGACCAGTTAGAGGTTATTAACCAGTTGGTGGCAAAGGCGACTATAGACCTCCAAAACTGTTATATACGACAAGAAAATAAGCCCAGTGATACTGCCATTCATACTGAATTTTTTAATAAGCTGAAAGGCTTTTTTATAACTAGTATTTAAAAATCCCAAAATTATGCCAAAGCATCGGTTGATTCATGGTATGGGAAATCATGCAGGGCGGCCTACAGAGCATTAGCAATGGTGATAAGACAGGATTCAAAATGCGAGGGTGGAGTACAAGATAGTGCAACATAAGGCCAAAAGGAAATGGGACGAGCAATATTGGAAAGAGTTGTACCATGCTAGCAAAGACAGGAACATGGTTGCATTCTGGCATTTGGTCAAGTGGAGTAAGGGAAAGCCCAGCCAACTGCCAACCAACCATGTAGCTCCTGAACTTTGGGTCTCACACTTTAAGACACAGTTTGCCAATAATGCTCGAGAATGTGAACTATTCCAGGGTCCGCCGATTATTTATGTTGGTAACTCCCCCTTGCACTTTACTAATTAGGAAATTGATGCTGCACTCAATTTTGTACCGAGTGGTAGAGTGCCCGGGCTTGACTGCGTTCCTGCTGACCTGTTCTTGTACAATAAGGTTCTGTGGGCAACCTACATACAGCTTTTACTTAATGCCATTGCAAGCGGTTCTCGCATCCCTGAATCATGGATGGGTGCGGAGATCATACCAAATTTTAAAACAGGGGATCGTTCCGATCCTGGCAATTACAGGCCTATTAGTTTAATTGATTTCATCCAGAAGGTGACAGCTAGGCTCGTGTTAAGTAGGATTCAGGGTTGGATAGATGAGTTTGATATCCTTTCACCCTTACAGGCTGGATTACGCTCACACCAGAGCACAATAGACCAGGTTTATAGATTTGTTGTAATTTACTGGTGTGTGGTGATCCTTAAAAGTGGTAGAATATATGCCGTATTCGTAGATCTCAAGTCGGCATTTGACTTAGTTCTACGTTCTAAGCTGTGGAGTGTCCTTGCGAAACAGGGTATGCCTTTGGACTTGCTGGCCTTTTTAATCAAACTCCATGATGCGAATTTTGCTCAAGTTCGCTGGGGACATCAAGGGCAAGTGACAGACAGATTTCCGATCGCCAGAGGGGTCCGACAGGGGTGTGTACTGGCAACAACACTATTTTCCCTGTACATTAATATGGTGACCCAGTACTTCTCAGATCATCCCACTGATGCCCCTACTCTTGATGGAAGGAAGATCCCTCTGTTAATGTTTGCAGATGATACTTTGTAAATTTCTAAAACGCAACAAGGTCTGTGGACGGCGATTGTGAGATTTGAAGTGTTCTGCCGGGATTACGGCCTTAAAATTAACGTAGACAAGACCAAGTTCATGGTGTTACATAAACAAAAGATTGTAAGAGGGAGAGTCACCATGAACGATGCCATACTTGAGCAGACTCAAGTTTTTACGTACCTGGCTATCACGCTAGGTTGTAAATTAAATTGGAACTCGTATATAGATCAGTTGGTACTTAAACACGCACAATTACCTGGTGCCTTTTTGAAAGAACAGCGACTCTCCCATACAAAGCAAATTGCCCCAGTGTTAAAAATCTATAACTCAAAAATCACTGCTTCGGTCCTGTATGGGGCAGAATTATGGGGGTTTAGTAATTTAGTGGCACTTATAGCATCCCAAAACTAATTTATGAGGGGCATAATAGGTCTCCCTCAATCCACTCCATTATTACCCCTCTATTATGATTTGGGATGCCAGTTTTTAGAGGATGTGGCACGCTATAGACCTGTGGCCTACTGCAGGAGGCTCTGGGTCACCCCCGAGCTCTTCCAGTACGCACAAGCTCTACTTGAGATCAGGGATGCTGAGAGTGCGGTTAAGGCAGGTAAAGGCCACTTACAATGATATGGGCCATAACTCTTTGTGGCGAAATCCTGCAGATAATGAGTTCCCATCTTGAAAGGATCTCAAGGAGCTATATTGGAATATGGTCACCATGAAATGTTTTATGGCTTTTACCAGGCCCTCTTTGTCAAGAGATTTCTTGGAAACCAAAAACGTTCCTGCCTATGAAGGGTATTGGGATTTTATTACGGTTCCTAGTGACAGGAAATTTGTCTGGCTTATATAAAATTGAGGCGCACATAGTTGAAGCCCATCTGTTTGATCATGGGGATCAATACTGGCATTGAAGCATTAAGGATATTAAAAACTGATAGCAAGGAATCAACTGGTTTTGCGTTTGCCAAATTTTTACATGGAATGTGGATGACCCGTGCCTAATAGGCTGAGTAAGATATAACTGCCATTGGATATACTTGGTCTTTGAAAAGTAACTATATTTTTTGATCTGGTCTTAAGCAAATTCTGTTTTTTATAGTTTTATGGCCTGGGATTTTCGGTACCTATTATTGTGGTTTAGATTAATTTATTGTATCTAATTATGGAGTATGTATGGACTTATTATACATAAGGTTATTTTTCTATTATAATTAGAATGGAATGGTATGTCATTATTGTTTTAAATGTAAAACGTCTTTCATGGTCATGTATCGAAATAAAGACTTTTTGAATTGAATTAAATTGATTTCTTCTTCAAAGAGGAAGTAGTGAACTAAAGAACTGTGTTCCAAAGAGTGTATTAAGAAAGTAAACATATGGGTCTAGTCTAGCATGGTTGGCAAAATCTATAGCCAAATACAATAGGATATTGCAGGTGAAGGATCCTGCTGCTAATTCTATCACTTTTGATAGCAATGCTATTTAAATTATCTATTCTGCACTTTATCAGGCTCCTTCAGGGATGAAGATTCTTGCTTCAATTCCAATTCCCCAACTCTAGACTGAACAACGGGGTAGCATAATTAAATTAACCTCAGCGGCTGAGTTTCAGGAGGTCTTGGCCTCTATAGCTAATGCTAAGGCAGGAGAAAAGTATGGCATTCCAATCGGGGTGTATAAATAATTCACTCCGCTGTTCCAAGATTTTTTGGTTAAACTTTTTAATTAAATAATTTCTGGTGGATCCATTTATTCAATATTTCCTGAATATAATTAATTAATTTACTGTAATTGGGGGTATACGATTGGTCATAATAATCTACCTTTTAATGACCCAAAGGAAGTTCTTATTACTGTAATTAGGGTGAGCAGCCTTTACAACGCGGGCATTACCATGCGCTGCCATTACTATGCTGCTTTTACAACGCAAGTCGTTACAATGACTTGCGCAGGAGGGCGCTGTTGGATAGGGAATAGTTTAATTTTCTATTCCAACACCTTCCCTACTGTAACGTGGGCTGGAGTTGGAATAGAAAATTAAACCATTCCACTATCCAGCGCTTACAGCAAGTCGTTGCGTTGTAAAAACAGCATTGTAATGGCAGGCGTGGTAATAGCCCACGTTGTAGTGACATACAACCGTAATTAGAGGCTAGTGGCTGCCCACTCATACAATTAGATATCTTGGGGTATTTGCAACTTTTTATATTTTAGATCTCTATGAGCCAAACTATTGTGCAACACTGTCTAAAGTTAAGAAAATGTTAGAGAGGTGGCATATTTTTATCCTTATCAGTTGTAGTCCGAATTGGCTTAATAAAAATGTCAATTCACCCCTATTCCTATTTTTATTCTCTAATGTTCCAATTAAGTTCATTATGAGCTTTTTTAAGGAGAGTGATTGTTTAATTAGAAAGTTTATATGGAAACATGAGTGTCCCGTGGCAATCTGACTCGCATCCAATTAGGCAAAGAGCAAGGGTGCTGTTCTTTCCTGATTTTTAAAAAAATAATATAGCTTGTATGCCAATCCACCTTCACCTAATAGGTTTTTTTGAAGGCAAGGTTAAAGAGTTATAGCTCCAGTGTACAATTTTCTTGAAAACTTGGAAATGTTCCTAAAAAACTAGATATAAAATCTTAAAGGAAATGATACTGCATGAGAATGACATTGGACAAAAATATAAAATACTTGATTGCCATGCGTTTTTTCCCATGCTGGATTGTAGTAGTTGGGGGTTAAAGATTCCAGAATACCTAATTAAACTCTGGAATAGACATGGGTTTGTTACATTATCGGATTTTATAATAAATAGGTGTAGGACCTGGCATCATCTAGATCTCCAGGATCACGAGAGCACCTCCATTTTGTGGCTCAATTTTGCACAGGACTATACCCTTAAAGTAGGGCATTTTCCTTTTTACTTTAAAACTATTATTTAGGAACAACATGGTAGGGCTTGGTAATTGGTATAGGATGCTACATCAGAAAATTCAGGAAGAAATTATCCAAAAACCTTTTCTTAAGATAGCATCAGTACAAGGTATGCTATTGCTTCTCAAAAGTGGCTACATATCTCTTATTTGGGGTGTAAATTGTTCAGAGCAGCACATTTGAAAATAATGGAATGGAATTCTTTGCTAGACGGACATTTTATTATATGCCCCAATTATTAAATAAATGTTTTCCTAATGACTTTAATAAATGTTTTAGATGTATTACCATGGCGCAAAGCAATTGGGCCCATACTTTTTGGACGTGCCCAGTTCTGCAGCCCTTTTGGAACCGGATATTTTGCATTAAAGCCCAGCAATTCTAAAAGGGGGTGCAACCAGATTTATTAGTAGTTCTTTTTGGGCTGCTATGCAGCAATGGGGCTTTTTCAAAGAGTGAGTTTTTTTTCGCTGTTTCAATAGATAGATCACTCTTTTTGCTATTTTGGAAACCTTCTATGTGTCCATCTTTTGTTGCACAGGGACTAATGCACTGTATTGACATTTTTGCCCTATTTACAATAGCACTTTATGGTATTAGCTGCATTCTTGCACATGGATTGATCCTTTTTGTGGGCCTTTTGAAGAAAAAAGATTAGGACCAGCCCATTAGCTTTGCATGAAAATATAGGGCAAAAGCATTAACAAGCTTATTTATGATCTTCCGACCCAGTGATTGTCTGGCTAGATTGCAAATAGAATACTTTTCTGGGGTTTTGACTGTATTATTGGGAGATAATTCTTATTTGTATTTCATTTATATATTACTTATACGTGTTAAATACATTTCATATTGCCTATTTGTTACCTATTGTGAAGAAATGCTTGTTTGACTATTGTACCACTTAAATAAACAAGCATTTGCAATGCAATACGTCTCGCATTACGAAAGTTTGAGCTATTGGTATTGTAAATGACAAATTTTTTATTTATGTGTTGGTTTTGAAAATAGCTAAATTAATAGCTTTGTCATTTACAATGCCAATAGTTTTAACTTTCGCAAATTTGGCACCTATAGCATTTGTAATGCAATATGTGTTGTATTTACGTGCCTTAGATGTATTGATATTACAAATAACAATGGCTTTTATTTTTTTAAATAATTAGTAATAAATTAAAAGTTATAGTAATTTATAATGGAAATAGCTTAAACTTTTTAAAATAACTTTTGGGAAGATTATGTTCAGTGTATTTTATTGTGACGAAAATCCAAGAACAGAAGTGAAATATTAACATGTTTTTGGTGACATTTGTAATAAAGCTTGAAACATTGAGAGAATATATTTGAACCAGTTGTTGTTGAATTGAATGGTTGCACAGAGTGATGCTGTGGCGTTCAGTGGTTCTGTGCGATGCTGTGGCATTCATTGGTGCTGAGTGATGCTGTGCCGTTCAGTGGTGCTGAGTGATGCTGTGGCGTTCAGTGGTGCTGAGTGATGCTGTAGCATTGAGTGATGCTGTAACATTGAGTGATGCTGTGGTGCTGAGTGATGCTGTGGTGCTGAGTGATGCTGTGGTACTGAGTGATGCTGTGGTGCTAAGTGATGCTGTGGCGCCGAGTGATGCTGGGGCGCCGAGTGATGCTGGGGCGTTGAGTGGTGCTGGGGCGTTGAGTGGTGCTGGGGCGTTGAGTGGTGCTGGGGCGTTGAGTGGTGCTGGGGCGTTGAGTGGTGCTGGGGCGTTGAGTGGTGCTGAGTGATGCTGTGGCATTGAGTGGTGTTGAGTGATGATGTTGCATGGAGTGATGCTGTGGAGTGGAGCGATGCTGTGGCGTGGAGTGGTGCTGTGGCGTGGAGTGGTGCTGTGGCGTGGAGTGAAGCTGAGTGATGCTGTGGTGTGTAGTGATGCTGTTGCGTTGAGTGGTGTTGAGTGAAGCTGAGTGATGCTGTGGCGTTGAGTGATGCTGTGGCATTGAGTGATGCTGTGGCATTGAGTGATGCTGTGGCGTTTAGTGATGCTGTGGCATTTAGTGATGCTGTGGCGTTGAGTGATGTTGAGGCGTTTAGTGATGCTGTGGCGTTTAGTGATGCTGTGGCGTTGAGTGGTGTTGAGTGAAGCTGAGTGATGCTGTGGCGTTGAGTGATGCTGTGGGGTTGAGTGGTGTTGAGTGAAGCTGAGTGATGCTGTGGCGTTGAGTGATGCTTAGTGATGCTGTGGCGTTTAGTGATGCTGTGGCATTTAGTGATGCTGTGGAATTCAGTGGAGGGATCCGTGAGTGGATGGATGAATGGATGGATGGATCAGTGGGTGGATGGATGGATCAGTGAGGGGATGGAAGGTTGAATGGATCTATGAGTGAGTGGATGGATGATGAATGGATGGATCAGTGAGTGGATGGATGCATGGACGAATGAATGGATGGTGGGTAGAGGAATGGATGGAAGGCTCTGAGTGGATGGATGGATGGGTGGTAGGAAGAATGGATGCATGGATGAATGAGTGGATACACGGATGGATGTATAGATGAATGGTAGTCACGAGACAACTCAGAGCACAAAGTACGCAATCAGTTCCTGCGTCTATGCAAGCCTCACGCACACCTGCGATTATGCAGGATCTGGGTTCTGCCATTATGCTATCTGCGTGGCTCACTTGCCCCGGCTCTCCCTGCTCCCTCCCCTCCCCTTTGTACAGCGGGAACAGCTGTGCGAATAAATAAGCCTCGAATGAAGGCACTTTATGTCGTCCCCGCCG
Source organism: Lissotriton vulgaris (assembly GCF_964263255.1). Lineage (NCBI taxonomy): Eukaryota > Metazoa > Chordata > Amphibia > Caudata > Salamandridae > Lissotriton > Lissotriton vulgaris. Next base: position 132,638 of record NW_028255838.1, read on the forward strand.
TCATGAATCTGCTGTAGTGGCTGAACTCAGCCTCAGTACAATGGGCGCCGCTCCGCAAGAGTAAGATAACAAGCATCAAAGGGCCGAGAGAGGAAGAGAAAAGAAAGCGCGAGGGGGAGGGAAATGTAAACAGAGAGGAAATAGGAACCCCTAGGCAGTTTAATGTGCGGTGAACGTTCTGCAAATGGGTTAATTCAAAGGAACATATCAGAGGGGACATGAGGGAGTGGGAAGAAGGGGGAGGGAGTAAAAGAAAACACGGCGAGAAGGACGACCGAAACAGAAATGAACCCGTATGCAAGATGGTTCAATAAATGCATGGCTGGGAGGCGCGCTGAGCCTGATGCGCAGTGAAGGCTCGTGAATGAGTTAAAAACGGGGAGAAAATGCATTGACAGCATAAGCGCCTTGTGTGCCAGGATCTTTAAAAGTGCAGAGTGCCTGATGTTACAATGTTGCGGTCAAGTGAAATAGTGCCGGTATTCGTTTTTAAAGACATGCCCAGACAGGGCTAGCAAGCTCCATGTGTGTGTCTGTACAGTTGAAAATTCCGATAATCGTTTGTAAATACATGCCCTGATGGGGCTGGCACAATGAACCCAAGGAGTATTGGCTGAACTCTAAAAACTGACGATGCAATAAATATTAAAATCTCATGTAACGCGTCCAATACAATTAGGTGGAAACTAACAACTTTTACCTTTGGGGTTAGTTCGAAAAGCTGGCAAAAGTGCCTGAACTATTAACAAGAGCATGAGAGAAAGTTATCTGCAGGCATTTTGCAATGAAATCACGCAAGAAAATATTGAATGTGTCCGTGTGTAATGTAGCTGGGCCTCATGTAAATCGCTATAACAACTTTTGTTCGAGTTCGCACTATATAAAACTACAAAACTACAAAAACAAGTTGTGAATGAAAGAAGGGACAGAGAGGAGGAAAGGTGGGAGGGAACACGGCCTGGGGGAAGCTGGCTGGAGAGGGGCAGGAGAAATCCAAGTAAGGCTGTGTGTGGGGAGAGAGAGGGGAGGTGCTGGAGCTGGGGAACAGATGGCCGTGAAAGTTTATGGCCCAAAAGCGGGTGCCTGTGGCCGCGTGAACTCGAAGAAAACCGCACCAAAAAACCCTTGGTTTGACGAGTATTTTGAGCACTTGAATTCTCTCCATTTTCCATTCCTTCGGAAGGAAAAAGGCGAGACCTAAAAATAAAATGAATATATATATGTGTGTTTGTGTATATATATATATATATATATATATATATATATATATATATATATATATATATATATATATATATATATATATATTTAAATATCTCACCAATCCTCCCTTGCAAAGAGACGAGCTGAGCCACACAAATTACGGTGGGATTCAGCGATTTATTTAAAAATAGCGCGTTCCCTTTTCCTGATGCATTTTGGCCTTTCTTAAAGGGAGGAATGCTGACAGCGCGCAAACCAGTCCATTGTTTTTTTATTTAGTGTTAGCCCCCTGGTGGGCGCCGTGATAGGATAGTTTTTTCAAGCTTGCTGGTATTTGTAGTCCGCTGTCACTTGTTTCCCTTGGGTGGATGGATAATGCTTTTATATTTTTAAATGTTTGTTGATTACCACTGTAATTCCCTGCAAACTATTTTCGAGTTCTGCTGGGATCCAATCCAGGGTCCAGTCCCTGGCGGCTGCCGTTGCCCTTGAAAGGTGTTCACCGTCACACAAGAATGGTCTGAGTCGGGCAATTGTGGAGCTCTTTTCCTGGAGGTGCATTGGTCACGGCAGGACCACGCCGTAATTTATCTCACCAATCCTCCCTTGCAAAGAGACGAGTTGAGCCGCACACATTACGGTGGGATTCAGCGATTTATTTAAAAATAGAGCGCTCCCTATTCCTGATGCATTTCGGCCACCTTTGGCCTTTCTCAAAGAGAGGAATGCTGATATATAATGTAAAACCTTTTTAACGATGCTGTTTGCGTAGCCTTTGAATTTCTGCCTCGCGTGTAGTTTTCCTATGGTACTTCATCGTCATCATCACTATTGCCTACACCTTCATCCACCAGCTCTGGCCTGGATACTCTACATCTCATCACAATGTTGTTTTGTAGCACTGTGAAAATTAATATTATTTTCAATACCTTCTCTGCCTGATATTCTAACGCTCCACCACCGTGGTGAAGACACCTGAATCTTGCCTTTATAAGCCCAAATGCATTTTTTTTTAAAACAGTAAATAATAAAACATTACATTGTACAACATGTGAAACAATATCTTCCAGGTTATTCAATCTTCAGAGACACTATGCATTACTCATTAAGAATGCCATAATAGGTAGTCCCACCGCTGCCCCCATATCTTTCGGTCCTTGTGTGGGCAGTCCTCTGCTTTATACATAGGGTCCAGTTGTCTATCGCCTCCGTCCATCCCAGTGTCTGTGGTGCAGTAGGTGAATTCCAGTATGTGGCGATGTCCCTTTAGCTATCACGGTACTAAACTTACCAGAGCAAGCTCACCCCGCTACAGCCGCGGCTGTTTTGATCCCCATAAGAGTAGTGAGCATTGAAGTCCAGTGTGAGTCGATCACAGGGCAGCGCAGTCCCATACTACATCAAAATAACCCCAAAAAACACTAGTCTACTGAAATTTTGAATTGCTGTATCCAATTATTGTATATTTTGTTGCTATTGAATGGTGGGTCTATTGTATTTTTTTTATGTATTCTGTATGTGCTTCTATGGTCATTATCTAGGACAAATACAGATTATTTGAATTGATTTTAATTGAATTGAAAGGAAAATAGAAGTTGATAATTCATCTGTAATGATCTTTAATTGGGAGGGGATGACAAAGCCATTTCTCCACGTCTTCACTTACATTTCTCCAAGGAGCACGCCAAGCGAGCCATCTTTGTTTAAGGTCAACACATAAGGCTGGGGAATTATTAAAAAGGGCCTTGTAGAAATGTGAGATCCCCACTTCCTCATTGGACCAAGAACCACTTTGGCTTCTAGCAGATTATATTCTGGCGAGTTCAACCAAATTCGTCTGAGGAAAAGCTAGTTGGTGGCAGAGTTGAAGATATTTGTATATTGCCTTTTATGGTGAAGCCTGAAATGTCCTAATATGTTTACTCTGCCAAACATCTCCCAACTTTAAGGTCCCAGTGAGTGAAAAGATCACGTATCAGAATACTTGGACTGGGTGTTTATATCCTCCCATCGTCTGCTGGACATCTGTGACCATCAGGAAGTAGTAGTCAGTTCTGGATACAGTTTTGGGAGTGGCAGTGATGTAAATGTACTCTTTAGCAAGGGAGTTCCACACTCCCCACATATCTCACAGGCCAGTGGAATCAGTCCAATCAGCAAGGGCGGTGGTCCTCTGGGCACCCGTTGCTCTCACGCAAGGCATGTCTAATTCACCATTCATGACCATGCTGAAGTCCCCCATGACCACAGTTACGCCCTGCGGTGCTGGTCAGCTCTATTTTAAGGTTGTCATGAGCATACTTGGCAATAGAATGTAGATGCTGACAAAGTGATATTGGCTCCCATCCAGCCCTCCCACCACCGACGTCTAGCAGCCCTGTGAGTCAGATGGAATTGGAGGACGGACAGTGGAAGGATCTGTGTAGTAGTATGTTGGAGCCCCGGGAGCCAAGCGAGCCATGGGGTCCAGGGTGGCGAGAGAGGCGGATCTAGTGGCTCCGGCACAGAGTGTGGAGATGACTTGCAGTTGGCAGTGTGTGATTGAACCTGAATGGTGAAACCATTGGTACATGTGCATCTGAGTATTGAAGTGCTGTGTGCTAGCGTAATTTCACTACAGGACATTAGTAAAAAAAAAGCATTTAACTTGCATACCTCTTGCCTTCCAAAAACTACCTGCCCTGTACATCAACCACAGAAGTATCTGTTGTCCTACTGAACACCATTCAGAACAAACGTGTTGTTGTTGGGTTAAGGGCCTTGTAGAAGAGAGAAAGGATTGCCTATTGTTAGCCACTCAATAGAAGAAGGGCGTTCCTGCCACATATGCCTCCGCGTGGCACTATATAACTTCTATTAGTTCTGGGGAGGTACCAGGGCCGGTGCAACAATATTTGTTGGAGCCCCCCAATGACCTCCTTCTCCACTGATTCCCTCACTACGACCCTTTAACAGTGCCTCTTAAATCTCCATAACCTCTCTCTCTCTCGTGCATTTCTTTTGTTTTATAGCGCCACTCACGCCATTATAAGGCGCAAGAGCACTTTACATGACATATACATTACACAGAGACAATAAATCAGTGTGTAAAACAGTGTAAGGAAATGCTTTTTTTTGTGGTGTATAGGAAGTGTTACTTCAGACAGAGGACTGCAAGGTATAGGAGTCACAAGTCATGCCTTCTGGTAGACAGTATAGTTTAAGAGTGCCTGGTCTGGAGAAACACAAACTTAAAATTTAAAATTTAACACCATGGTTGGGGGTTGGCTTTACTAATAAGAATTAATTTCTACCAAAGAGAACCCTTTTTGCAACTTTAGGATAATGAAAGTCTGGGGAAAAAAATCATAACACTTTAATGTAGAGGATGTGGCCTAACAGCTCGAGCGGGCGACTGTGAAGGTGGGCAAACGGGTTCAAGTCTCAGCCGGGACGCTCAACATCCTGTAATTCTGGGCATATCACTTAATTGCCCCGTGCTTAGTAAAAAATGAATGTGTCCATTTGTAACGCAACTGCTGCTCATGTAAAGCGCTCTGATACCTTCAGGTTTAGTTCGAACAATATAAAAATTCAACAACAAAAATAATAATAATGTATACCTTGCAGTTTGCATGCAGCTCTTTGATGATAGTTAATAGCTCACTGTTCTAGATTAGGATTTAAACTTATAAACTGCAAGTATCAAAAGGGACTCTGACAGAAGCAGTGACGCACTTACCTATTTACATTGCATGCAGTTTGTGATCTGCATGGTAGACGTGCTTTGCAGCAGGCATTTTATCCTCCTGCGCTACTTTACAATGAGTCAAAACGTCTGTTAGACTAACCTCCGATCTCTCTGTAGCACGTCCATCAATCACCAGAGATACTTGACATTTTTATGGTTGCCTGACAACATCGATTCTTAAAGGTTTACTGTATAAAGATTTGTGTGTTCAAGTACAGTACAGTTTTAAAAGCACCTGCTGCCATGTTCCTTGCCTCCAGAAATTTTATGGCAAGACAGGAGGCTAGCATTATGCATGCAACATTTACTTTCCACTTTTGAGCAGCATCTTTAAAAGTTTCACAAGTAGAATACAATACATCAACAAACTGAAACGGACCTCTCAAATCCAAAAATTGACATGACACTGCAAACAACAAAACTCAACTCTATCTTTATATATAACTTTAAATAGCTTGGTTGTGAAATACTCTTTTACCCATGTTCTAATAATAGTTAAAAGAAAATGACAGAACATGGGGAACAGGTTTCTCAGTAAGAAACCATAAGGAAAATTGTTTCTAAGAACTGCAACAGGCAGTTAAAACACAGTCAGGTAAGTCCTAAGTTCGAAGAAATTGGGTGAAACCCAAGAGATTGAGGAACACTATTTAATTTCAGATGAAGAGGAAGAAAACCTCAGAGGCTCAGAGGGCAAATGTATATCTAAGAGGAAACACTTATTAAGTGACGTGGAGAATGGAGGCCCTAGCGGTCAAAAAAGAAGGAGCATCCGGCGTGACGAACATGATAGGCAGTCTAGCACTGCAATGGATGGGGACAAACTATATGAGTTTGAGGAATTTGATGACCGTCATAGCTATGATAAATAAGTATTTAACTTGGATTATAAAGATTTGGATGATGGGTTTGTTGAGAACCGTAAGAGAAAAGAAAAGCGAAAAAAACATGGTTTTAGACCCCATAGATGAAAAATTATTAGATCCAAGGGAGATAAAACACCCTAGAAGTGAAGAGTGCTGACACTTAGATCGCGTAGCTGATTATATTAAGCTATGGCTTAGGAAGCCTTTGGAAAAAGAAGAAAGAACGTATTAAGAACAGAATGCTCATGAACTATTGTCGGAATAAAAATCCTGTTTTCGCATTGTTTTACGCAAGTTAGCATTCGTGGCATACTTTTGTGTACAGGGGCCATTTTGTATTATGAACTAAACCTATCCTTTGCCACTTCTAAGAAACGGCCTTCTCTAAGTTATGTTTCTTCAGAATTTGAGTTTTGCTACACATTAATGAATGCACTGTTCTTATTAGCACATATGTTGTTTTCTTTTAGATGTAGGCCTTCTCCCACTTGTCTAGTGGCAGGCACGGACAGAATTACCTTGACTGGTAGATAGTGTGTGCCCGACCCCAGAATGGAAACTTACTCCTTTGCAATTTAAGGTCCAGCTGCCTCTCTCCGAAAAACTCCATGGTGGATGTGCTTACATTGGTTTCGAAATTTACATAATGTATCGTTATGTTTGCTAATGTCAGTCCCGTACTTTGAATAAACTACTATTGGTTTGTATTCTCTACTGTCTCACCGACTCTTCATTTGGAATGGAAGGTGGAGAGGTGGTTGTGAGTGACCCGGTTGACCCTAATCGGGTCACTTCCATCAGTTGGCACCCGAACAGGGCCTCATTCAGGTGAGTGACCCATCCCCTTCTGCAAACCGGGGGGAGGTCAAGGCCATCGTCGGGTCGGACGGACGGATCAGGGATCCCTGCACAAAGAGTTCCTGGTACTTGCAGCTGCCCCTTCTAACCCGCCAGACGGTGCCTCGCCCAGTGGTCATCCTGACTGGAGTCCAGAAGTCTTGGATCTCACTGTTTTGTCTGAAGAGTCGGCAATGGAGAATAAATTTGTTTGACCTGCATACATCAGGTGAGTTTGTTTTGGTTCTTTGTGGATAAGGTACCATTTCGGTTGGTATTTTGTACGATCTAAGGATTGTTTTGGGGATACAAACTCTTGCAATTGTTTTGCTAGGCATAAAATAGTGAACTTGTTTTTTTTTCCAGAATGCCTAGAATAAGTAATATGTTCTCTTTCTGTTGTCGTTGTAGTTCTACTGATGCTCGATTGGAAGAAAGTCAGGCGGGCCTCCAGAAGGCTCTCTAAATTTTGATGTGTATGTGTAACGACCGGATTTTCGGACCAGATAGAATCAGCTCTCCAAAACACCACTAACCCATCCGAAACGTAACCACCTCCCTCCTTAGGACCTATTTACAACAGGTATCTATGTTTCCTACCCAAGGATGGGGAATTAGCAATATACATGCTTGGATCTTCTACAATACCTTACTTATACAATATAGTCTCGCGGCCACACGGACCCAGACTAATCTACCCTAGGGCAGTTCTGATAACTTACCATTACACATGGGCTACAACCAGTGCGCTTGCAAGCCACAATCCTGTGGGTATACGCACCAGTTTCCCCCCTGGTGCCCTCACTTTCCTACAAGCCACAATCCTGTGGGTATATACACCAGTCTCCTCCCTGGTGCTCTCATTTTAACATCCAAGCCAAAATCCTGTAGGTATACGCACCAGTATCCCCCCTGGTGCTCTCATTAACGCCGCCTTACGACGACGATCACTTTCCTATGAATACCATTAGCTCTTCATGTTGGGGAATCTCTCACTATTCACTAGAGGTACAATACTACAATATTATGGATAATGGCCGAATTACACGGTGTACAACTTATTCTCTAGTTCAAGGGCTCATCTCTCCCTCATTATTCAGTTACCATTTACCTGATCGGGGGTAGCATCCGCTCATATAATAGTACCTGACTAGAAGAAAAGGTTAACTTTACTATATACGAACAAGATATATACACACACTGGTTCACTAAGAACTGGGGTATCTTTATTATAACAATATCAACAATGTAATACTATACTATAACATATAGCCTGAAAAGGAAAGTGAAAGGTTAGAATGTGTGCACGCTAATAAGAAAGGGTCGACATCACCTTATTAATATGAAGTCTGGACTCAGCAGTCATCTGGGTTCCCTTCCCGTCTGTGCCTTGGCTCGTCTTAGGGTCACACCTCTGCAGTCACGGAAACACGTCTGCACCGCTATGCTCTGTCTCCTTCGCCTCTCTCCAAGTCACTGGAACCTTCCTCTCATCAGCTGCTTTCTCTCTGGCTGTTCTGCACTACTCCTTCTTCCTCTCAACCACGGACCGTCTTCACTTCTCAGCTTCGATCTTGTAACTCAGTTTCTATCACTCTGGTATTCGTTCCCTCAACTAACTGCTTCTCTCTGTATGCTCTGATCTTAATGTCAAAGCTCGCCAGCTATTCCAACTAAAATAACTTCAGTCTTTCTATGAGAGTATCAGCTTCTCGGTCTTCCTTGAACTTCAAAATGGCGACTGTCTGCCTTGGAATAATTAATTGCATTGATGCTAACGACTAGCTGCCGCCTACCAACTGACTCATTCACTGCCTCATACCTTCGCTAATATGGAAGCTTGTCCCTTCATGGAACGTTACGGCCAGTAACCTGCCGCCTACCAAATTCTTGTACCTCCCCGTACCAAGGACACGTTCTCAGCCGGCCGGCCTGAAGTTATGTCTTCGACACGGAGAAAAATACAGTCTTTCGATAAGGGCCAGCCTGAGCCGGTTCTCTCCAAGCGAACAACACCTCGTAACTAAAACATTACATTTGACCTAGAAGCATCTCAAGCTGCCGGGGCAGAAAGAAAGATGGAGTGTCTCCCGTTTGAGGCCTACAAGGCCCGAAATAAGCATAACTCCATCAAAAGTATACTAACACTCTTACAAAAGGACGGATTGTCACTAATACTAATGGATCTATCCCTTAACATAGATTTATAAGCCCTGATCTAAGGAAAAGGGTACGGGATGGTGTCAAAGCACCTTGTGAATAGGCTCTATTTACGGTTCTAATCCTCCTATTAGAATGATAGCAGACTAAAGTCACCTCCAATCACCTTCCCTCAAGGAAGGGCCGAAAAAGTCGGTCAGAACATTTCACCCTTGACTTTAGGCTACTAATCATTCGCTAAATGGAGCTAACATCCATAGAGGAATAATATGAAACAAAATTAACTGATCTATTTCTTGTACCACAGCTACAAATCTGGAGTAAGGAAGGAATGCACTGAATAAAGCAGCAAATAAGTACTAATATGCTAATAGTAATCATGATACCCCCTAATATCTGTCGTAAAGAATGTAAGTCAGGTAACCAATTGAAGAGCCAGTCAAACCAGCCCTGGTCAATATGTTTTCTAACCTCTTCAGTCAAATCATGAAGTTTGTCAATATGAGCCTGAATGGATCTAGTATGATCCGATAGATTAAAGCAACAAAGGCCCTCAAAGTCAGAACAGTCATGTCCATGTTTCAGTAAAAGATAATCAATGGCAGCCCGGTTCTGCAAAATAGCTCGGCGTTCACCCTGGGCGTCTAGTAACATGTCAGATAAAATGGTAGAAGTATGATTTATAGACTTAACCATCCAGCAGGCCATCTTCCCAATGGATTTTGCATCATAGACCGCTAAGGCAGGAACACCTATAATTGAAAAAGCTAAACTAAGGTATTCAGATTTGGAATATAAATGTAGTGTAGAGTCACAATCATCATGTAACATCACAGCATCACGAACAACACGTGAATGTGTATTAGGATGTGAAGAAAACATCAACAAACTCAGTCTAGTGATGGCACAAGGTCCTCCAGAAATATTAGCGGGAATGTAGAGCCAGGATGTATTACCACAAGAGAAAAGCCATCCAGAAGGTAAAAGCATTGTACGATAATGACTAGGGGTAACTACTAAACTCTTACAGGTCATATTATTTCTAACAGAAGTACATGATTTCGGGGATCTTCGGGAACACAAAGTTCGTTCATGAGCTGAAAAAGAAGTTGCTGCTTTCAATTTTAAACTCACACATTCAGTAATTGCATTAGGATCACAGGTAAGGAAAAAGCATAGGTCGCCCTGGGTGATATTATATGTAATTATTCGGGAATGAATCGGGGGTGTTGGATCTGAAAGCACAGTACACAAAGGACAGTACTCATGAGTGGCGAAGTCTCCAAGGATAAAGTTGGGACGGGCATTTGATATGCTATAGATATGGGCTAAAGTCTCCAACGAAGCAGGGACAGCAACCAAACAGGTCGCTAGGATGTCAGTCACCGAACGCATCGGTGTTAAACAGAAATGTGGAGAATTAGTAACTCTTCTAGCTAAAGTAGTCCAAAAGTTAGATGATGAATCCCACGCAGCAAAGGAACGCGGTACTCGGGTTATCGAATCAACCAAAGTCTGTGGGTTCCCTCCTTTCCCGACGTAGCAGACCAAAAGGAGTCCAACGCCGGCACATCCTGCAGCAACAGTCCAGAGAGTGATCTGAAAGAAAGTCAAATACAGGCATTATTCATTCTCGTAAGTAACATTTATCAGCCGGGACAGCTTCCCAGCTATCTTTCCCTGGTCTCATGACAAGAATTGTATTATCATGACCGGTTGCAATAACTTCAGCTTGTTCAGGGGGATTTTTAGGCGATTGCACCCTCACTCTCGCTCCTGGATTATCTGTAGAGCCAAAACCTTTTTGTCCTCGTATAGTTAGCAAAGTTGGGGCAGTGCCTTTCTGAATCTCACCACTGAAAACAGGCATGACTAGCAACTGAGCAAATTCGGTCAGTTTTGTGAATCGGTAAATCAACCTCACTGCTATTTAGCAGGAGCACCTTAATCTCTCCCTGATAATCACTGTCAATGACTCTTCCGAGTACTTGAATGCCTTTTAAGGCAAGGCCCGATCTAGGGGCAATTAGTCCAAAATTTCCAGTTGGTATACAAACACCAATACCAGTTTCAATGATAATTCGATCTCTGCTTTTAATCATGGTATCTTTCATGGCATGCAGGTCCAAGCCTGCGGATCCTGGGGTTGCTCTGCATGGACCTAATGCTCCAGGGGAAATTTCCCAATACATTACAGTATTGCCAATGGTGTTTGGCTTTGCATCAATAGCTGGAGGAAATAAACGCATTAATGGAGATTCAGCATTCAACAAGGGACGATTATTCAAAATCAACAGTGCCTGAAACAAATAATCTCTCCAATTTTTGTATTTACTGTCAGTTAATTTACGCAGTTGTTCTTTTAGCAAACCATTCATTCTTTCAATAAGACCTGATGCTTGTGGATAATACGGTATATGAAACACCCATTCGATGTTATTCTCCACACAAAATTCCTGCACCAATCTTCCCTTGAAATGGGATGCATTATCAGATTGAATTTGAAATGGAACACCATAATAGAGCATAATCAATTCCAATGTTTTAATGGTATTCACTTGGGTAGCTCGATTACAGGGAAAGGCCACTAAAAGGCCACTGTATGTATCAACGATGGTGAAAATGTATTGGCAGTTTTTACTCATAGGGAGTGGACCAATATAATTAATCTGCCAAATTTGAGCGGGCAATTTTCCTCGATGTAAATGTCCTTTAACAATTTGGGGTACTTTTCGCTGTCTAGAATGTTGACAGATAGGACAATGCAATATTGTGTCTTTAATCAAATGTAAAGGAATATAAATTCCTCGATCAGCAGCCCACCTGCTAGTGGCTCTCTCTCCAAAATGTCCTGCTTTCTGGTGGGCCCATTTCGCCAATCCCGCCAAATCAGAATCTTGCATGTCCACCACTGCCTCAGCAATTTTAGATTTCTCATCTGCAATGTTATGAAAGAATTTGTCAAGGGAGTCTATCGGTGTATGAGCATCCACATGAAAGATTGTAACAGTACTTTGTGGGAGCATTTCCCAAATTTCTTGCCATAATTCTTTTCCCCACAGTTCTTTAGAATGCAATTCCCAATTATGAGAATGTCAGGTTGGTAACCAAACCGCCAGTCCATTAGCAGTGGACCAGGAATCAGTAAAGAGATGACATGTACCAGGTAACTCTTGTTTTAAAACTTGGTAAACAGCATATAATTCAGCAAATTGACTACTCTTTCCTTCACCAGTTGTACTCAGAAATTTTTGTGTGATGGGATTATAGGACACTGCCTTCCAATGCCTTTTCTCTCCTATGTACCTCGCTGAACCATCCGTAAACCACACATGGTTTCTGTCCTCCGCGGACAGATCATCAAATGGCTTACCCCACTTAACAGGGGAATCCTGTACTACAGGTACGGAGCAATCACTCCCAGTCTCAATCGATGCCGCCTGCTCCACTTGCTCATGTAATGATGCCACACCTTTCGGTCCCACACGTGCCCTGTCTTGTATGTACCATTTCCACTTAATCACACTCGCCTCTTGAGCATGTCCAATTCGATGAGTTTTCGGCGAACTCAAAACCCACTGCATTATAGGAATCTCAGGTCTCAAAATCACATCATGCCCCAAAGTCAATTGCTCGGTATCCACCAGAGCCCAATAACATGCAAGCAATTGTTTCTCAAAAGGTGTATAACGCTCACCAGCATCGGGTAACTTTTTAGTCCAAAAACCTAATGGTACTTTATTTCTGCCTTGTTTTTGCCACAAACTCCAATTTGCATAAAGACCTTGCACGGACACATTCAAATCCACATCACCATCGCGCACAGGCCACGAATCCAGAGCATGCTGAATTGCTTCTTTCGCCAAATCAAACGCATCCTGCTGCAGTTTACTCCATTCAAACACATTCTTTTTACGAGTAACTTTGTACAAAGGGGCCAATATCTGACTCAAATGTGGGATATGCTGACGCCAAAAGCCAAATAAGCCAATAAAGCTTTGAGCTTCTTTCCTGTTTCTTGGAACTGCAAAATCAAGAATTTTCTGTTTTACTTGTGGAATCACCTCTCTATGACCTTCATGCCAATTAATGCCTAAGAATTTCACACTTTGTGATGGACCTTGCAATTTGTCGGGATTGATTTCCCAACCTTTTTCGCGTACATGATCAATAACTTGGTCTAACTGGGTTTGAACTTGATCTTGTGTCTCACCTTGAATCAAAATATCATCAATATAATGACACATCTGAATTTGTGGATTTACAGGCACTTCAGACAAATGTTCCGCCACCAGCTGGTGACAAATCGTAGGACTATGTACATAGCCTTGGGGAAGACTTATAAACGTCATTTGGCTTCCATTCCATGTAAAACTGAATTGTTCCTGACACTCAGGGGCAATTGGGATTGAAAAGAAAGCATTTACAATGTCAATAGACGCACACCATGTTCCTGGATGCTTTTGAATTCTTTCAATTAAAGTAATTATATCTGGTACTGCAACAGTCAAAGGGGGTGTGTGTTTATTCAATTCGCGGTAATCAACCGTCATACGCCAAGAATAATCACTCTTACGTACGGGCCAAACGGGATTGGTCCAAGCAGAAGTAACCGGAGTTATACCTCCTGCATCCACTAAATCTTGAATTGTAGCACTAATTTCTTTATGGCCACCTGGGATACGATATTGCTTTTGGGAAACAACCTGTGTAGCCTGGGGAATTTTTATGGGGGGCATTCTTAAGCGACCAACTCGTACAGGTTTGGATGATATATAATTTGTACTTCCAAATTGATAACAGCCGTCATCTAAATGCAATGTCATTCCTTTCAAAATGTCAATTCCGATTATGTATTCCAAGAGTGGTACAACTAAAACAGAATATTCTTTTCGGGGAATTCTACCTTTTCATTTCAAGTGTAGTTTGCACTGCGGGAGTTTCCTTTCCACCTAAACCAGTAATTGTGAAAAATTGGCCTTTAAATTTCTTTGATTTTCCATGAATAAGAGTGGCCTCCACTCCTGTACATACCAATGCGTGGGCCCTTTGGATATTACGATGTTTCCAAAACATTTCAATATCTACATAGGGTCTATTGTCTCTGTGAGCCCACCTGCGTACTGGGGCTTGACCTATTTCCTAGTAATTTTTATTGCGTTCTGATAACCAGGACAAATCAGGGTAAATGCTCTCAAGTTTTTTGGACGAAATAATGTCATGTTCATATCCATCCCCATTACGAAACGGATTCTTGTCGTCTGCATGGTATTGTGAATTTCGATCAGAAAATCTGTGTCGATCCTCCCTTCTCCTCATCTCGGGGGACTGATCCCTTTCATCTCTATGTCTGCTGTTGACACGGTCATCTCTCCCCCTTTCTCTTTCCCCCTCACGCCCCCTCTCACTTTCACGCCGAGGGGACACATCACGTTCATACCGTCGTCCATCACGACGATCAGAATCATCACGACGACTATCATCCCCACTGTCATCAGAATGTAAACGAGCACAGTTATTCTTTCGCACACGTCGAGCACCCTCCTTCCGATCCAAACCACGCTTGCGAAACATGTCCCACAAGCGATTATTGGGCTCACCATCAATATCCTCACTCTTCACACCATCAGCCAATAAAGCGAGAAACATATCACGTCCAGTGGACTTATAATTTCCAGCAGTACGACCCTCAGGCCTAGACTGCCTCTCAGGTTTAAGCCATTCGCCCAGCTCACCAAGCTGACGCACAGATTCAAGCACCATAGACAAAGCATTGCCAGTCTGATTGATCAACAAAGTCATCATAACGTGCTTATAAGCAACAGGGGAAGAACGGATTATACGATTACGCACAGAAGATGTTAACAAACCATCCAACAATCTGTCAGATGTACTCAGAAAAATCGCAGTTTTCATCACCTCCTCTTTCAGCCGTTGCGCCGCATCGCCCAAGGTGTACCACGGCTTGTCATTCACGGGCCAATCAGATTCAGTATGGTATTTGTGATTACAGCCATCAGTCGCTAATTGGAGCAGACTAAGTTGACCAACAGCATTATAATTACGGAAATGATCTTGTACAGTGGAATCGGAACTCAGAGAACAAAATTTCAAGGCGTCTCCTGCATCTAACATGACACCCGCAGCGCCTAACTCATAAAGGCGTACCATCCACGTAAGCAAGGCCTCACCAGGCCGTTGCCGAAATCGTTGCAAAATGTCACTAACTTCCTGCTGCGTAAAATCCTCCAAACTATCCAAAGGAATACCATATGGATTACCAGGAACTTGCTGCAATTTTTGTCGAAAAACCAGATGCGCAGAAACCTCAGGACGTGCACCAGAAGAAGCCCGATCCACAGATTTAGAGGAACAATCAGAACGAGAAATGTCATCAGATTTATCAGAAGAATTAGATTTACAATCACGTCCGGAGCAAGAAGACTCACACCTTTCAGACTCCCCAGCCGAGGAACCAGAATCATTTGAGTCCCAGATATTACCATCCCAATCATC
Source organism: Lissotriton vulgaris (assembly GCF_964263255.1). Taxonomy (NCBI): domain Eukaryota; kingdom Metazoa; phylum Chordata; class Amphibia; order Caudata; family Salamandridae; genus Lissotriton; species Lissotriton vulgaris. Next base: position 147,950 of record NW_028255838.1, read on the forward strand.
AGGATTCCAATCCAGTCCGGCTTTCGCCATGACCAGACGCACCTTCCAATTACAAACACGACCATGCCAATTCTTATATTTGTATTTTGCGATTCGAACAGCAGCCCTTTCGGCAATAGTCTGATAAGTTTCAAGTTTGTCGGAAAGCAATTTATTTTGACAACGCAAAAGAGTATGAGCATTTTGCACTTCAACAAACTTTTCTTCCATATCCACATATTGTTTCTGCAATTTCAAAAATTTCTCATGTACAATCCTGTACGCAGTTAAAACAATCCAACCTCTGCGTCCCAAAATAGGAAGCTCCTCACCCTTCACTATTGGCGCTTTCTGCAAACAGGCAATCACATTAGCCGGCTCCGCCAGCTCCAAACAAGAACTCCAATTCTCACTCAAACCAGTAGAATCGGCCCACTGACGGGCCAAAGCCTCGTAAGGCGTTGATTCCCAGCCGGGAATTTCAACAGGCAATTTAAAAGTAGATTTTGACCTCCGCAAAAACATTTTGACAAACCAAAAAGATATATACAACTATAAACAAATAATATACAAAATAAACTCCGTACGTGCCGAGTGCAACCCAACAAGATAAAAACAATTCAACGCACACAGGCTTAGTAAACAGTTAGTGACGCCAGATGTAACGACCGTATTTTCGGACCAGATAGAATCAGCTCACCAAAACACCCAGGATATAGCGGCATGGATTAGCACATTTAGCGGCACAAATATGGAAATTTAGCGGCACAAATATGGAAATTTAGCGGCATTTTTGCGGCACTTTATTTTCCTCATAATCACTCGTTTTCAGCCTTAATTCGATGGAAACTGTTTTAGCAGAGTACTCCACTATTAAATAGGCATGTTTAAAGTGTCTTCAGCTCATTGGAAGCACAGCTACAATCCTAACCTCATGAGAGGGGATCCTATTTCTATTTGGGATATTGTAGCACCCATGTACGCACCCCTGCCGGGCACCACTGCCTCCTGGACCCATGAGGCATGATACCACTTCCTCAGGTACCCTAGGGGACAGGATCGTAGTGGGTGGAAATGTATTGCCATGGCTAATGTAAGCATGTTAAATATTGCTCTACGCAGACTGGCGTCATGAAACTAAAGACTTCAAGTGTATTCAGTAGCCAACATAAACCAATCAGAAGAGTTCCATTGGCCCTCTTAATCCTGTTTGGGCTGGTAGCTGCTCTAAACTGCTTTTTTTTCCTATTGGAGGAGGCACCATGATGTCCACTTCACGGGCCGCCATGCATATAACTTGAATATACACTGGCGCTGCGCTTTATATTTAGTCATGGCGCCCGTTTTTTTTATTTTAATTTTTCCTGCCTCCTGACGGTTAAGGGAGGAATGGGCTCGGGGGAAACGTGTTTTACATTACAATCACAGGTAGCCCAGAGACTCCTGGGTAAAGCTGAAGTATTTCAGTGTGTCTCCTTTAAAATTCCTCCATTGTCATCCAAGCCCCGGACCATAATGCAGGCAGATTCTGAACGGAGTGTGGGGCTGAGCCTGGGCACAAGGGCTGAACATCAGGAGTTGTGCCAGGTAGTCTCAGGGTGCCAGTGTGGGACCGTGGCTCTAACGCTGCCCCATCCTTCTCCATGAGACCAAGCTGTGGTATTCTTAGTTCTGCTTTCTATAACAATAAACCCTCTGAGAGGCGTCAATGGCAGACATACTCACTCCATCAAACAGGGGACCAGTGCTTTTCTAGTGAATACATTGCAGTTTTAGGTACGGCAAAATACAATTGTTTGCCCATGATCAGATGATTTGTGGTTTAGCACTGAAGGCGAAATTCGAGTCATGGTGCAATGGCCAGCTACAATCCCACTTTGTGGTCCAGCTGTAAATAAATCTTCATTATTATAGTGTTGTATTTCACAAAAGCTCTCGGGGGCAAGATAAACATATTTGTGGCAGCCTCGTTTGCATTTTGAAAACCTCTTTATGAGCCAGTTGAAAAATGTTAGACGACCACACGAACGCCTGCATCCAAAGTAACCCGCTTTTCTCCTGCCCCCTTGGACATGTGTTTCCTTTATTCACTGTAGCACGAACCATGTAATGTCTTCTGGAGCAAGAAACAGCCACAGCTGAAACTGAACCTGGACACGCAGCGCCCTGGAAAAAAATTAACAGATTGGTGAACGGAGGCTAAATATGTGAGGCCCTCACTTTCCTATCTTTGAGGGAGAGGCAGTGAAGCAGGGACAGAATGTCCGGATGTTTGCACTGCTAGGGTGCAGTGAAGCTGGGGGCTCGGCAGGAGGCAGCACCCACTCAGTGTCCCAAATACATTATTACTTTGATCCTAAGGTTCCTTAATGATGTCGCAGTCATTTTAAGACAAAAGGCGATGCAAATGCAGTTTTGGCAGAATGTCATGAAACGGAAGATGCGCAGTGACTTCTGGTGAGAGGAATGAAAGGCGGAGTGTTAGGTACAGGAATGTGAGAATTCTGGGATACTAGGTGAGAATGTTGGTGTTGTGTCTTGCTTCACGAAGAAGAAAGAACCCTCTCTGTCTTGAGGGAATCTTGATGCGTGCGCAGTCAAATGAAGAAATGGCTATTGCTCGGTTTTCTCGGAGACATGCCAGTCTATCTAAGCGCACACAGCCACGCTCATAGAAGCCGGAGGAGTAAGCAGGCAGCTATTAGGGCTGTACGCGCTCATGTGGTGACGTAGGTACGCTCAGCCAATAATATGTCACCATCTTTTTTGCTGCCTGCCGAAGACCTTTTTCGCGGCCAAAAAGGTCAATTTCGCGGTCATCGCGCCCTTCAGCTGATTTCGCAATTATTTTGCAAATCGCGAAATCGCGAAAAGCTGGAGGGTCTGCTTAGGACCTATTTACAACAGGTATCTATGTTTCCTACCCAAGGATGGGGAATTAGCAATATACATGCTTGGATCTTCTACAGTACCTTACTTATACAATATAGTCTCGCGGCCACACGGACCCAGACTAATCTACCCTAGGGCAGTTCTGATAACTTACCATTACACACAGGCTACAACCAGTGCGCTTGCAAGCCACAATCCTGTGGGTATACGCACCAGTTTCCCCCCTGGTGCTCTCACTTTCCTACAAGCCACAATCCTGTGGGTATATACACCAGTCTCCTCCCTGGTGCTCTCATTTTAACATCCAAGCCAAAATCCTGTGGGTATACGCACCAGTATCCCCCCTGGTGCTCTCATTAACGCCGCCTTGCAACGACGATCACTTTCCTATGAATACCATTAGCTCTTCATGTTGGGGAATCTCTCACTATTCACTAGAGGTACAATACTACAATATTATGGATAATGGCCGAATTACACGGTGTACAACTTATTCTCTAGTTCAAGGGCTCCTCTCTCCCTCATTATTCAGTTACCATTTACCTGATCGGGGGTAGCATCCGTTCATATAATAGTACCTGACTAGAAGAAAAGGTTACCTTTACTATATACGAACAAGATATACACACACACTGGTTCACTAAGAACTGGGGTATCTTTATTATAACAATATCAACAATATAATACTATACTATAACATATAGCCTGAAAAGGAAAGTGAAAGGTTAGAATGTGTGCACGCTAATAAGAAAGGGTCGACATCACCTTATTAATATGAAGTCTGGACTCAGCAGTCATCTGGGTTCCCTTCCCGTCTGTGCCTTGGCTCGTCTTAGGGTCACACCTCTGCAGTCACGGATACACGTCTGCACCGCTATGCTCTGACTCCTTCGCCTCTCTCCAAGTCACTGGAACCTTCCTCTCATCAGCTGCTTTCTCTCTGGCTGTTCTGCACTACTCCTCCTTCCTCTCAACCACGGACCGTCTTCACTTCTCAGCTTCGTTCTTGTAACTCAGTTTCTATCACTCTGGTATTCGTTCCCTCAACTAACTGCTTCTCTCTGTATGCTCTGATCTTAATGTCAAAGCTCGCCAGCTATTCCAACTAAAATAACTTCAGTCTTTCTAAGAGAGTATCAGCTTCTCGGTCTTCCTTGAACTTCAAAATGGCGACTGTCTGCCTTGGAATAATTAATTGCATTGATGCTAACGACTAGCTGCCGCCTACCAACTGACTCATTCACTGCCTCATACCTTCGCTAATATGGAAGCTTGTCCCTTCATAGAAAGTTACGGCCAGTAACCTGCAGCCCACCAAATTCTTGTACCTCCCCGTACCAAGGACACGTTCTCAGCCGGCCGGCCTGATGTTATGTCTTCGACACAGAGAAAAATACAGTCTTTCGATAAGGGCCAGCCTGAGCCGGTTCTCTCCAAGCGAACAACACCTCGTAACTAAAACATTACATTTGACCTAGAAGCATCTCAAGCTGCTGGGGCAGAAAGAAAGATGGAGTGTCTCCCGTTTGAGGCCTACAAGGCCCGAAATAAGCATAACTCCATCGAAAGTATACTAACACTCTTATAAAAGGGCGGATTGTCACTAATACTAATGAATCTATCCCTTAACATAGATTTATAAGCCCTGATCTAAGGAAAAGGGTACGGGATGGTGTCAAAGCACCTTGTGAATAGGCTCTATTTACGGTTCTAATCCTCCTATTAGAATGATAGCAGACTAAAGGCACCTCCAATCACCTTCCCTCAAGGAAGGGCCGAAAAAGTCGGTCAGAACAGTATGTCAAGCATGGTCTTGGCCCTATTATGTTTAGTACATTATGGTACAAATTTACAAAGGACAATGCCTAGTTACAATGGCCGTTGACAAGTACTTTCGATGAACAAAAAATCGAGTATTTACAAGAACAGTTGTTCAAGAGACGAAGTAGGGAGTCTATGTTTGATTCTGTTAGGACATGGCAGAAAGCAGCTAGGCAGAAGCGATTGAAGGCAGAGAAGGAAGCTTGGAAAGGAAGAATGCAGACATTAACTCAGAAAGCCGTTGCCTATGATAGGAAGAAACAGGAAAAAGGTGTTGAATGTGAAGATAGAAGGTTTCGATTACAAATTGATAAATCATATGTGGTTCATGAAGAAGATGATATTTTTGTGGAAGAATTTCTAGACTCGCAACCCCCACCACCATATGCCCCACAAAGAATATATCCCACTATTCAAGTGCCCTCTCAGGCGCCCATTACACTTGCGTATACTGTTTCTGCGCCTGTAACTACAGTTGTTGTTTCAACGACTGTGGCTTCGGCTCCTGCTCCTCTTATTCCTTCTGTTTCTTTGCCATCTGCGGCAACTACAACTGTTAGTACCCCTGCTACCCATATTGTCTCAGCGTCCCTTTTGCCAGCTCTTTCTCTTGTGACGCAACAATCGTTGACGTTAGTGCCTGTGACTTCTGTTGCTTCTTCTACTATGGTTTTCCATCCTCCGACATTGGTAAGTAGAGGGACACCGGTAAATGAATTTGAGGATAGTGACTGGATGAAATTTAAGGAGCGTATGGGACCGTTAGTGCAATTTGATGTGGGAGATGACGAGAAACAGGTAATAGCTAATCAGGCTTCCCAGTGGGCCTGTAATCCCATTTATAGTGTAGAGCATGCCCGTAAACATATGTGTGCAACCTTAATCGATCTTTGGCAGCAGTGTTTTGAAGCAGAAGCACCTAAAATTTTATATGATATTAGAGATCGGGTGTATATCAGTGAATTGGGGCCAGGACAGGTGTTTTCCAATGTTGCAACACTAATAGCTTATAATGGAAGATTACATGAGAAAAGTCCCAGGTCAGTGTTTCAATTTCCTATGAGAGAGGTTCATCCCACATATCACCCAGAGATACCAGAATTAACAGATGGTCGCGGCAATGTTACTCGAGCGCCAGTGGCGGCCAGGTTTCAAGAGCAATGGGTTTATACTCCGTGGAAAGGAAGTGAAGTATTGTCTCTTAGGACTCATTTACCTGACCCTAGGAAAAATCCTACTGCATATTATAAAGAATTGACTGAAGCAGCTTCTTCCACTGTAATGACTCTTGCTGATATTGAAATGTTTTTTGGTTTACTAGTCCCGGTTGATATTTGTAGGCAGGTGCACGCTCAAGATCATGTTGTGGAGTTGGGAGGTACATGGGATCAAATTAAAGCATGGGACCGGGAGAGAAAGCCAGGTGACAAGCCTCTGGTGGAAATGTTGGCGTTGCCAGGCAGCATCTATATACATTCCCTTATTGTGCTGTGAAAGGTAGAGTGAGATAAATTATTAGCTTGCAGACAAGAGAAAGATGAGAGTGTGTCTGATTTTTTCACTCGGTTTGAAGGTACATTTTTGGATTGGAGTGGGCAGGATTTGTCTATTGAGGTAGGCGTTCGGTTGTTTGTTAATAGATTTGTTTCTAATTTGCCCCCTGAAATTGCGACTTGATTGCAGACCTCTGAAAGTACTTGGTCCACATCTTCCCCTTCTGTTATTTTGAATATGGCACAGTATTATAAACATAGGGATAATGAAGAAAAAGAGAGGACAGAGATTTAAAGACAAAAGCGTTGCTACAGCAGGCCTTTAGGGGAAATGGTAGAGGATGTGGTGTTTCTGCCCGATAGCTTCCACGCACTTTTAAGCAGCAGAATACTATGCCCTTGGGGCCTAATCAGTGTGCGTACTGTAAGAAGGAGGGACATTGGCGTAGCGAGTGTCCTCTGCTTTTGCAAAAGGTAGCGGTCCCTAGAGGACGGGGTTCTCATGGCCGAGGTCATGGTGCTGGTGGGGCTGATAAGGCTCAGAACGCTGTAGCTTCACAGGGTCGTTCTGATAATAATTATTTGGATGACCCACTGAATGGACAGTACTATCATGACTATGATATAGATGAAGTGACAAGAATGCCTTATAGCTAGGACAGCCAGGGACAGAGTTGGGGACCAGTTCAGATACCTGTAAACCAGCGTGGTCGTTATGTAACAGCGGAACTGCAAGGTTTGAATAAGGAATTTTTGGGGGACACAGGTGAGATGAGAAGTTCTGTTTCTCAAAACATGGTCCCTGGGGTGGCTCTGTCTGGCCATAATAATGTTTTGGTACGTTTTTCTGGTATACCGCTTGTAAGCCCATTTCAAGACCCCTTGCATTGACCATTGGTCCTTTTACTGTGGATTTGCCATTTCTGCTGACATCTAATTGTGGTGAAAATATGATGGGTTTGGATTTGTTGAAGAAATTGCATGCTATGATTAATTGTTCTCCGGCAGGTGTCTATGTGACAATGGGTCCTGATGTAGTATGTGCTAAACAGTGTTTGTCCAAAGATGCACCCCTTCCTGTTGAATTTAAAGGTGTGCCACCCACTTTGTGGGTGACAGGTGATACAGACGTGGGACTGTTGCAGATACCCCCAGTGTCAATACAGGTTAAAGACTGCGCTATTTTGCCTCATATGCCTCAGTATAAAATACCGCAGACAGGTGAGCGAGCCCTATTGCAAATTATACAGGACTTGATTAAGAAAGGAGTGGTTGAGGAGACAACAGCTAATATTTGTCATAGCCCTATTCTTCCAATTCTTAAATGAATGCCTCAGGTTCTTTTGATGAGCATGAAGATGTTTATCCTTTTGTGATTGATTGGCACGGAGTAAATAAAATTGTGGTTCCCCAGTTTCCAGTGGTCCCTGACATTACCACCCTTTCGACAATGATTCCTTCTACTGCTACATTCTTTTCTGTCATTGATTTGAAAAATGCATTCTTCACTATTCCTATTAATCCAGATAGCAGATATCTGTTTGGGTGCACCACAGCTGGTAGGAGCTTTAGGTTCTGTCGAGCTCCTCAGGGCTATACAGAGAGTCAGAGCATTTATAGTCAGGCCCTGAAAGGTTCATTGGATTCCCTTTCGCTTTCCACAGGTAATGTATTGTTGCAGTATGTTGATGGCCTCCTTATCGCTTCTGATACAGAGCAGGGTTGTAGAGACAGTACTGTTAAACTGTTATTGCATTTGGCGCAACAAAGACATAAGGTGTCCCTTTCTAAATTTCAGTATTGTCAACAGGAGGTTATGTATTTAGGTCACCTACTGTCGAAGGAGGGTAGGAGATTGACCCCGGAGCTTATAAGTACTATTGTTAAAATACCCATCCCACAGACTCAGAAAGATGTGCGCGCTTTCACAGGTATCACTTCCTACTGTCGGCAGTGGATTCCTAACTTCTCCTTACTAATCAAACCCTTGCTTGTACTAACCACTAAAGACGTGCATTAGCCCCTGCCTTGGACGCTTGAATGACCGCAGTCTTTTGAGCAATTGAAAACTGCGCTTTGTTCGGCTCCAGTACTCGGCACTCCTGATTATAACAAGTCATTTGAGTTGTACGTCCATGAGATGGCTGGTTTCATGCTTTCTGTTTTAACACAAAAATTTGGAGTTAAGCAACTTTGTGTGCTTATTTCTCTGCTGTTCTTGACCCTGTCGCACGAGCCCTCCCTAGTTGTCTAAGAGCGGTCGCGGCTGTGGCAGTCTCAAAATAACAGTCAGCTTGATACTCACCTCACAGTTATGGTACCCCAAGCTGTGGACACACTTTTTAACAAAACAAAGACACAGCACCTCACCAGTGCATGTCTAACTGGCTATGAATGAACATTGTTTGCTAAACATATCACAAGCAAAAGATAAGCCACTCTGAATCCAGCCACGTTACAGCCCCTCCCTTCTGAGAATGATGAGATTGATAAACATGACTGTATCTTCCGGACGGAAGAAGAGACGAAAGGACGGGTATACCTGACTGATGTTCCCTTATCTTACCCACAAGGGGAACTATATGTCGATGGCTCTTGCTTTAATTTACCAGATGGCACCACAACTGCTGTGTATACTATTGCATTTTTTGATAACATTTGAAACACTTCTTGTGTTACAATATCCTCTAATTTATTTCTGAAAATGCAGTTCTCATGGTTCTTTTTCTTCTGTATTTAACTCTATTAAATAAACCTTTACTGTAGAAATTACCCATGGGTCGTCTGCTATTCATTCCCATTGTTCTGCGAATAATTTCACATTTCCCCCAACTTTTATTTGGGTAGAACGAGAATTTGTCCTCATACTCACCTTGACCTGTTTATGAGCTCTGCCCTTGACCTCGGGCTCTTAATGTCCTTACTAAAATATTTCTTCCTCTCTGAGGATAAAAAACCAGAGGGCTTCCTGTAATATGTCCCTCCTTGGTATCTGCTGTTTTGGTATCCTGGATCTTAAAGAATCCTCGGCTGGGAGGTTGCCCAGTCCATCCATAAAAACTGTTCCCCGAGAATATTCTCTTCATGGAGTAATGTGCCTGTCGAGGCTCATAAAGGGCTGAGCATAATTGGCGATGTTCTATACCATACCGTCTCATATTAATAGACCCTTTGCCTCATCGCTGGACTCTTTTACTCAGAAATCTGCCAGTTTTGGGCTGATGTCCATGAGGATGTTTTTCCTCCTCTCAGCTAGTATACTGGCATTCGCATTACCGAAGAAGCATATTGCCCTTTGGCACCATCCTCATAAGAGGCGACTATTCATAGGTTTGAGTCTTGTTGTGCACAGTGTCTGGCACTCGTTGCTGTGTCTAAACAAACCGCCGGCAATGCGCGTTGCTCAGCTACCAACAGCTGAGTATAGGATGCACGATCAGCCGTCAGCGGTTTTGCAAGGCCAATCATCTTTAGAAACAAGAGTGACTTGTTATGCACTGATTCATGCTGAGAGGCTGTACACACGATGTGTCGGCCTCAAGTAACAAGGCCATGCATCGCGGTAAAGCATTCTATTTTTCTGTCGCTGAGCGTTGACCGCTGTAGGCCCAAGACGGCCTTCAGCCCGAGGCGGCTCAGCAGCTGTTAATAAGGATGCGGTGTTAAGAAACGAAGTAAGTTTTAGGCCGTTTTTACCCCCTATCTTATTCTAGATAAAAGAACTATTAAATAAGAGTAACGTTAATCCTATAAAATTAAATACCCCAAACCCATAAATTGAGTTTATCAATAAACTATACTAAATTATGAAATAGCACCTGTTTTAGTTTTGAAGTAAACAATCATATATAAGCCACTGTAATATTATTGTAGTTCTCACCTTTGGTATTTTCGGCAAGGGTGAGGTGGAAGCCAGAAGTAAGGTCCCAACGCCCACCAATCACCACAGAAGCCCAAACAAGTCAAAGCCAACAGTGGTTAAACATGGAAGACGGGAAAATAAGAGAACAGAAAGACACAGGTCCAGGATATTCAGGGTGTAAGAGTAATCTTCAGAATCACAGAACATGCCTGCATGAAAGACAAGAGTTATGTGTATAAATACATAGAACTAATCCTTAGAAATAATCACAGTTTTCCCACTGCAGAGCCCTGTATTATTCCTATTACATAACTACCTGTGAATTTCCCCTCTTGCGCTAAGGTCATAGGTAGCGAAAGCAGAAAGAAACACCTTTTCCTCCTATATAAAAGAATAGAAGTATTACGTATTTTAAATAACAAATTATTATGGCAAATATTGTGTGAGGAAATATACAATGCATTAACTTCTGTAATGAAGTATCAAAGCATCAGCAAAAGTTCCAAATAATAATCAGTCAAAATGGAAAAACCAAAAAATTGATTTCCAAACAGGATAGATTGGACAAGATTAACAAGGAAAACGAGTCAAAAATACAAAAAAAGTCAGGGCTGATTTAAACAATAAATAGTTTCTTAACTTCAAGAATATTTTTATATGTGTTAATATTTTCTTTTGTATCTTTCAGTAATGCACAGTAGGAATCGGAAACTCCAAACGCCATGGGGATATACCAGATAAGAATAGCTTGAGATATGAAATAGCATCACATATTACATATTACCTGTTGTAACTGTGAGGTCTTTAAATATCGTTGTCAGTGCTTGAAATTGGAAAATAGCAGTACAGGTACTCTGTTCCAGAGTACCTGCTTGTTTTTGAGAAGTGCCAGTACTTTCCAATTAAAAGTATTATGTCACTCTTGAGAAGTGCATGTACTCTCCCTCTCAAAATTCAAAATTGCTGGTACTCTGTACCGGACAGTACCGGCCCATTTAAAGAACTGATTGTTATGTCTTTTGTATTTTCAGGATCAGGGCCGGACTGGCCATAGCGGGCACCGGGCAATCCCCCAGTGCGCCGCACAGGTGGGGGCCGGTTTTGGGCCCCTGGGGGCTGTTTTTGCTACAGGACCGAAAATCGTCCCTGTACCAAAATCGACGGAAAACCGGCCCGGCAAAGAGCTCAGCGGCACATCTAACCGCCCAAGTGGGGACGGGGGGGCCGGCCGAGCACTTTGCCAGGGCCGGTTGTGGTTCCCAGTCCGGCCCTGGATGGCAATGACCCGTGAAGGATGAGGCTGACTGCGAAGTGGAGGATTCAGCAGGATCAGGGGAACTCGACGTGGATCAGCCCGAAGCCGAAAAATGACAACAGTGACTGCTGCCGGGAACAGGAAGTGATTGAGTGAGTTCAAAGGGCAAAACCAAACAACAAGCACGGGTAAACAAGAACACATTCTGCCTGTCAGCTTTATTGTAGACTTGTACCACTCTGCCCGCATACGAGGTTGGGCTCGGAGTAATCCCGATAATTATAGAAAAATAGAAACAGCAACAGTAATACTTATCTGCTCAGAAGCAGCAAACAAAAGAGGACGATCATAGAAGTCTTCAGCTTTTATATGGATTTGAGAGTTTTCTTTCACTTTGTGATATAGTTGTGTTCTACTTGTCGAACATTTAAAGATGCGGCTCAGAAGTGAATAGTAAAAGATGCATGTTTAATGCTAGCCTCCTGTCTTGCCATAAAATTGCTGGAGGCAAGGAACGCGGCAGATCGTGCTTTTAAAACCATATTGTTCTTGAAAAGATGCCCCCCCCTCCAAAGCCAGTGCCCGGTATGGTGGCACCGATCGCATCGCCCTAGAGCCAGCCTTGCAGGTAGCCCACCCCCAGAGGTCCTATTCACCAACATTTTGACCTCAAAGTCTGGAGGATAATTTGCAGGAATTGCCGTGGAGGACGGCCCCTTTTGGAGACAACCTTTCTCAGCCTCGGACGAATCATGTGTGATTAGTGCATCATGCAAATAGACATAAAATAACAATTTGCATTGTCTGGGAATGCCTCTCTTCCTTGTCTTGAGTGCCTCCTCCCTTGAGTACACCTCCCCCCAGCCACCATGTTTTCACTCACCACCTAAATGGAGTCACTCACGAGGTGGCTGGGGTGTTGTTTCAGATCTTTCTTTTTCACAACCCTGAACCAGGAGACTTCTGTGAATCAAGGAAACATAGTGCACAAGTTGTATATGACATTCAGTTTAGCTGGAAAAATAAGCACATACTTGCAATTCATTGCTTTCATCTACTGCTTAAAGGCTTCACAGATTTCCTTAGATGTTGGTCAGGTCTTCAATTGTTCTAACCCCTCTAAAGATTGTGTCAATATCTCAGTCTCTGTAGTTCAGAACTCCGGTGCTGTTAGGATGAGGGGGAAAACACAGTGAGAGGCATTGAGCAAGAGCCCTGCTATATGCCCTTTCCATATAAAACAGGGAATCAGCTTGTCAGATGGCATCTATGAGACGATCAGGACTCAAGAAATTGTGTAGAGTGTCCCTTTCAGCATCTTTAGGGAGGCCATGAACAGAGGTTGATCCTCCTTGCCCTGCCCTACCCTTGGCATCCGCTATAGGCTCCTCTATCTTTCATGTGACAGAAGGGTGAGACACTGTTGTTTTCAGTTTCCTGTCCTCGAGTTTGGCGATGCACCCCTTCGCTCTAGAGACCCCGTTCACTGCATTTCACATGTCCTGTATGAACAATATGTCCTCCATTCCCATCTCATCTATCTTAGTTTCCAGCGCAACACAATATGCATTGATCATCTGTAGGATGGTCTCATTGGAGGACAGGTCCAGTCTCTGCAGCCCAGCGCACGTCTTGGTAGTGAGCGTGGACGCCTCCATGGCAGGTGGTTTGATTCTTTCTATCTTGGTTTGTAACCCTGATGGAGCAGCCCGGTCCTTCCTCGCATTGCCTGGTTCACTAACCTCCCTGCCCAAGAATCAAGACAGGCTCCCAGAGAGTGACGAGAGCCCACCTCTAATGCACCACAGCCACCAACTGTGATGACATTAAGGGGAGCCCGGAAGGCTGCAGATTTGTGTGTTGATTTGCAGGGGGGTCAAGAATGCAATAAGCAACTCCCCCTCCAAGTGTTGGAGACCAGGTGTACCTAGTACTGAGCATCAGTCCCATGGCAGCAAGTTCTCCAAGGGTGCCATTCTCACCATGGTAATGGGAGAGGACCAAAAACAGGGCCTCCTCAGTTTAGACTGGAGCAGCAATGCGGGAGATGAGTATGGATGGCAGTGGGGCCGTCCAGTGACTCAATTTCTCTCCCTAGGGTGCCCAATAGGGAGCTGATGAATCCACAGAAGCCATATTTTATCCCCTTGTAAATCTTCAAGGCCCCAGGTGAGAAGGCCCCTTCCTTCGGCAGCGGACCCATGGCTCATTGCCTCTCCAGCCGGGGACAAAACCGCCTGCCCCAGTCTCCACAGGCAATAAAGCCGCTAGAGGAAGGAGCCGCATCTTCGGCCAGCAGCCGGTCTAAAGCCTTGCCCCTGACCAGCAAAGTGAGCACTGCCGGCCACCATCTTAAGCCTCACGTGGGGCTGCCTCTTCAAGACTTGATTCTGCCACAGAGGAACGGGTTGGGCCGAAAAACACACGAGTGCTGCTGACCATCCGCCGCACCTGTAATCAGCAAAAAAATCCTATAAAGCAGAAAAACACGAACAAGATACCCCAGAAAAAAGTTTTTAAAAGGGGGGTTGGGAGAGGAACTTGAATGAGCTAGCGCTCTGGCCACCATGTCACCTTTCCCTAATGGTGACGGTGCATCTAAAATGCCCGTATTTATGTTGGGCTTCCTGCCAAAACGCTTATAGCCCAAATATAGCCCATAAGTAGCCTAGGCTGATCCATTCACCCAATATCACTGGGGGCCCCCCTCCCTGTGGCCGGCTGTCCCCCTAAACCCATTAGGGTTTGGGGGGCAGCACTGACTACATACTCACTATATAGTGTGAAAAGGCTGCTTTATTCAAAACAGGTACACTTCACAACAAAAACCCTTGGCCTTCTCCTTACAAAACGAAACCTCACTATACTACAAGTCACCTACAGTCGCTTATTCTCCACCCCTAAGATTTCCACCCCCCTTTACATGTTTATCTTGTAAATGTCTAACTCCTACCCTTGTATTGAAATGTGACCTTTAACTCCCTTTTCAGTTAACCTATATCTACTAACAACTGTCTATCTAAATATCCTAAATCTTAACTTTTTATTTCTTGCTTCATCCAGGTGTAACTTTATTGACCTCCCCCATTTTTCTGATTCGCCTATGTTCACAACAATAATCTTAATCTATAACCATGACAATTTATCTGCCAACCGCCACTCAGTAAAGGCATCCTCTGACTTTTCCAACCCCCCCATGACCTGCTGTTGAATCTGTGAACGTTCAATGTTCTAGCCAGAACCACCTTCAATTGCAGCAAGTATAGCTCCATCCTATCGCTAGATAAGTGCACTGTAGTCACATGGTCATATAAGACATCTAGGCAGGATAGGGGTTCTAAAGGGTTTAATAAACAAAACAAAGCGTACAAGAGAGTCCAGGGTAGGGTAGAGGCTAGACTTTACAGCAAGAAAAACAGTAGTATCTTTTATGACAGTCTATTATTATTATTATTATTAAGCAATTTGTATTGCGCAGACTAAACCCGAAGGTATCAAGGCGCCAATCAAAATCAATAAACAGAAAATATACAGAATATAGAATGCCACCAATGCAGAATGCCACTAGGGGTATGCAAGTATGAAGAGATGAGTTTTGAGCGTAGATCTAAAAGTTTGCAGAGAGGGGCTGGATTTTACTTCGAGAGGGAGGGCATTCCACCACTTGGGTGCCAAAAAGGAAAAGGCCTTACCTCCCCATCTTACTTTTCTGACACGGGGTACAGAGAGGAGGAGTTTGTGACCGGAACGAAGATTTCTACTAGGGTTGTGCCGAGAAAGAATGGATCCCATACTTGTAAGGTTGGGTTTAGCAAGAGCTTTATACACCAGGCACAGGGATTTGAAACGGATCCGGTATTCAACGGGGAGCCAGTGCAGTTGTTTTCGGGCTTCAGTGGCAGAGGCACGCTTAGGTAGGTCAAGAGCAAATCTCGCTGCCGCATTCTGGACCACCTGCAAGCGCTGTAGATGACTCTTGTTCAAGCCTGCATACAGCGCATTGCAGTAGTCCAGACGCGAGCCCAGAAAAGCGACAGCAAGTTGCTTTCTTGCCTGGGGTGACAGGAAATGCCTGATTTTCCTCAGTGTGTGGATGATCCCCCAGCAGGTCGAAACAGTCCTGTTGACCTGTTGGCACATACTGAGGTTGGGGTCGATCATAACTCCCAGGTTTTTAGCTGACAGGGTGGGCTCGGGACATGCACCCAGCGAATCCGGCCACCACTCCGCCGACCAGATCGATTCCTTTCCACCAAAAACCATCACCTCCGTCTTCTCCCCATTCAGCTTTAGTGAATTGTGGATCATCCACTGGCCAACTGCCTCCATGCAGGATCTAAAATTTGCGGCAGTTGACGTAGCTGGCTGGGAGAGAGAGACTAGGATCTGGGTGTCATCCGCATAGGACACTACCTCCATCCCAAAAGATCTGATAAGTCTGGCAAGGGGGGTCACGTAGATATTAAAAAGGGTAGGGCTAAGCGCTGACCCTTGGGGGACCCCATATTGCACAGACAGGGATGGAGATAGGAATGAGCCCAGCATTATCCTTTGTTCTCTGTGGTCGAGAAAAGAGGAAAGAAGTCCCAGAGCAGACCCGCAGACCCCAATTTCCCTTAGGCGAGATGTTAATACCGCAGGAGAAAGGGTGTCGAAGGCCGCAGTGAGGTCTAAAAGGATCAGGAGGGAGGTCTGACCCTCATCAACTCTGGTGCGGATGGTATCCAGCACTATGGTGAGGGCAGACTCGGTGCTATGTTCCCTCCTGAACCCATGCTGGGAGAGATCCAGACAGCCCGAGCTCTCCACAAATGCAGCCAGATGTTTATTTAAATAGGCTTCGAGCATCTTTGCGGGAGCCGGGAGCAGTGAAATGGGGCGAAAGTTCTTTAACACCCCGGGGTCCAGAGAAGGCTTTTTAAGCAAGGGTTTTACAACAGCATTTTTCCACTGTTGGGGAAAAATGCCTTCCTTCATCGCTCTGTTCATGATGTCAACCAGAGGAGGAAGGAGAGATTCTCTGCACTGCTTGAGGATCTTTAGCGGGCAGGCATCCAGCGGAGAACCAGATTTGGTTTTATCAAGCAGGATTTCAAGATCCTGACTGGAAAGAGGAGGAAAGGAAGTCAATTCCTGAGGTGGAGAGGATACCGCAACACTGGGTTCAGGGAGGGCAGGCAACAGAGGGACGGTGGTAAGGGATTTTTGGACCTCCAGAGCAGCGTAGATGTCAGCGATTTTAGACTGGAAAAAGGCCGCTATCTTATTGCACAGGTCCTGGGAGGCAACCACAGGATCCGGTGTCTGAAGTGTCGTAAGGGAATCGACAATCCTGAAGAGATCTCTAGGAGATGACACTGAGGAGGTGAGTGCCGTGAAGTATTCCTGCTTGGTCTTAATGACTTCAAGTTTATAGTTTTTAAGCAAGACCCTATGGGCTTCTCTGTCTTTAGAGGCCCCGCTAGAGTGCCATGCGCGCTCCTGTCTTCTTACTTCCTGTCTCCGAAGCCGGAGTTGTTCGGAGAACCAGGGGGCGGAGGGTCTTTTCCTTGCAGAATAGCAGGGCCTTGCGGGAGCAAGCTCCTCCATGGCTTCAGCAATGGTACTTTCAAATAGAGAGACCGCAGTGGAGGTATCTGCCTCCCGAGGAATGGACAGCCTAGTTGTCCATGGGAGGAAGGAGTCTTCCCTGATCTTTTTAAGGTTCCTTCGCACTTCCGTGGTGCTCGAGGCCCTTCTAATATAGCCCTGTGCGGGATACAGCAGGTTGAAGGGAACGGCCAGATGGTCCGACCAGGAGAGGTGAAGAGGGCTAGCAACTGTCAACCTAGGATCGTTGGAAAAGATGCCATCAAGCGTGTGGCCCGCTCGGTGGGTGGGACCGTTCACCAGCTGGGTGAGTCCGCAGGCTGACATTATTTCTACCAAGGAGATCGTGTCGTGAGCCTCCAGTAGCTCAAGGTGAAAATTAAAATCACCTAGGATGGTCAGATTTTGTAGACCAAAATAGGGTTCCAGAACCCGCATCAGTTTCAACCCAAAGCCTGCTCTCGGACCAGGGGGGCGGTATATCAAGATTCCATTGAATGCTGGGTTAGCAGAATCCGAGAGGGAAAAGTATAAGACCTGAAATGTGTCCTTAGGATCAGAAAGGGGTATAGTGTGACAGTGAAATATGTCCCGATAAAGAATGGCCAGTCCACCGCCAACACGGCCTGATCTGTCCAAGCGAGTAAGGCAGTAGCCCTCAGGGACCGCTTCAACCAGATCAGGACCGGAAGAGTCTTTGGCCCAGGTCTCGGTAATAAAGACCCAGGAAGGAGTCTTATCTAAGACCAATTCCTTGAATGCGACGTTGTTTTTAATAAGCGAGCGAGCGTTGAGAAGGAGACCGGACTCGCTAGGGTTTTTAGATGTTAATAGAGGGCAGGGTTCCGAAGGGACAGAGGCAGGAGTGAGTAGTGGCTCATCCGTCGGAGTCGTGAAGCACGCACAGCTGGGACGTAACAGATAATCCTCAGGTCTATAGCGATGAGAGCACAGGGCAGGAGCGGGCTTCAGCCGCAGCAACTCACCTACAGAATATTTCAGGACAGGGGCGCCTGTATTGTAGAGACCAGTGGTCCAGCCGTCCAGCCCGTCCTCAGCGCGGACGGGCGCAGACGGGCTGGACTCTGGCGTGACTCCGGCGGGCATCCGGCGCATCCGCTGTCGCATCCGCTACGCGGAGCGTCTAGTACCCCCTTTTATGTAGGCTAGAGCGCGAGAGCGCCAATCCCCACCCAAGATGGCCGCTGGGCAGCCCTCGCCTCCCCGGGACCGGCTCCCAGCATCAATGCTCAGCTGGGAGCGGCCTAGGAGGTAGAGGAAGGTAGAATACGAATTATCAGGTGCAAATAAATTTTAAAACACAAGTGCCTCTTAAAAACGAGCGTCACTCGAAACGCGATCTAAAATAGGTATAAACCCTCTGCAATTCGGTCTGTGGCAGGGAGATTAAAGTAGAGTGCTGAAGAACCTCCGGCTTCCGCCTCAGAGGGTGAAAAGAGTCAGTTACACAATTACTACAAGAGCCCCCTTTTATGTAGGCTAGAGCGCGAGAGCGCCAATCCCCACCCAAGATGGCCGCTGGGCAGCCCTCGCCTCCCCGGGACCGGCTCCCAGCGTCAATGCTCAGCTGGGAGCGGCCTAGGAGGTAGAGGAAGGTAGAATACGAATTATCAGGTGCAAATAAATTTTAAAACACAAGTGCCTCTTAAAAACGAGCGTCACTCGAAACGCGATCTAAAATAGGTATAAACCCTCTGCAATTCGGTCTGTGGCAGGGAGATTAAAGTAGAGTGCTGAAGAACCTCCGGCTTCCGCCTCAGAGGGTGAAAAGAGTCAGTTACACAATTACTACAAGAGCCCCCTTTTATGTAGGCTAGAGCGCGAGAGCGCCAATCCCCACCCAAGATGGCCGCTGGGCAGCCCTCGCCTCCCCGGGACAGTCTAGTCAATGTCCACCGAATAATCCTCTCTCTTTAGGGTTTTGAACTGGTGCTTGGAGTCGTCTTTAGTTCTTTCTTTTGTCCCACCAGGACAGAGGAGGGGGAGAAGTATGGATGCGGCCCTCGAAACAAAACAAACAATAATCAGGTTTGTATGTCCTCTTCTAACTACATAAGCCTAGACCGTCACCTTCACCCGGGAATGGGGCTGAGCAATTAACTAGGAAGAAAAGAAGGGTTTCCCTCAAGTGTCATGCAGATTCAGGCGATTAGTGCCCCAACCGCCGCCACCCCGTTGTGAGGTAACTAATAAGCGTTACTTGCCAGAAGCCACGGCTCTCTTGGATCATGGCAGAGAGGGAGAGAGGGAGGCAAGCACTACCGACTACCATTTTGTGTGTGTAAAAGGCCGCTTTATTGAAACAGGTGCACATCACATTATTACCAAACTGGCAAACTGACTTACAAAACTAAAACCTCTCTAAACATCGAGTTACCTGACCCCCTTTTTGTTTTTCTCCCTCCACCCCTACGATCCCACATGATATTATCCCTCCACCCCGCAACATAACAATATTTAACAGCATTATATCCTATGAATATCCAAATTTCTCCCCTACCTCTTAAATCCAAAACCTCACCATACCTACATTCCTATCTGTCCTATTGCAACTGTAACCAAACTACCCTCTAATGTAACCCCCAAACTGTTTACCCTTTCCCCGCTCCTGTTCCCCAAGTCCCCAAACTTAATGACAAAATACCGAACTCCCGCCAAACTTGGCCAACATCCCAAACAAACTCCGCCACCCAGGGAAAGGTGGATTGCAGGTGAATACACCGCTTCCCCCTTTCCCTGGCCCCACCCCCCCACTCTGTTCTGCGCAGCAAATCAGCTCCAACACTGAAAACCAGGGTCCTACTCACGGCGCACACCCTACAAACGGGCCAACACCTCCCGAAGCTCCAACAGATACAAATCCATCCCGATCCTCGAGAGGTGTACCCCATCACCCCTGAACATTTCCGGTGCATCATAGTGAATATCCCTGTGCCAAATCCTTGCAAACCCCAAATGCCGACAGAAACGCACCATTTCCACGTTTATCGTCTTCCGCGCCTTGTCTACCGCCTGCGGCCGACTCGCCCCGCGCCACACCCTTCGCGGCACCAGTTCCGTCCACACCACTGAACAACCGGCCCAACGTCTCCGCAATTCCGCCAAATCCCGCCGCATCGCCCTCAATAACACCAGGCCGGTCTCCCGCACCATATCGTTCTCCCCCAAGTGGAGAACCAACACATCTGGGCCCCGCCCTCCTTGCACCATACCATTCAATGTAGACATGAGTTCCTTCCAGCGCATGCCCCCCCTCCCCATCCACACCACCTGAAACAGAGCAGGATTAAAGCCCAAGTTCTCCCCAAAATAACTATCCTGGGCCTGCAACTTCGCTCTCTTCACAAATGAATGGCCCACAATCCAAATCAACATTCCCTGCACCGCAGGACCCGCCACCGAACCTGAAACGAAAAACAAATGCAAGTAAATGTGTCCCCCAACATCCTGCGCGCGCCTTACGCCAACTCTGAGCTACGCACATACCGCCGGTAGCAAACTGAGGACCACCTCCCCAAACGCATGATGGCCCCTCGCTCGTAACCTAGCCGATGCGCTTCCGACGCCGCCCCAATTCGAAAAGAGTGTGTGCCATACTGTCTGCCATTGACCCCCAACCTGTCCAGCGCCTTCCTCAGCACATCCAGCAGCTGCGGCCCCGCTGCCCGTGTTCCATCTGCATGCTGAAACACCAACCCGTCTCCCCGCCGTACACCGTTCCAGGTCCACCCCCAGCGCACCGGGCACGCCAGACCCCCCCCCCCTCCCGCAACGTCACCCAGGCCCCTGCACAACGTTGGTCCGTTTTTGACTGCCGCAGCCAAATGCGCACTTCTCGGTCCCCCAACCGCACCTCTGTCCACCCCAGACCCTGGGCCGCTCTCCCGCCCACCATTTCAGACATTTGAAAGGCCCCCGCAAACATCCACACCATCAGTGTCCCAAACAAGTACGTTTCCCGCTCATCCCTATACACCAAATGCAACACCTCCACCAATCTCCTTAACAGCTCCTCTGACAACGCCCGCCGCAGCACCCCTGCCCACCCGCACTCCCGGGCCCATCCCTCCAACATCCTTGACCCGAGCTCCCCCGCGGAAGGTGCGTAGCCCCAACACAGCTTTCCCATGAATGATATCCCTGCTAACTTGCCCGCTATGGTCACCCTCCGGAGACCCCTATCTACCAAGGAGAGCATAAATCGGACCACATCTTCCCGTCTTTCAGCTCCCGGCGGCCTCCACCCCGCCCGGGATGCCAAAAACTCCCCCCATGCCGCCACATACATTGTCCTGGTCGAGTCCGCCAACGATCCTAGAACCAGCTGTAACATCCGGTGTTGCCCACTCGCCACAGCTGCGTCGGCATGGGCGTCGGGTCCCGCTCTGCGTCCTCGGCCAACCCACGGAATCTCTCCCACTGCGAACGAGACAAGGCATTGTCGATTCCCGGGACGTGCACCGCGCGGAAAGCAATGTCATGCCGCAAGCAGCCAAGCACAAACACACGCAACAGCTTCAACACCTGCTCGTCCCTGGCTGACTGTCGATTCACCACCTGTACCACAGCCATATTGTCCACATGGAAAGTCACCTGTCGGTGTGCGAGCACCTCCCCCCACAGCCAAATCGCTACCACCAAAGGGAAAAGCTCCAGAAAAGCAATGCTCCGGCCCCCTCCGCGCCACTCCAGGGGCCATCTCTCTCTGCACACCATTTCCCGTTCCAGTACAAAGCGAAACCGTCTCTGCCCGCCGCATCTGAGAAAATCTGCACATCCCAAACCATGTCCACGTCCCGCTGTAAGGGCACACCGTTGAACTGGTTCAAGAAAAACCGCCACATCTGCAGATCCTCCCGCACGCCCGCCGACAAGCGCACGTGGTGATGTGGAGGCCTGTTGCCCGCCAGCGCCCTACCCAAACGCCTACAGAATGTCCTCCCCACGCGCACCACTCTGCATACAAAATGTAGGTGTCCCAACAGCACCTGAATGTCCAGGACTGCCAATTGTGCTTTGCCACCATCACTTCCAGCAATCCCAACATCTGTCGCTTTTTGTCTGCCGGCAACCTTGCCTCCATCCGCACTGAATGAAGCTCAATGACCAAAAACGACAGCGCTGTGCCTGGCCCCACTGTCTTTTCCGGTGGTAAAGGCACCCCTAGGTCCTCCATGAGCTCCTGAAACCTGTCCAGCACCACCTGGCAGTCCGTGGAGTCTGGGGCCCCGACCAAAAAAAAGTCATCCAGGTAGTGCGTAACTCCCTGGTGACCCGTGCGTTCTGTAAAAAACCATTGGAGGAACGTGCTAAAACATTCAAAAAGGGAACAAGACATCGAGCAGCCCATGGGCAGAGCCTTGTCCACATACCAGCGGCCGCGAAACTGGATCCCCAGTAGGCACCAGTCGTCTGGGTGGACCGGCAACAGCCGGAAAGCCGATTTGATATCGCACTTGGCCATTTGTGCACCGGGGCCTGCTTCCACCACCAAAACCATGGCCGCCTGCACCGAGGAGTACGACACCGTGGCCTCATTTTCATCAATGAAGTCGTTCATCGAACCCCCTTCCGGCCATGACAAATGTTGGATGAGGCGAAACTGCCCGCCTCCTTGGGCACAACTCCAATGGGGGACACTATCAAGTGTTCCAACGGCCAATCCAAAAACGGACCTACCATGCGGCCCTCCTGGACCTCCCTGTCCACCTTGCTCTGTATCACCTCCGGGTGCTCCCTTGCCGACCACAGATTGTCCGCCCAACGCCTCTGCCGCGGCCCCGCATAACCCAACCGAAACCCCACCCAAAAACCGTCTCGCAAACACTCGGCGGCCCCCACGTCCAGGTATGTACGCAGGGCCGCTGCCAATTGTTCCAACTTAATCGGAGTACGAGCCCTGGGTCCCCCTCGCCCGCTGCCCCCTGTGGGGCGGCTCCGGGACGCCTGCCTCCCCCCGGCGCCTGGTATCCCCCCTGCTGTCGTGTGGGGCCCCAGCAACGTACCACTGGGTGTCCGTACCGACCGCAACCCGAGCATTCGTGCTTAAAATGGCAATGCTCCCTGGCACATGCTCCTCTGTTAAAATCACAACAGGCGCCCGCTGCTCCGCGCTGGCTCTTGGCCCCTGCCCCCACCCCCCCACGGGTGGGGCGCCCCTGAAAGGGCTGGTACACTATCGGCAAACCGCTGGCGGTAAAGATAGCCTTCCCCGACCCCGCCAGCCCCATCGTGTGCTGCCAGAGGTCACAATCCAGTTCCCCCCACTTTGCCTCCGGATCCCACGCCATCCGTGCCCGAAACTCCTCATCGTACTGCGCCCATGCGAAACTCCCCCTCGCCCCCCGTGATCTGCGCCTTCCGTATAACGTCCATGTACTTAAAAATGGACACCGAGCGCTCAGGGAATTTCTCGCAATAGACACTCGTGAAAATTAAAAATGCTTCCATCCAGTTCTCAATCGTCAAGGGTACGCTCGGCCGCTTCTGCAGCTCATATTCCTCCTCCTTTGACCCTTCATTCGATCTGACCTCGCGGTGTAGCAATTTCAACAGCTCGACATATTCCCCTTTCCATATGTTTTCCTTGGTGGACGCCATTAAATGCGCCCCCAGCGGCTTCGTGACCCCCATATAAGGAAGCTGCTTTATCTTCATCTCCTTGCTCTCTAACTTCTCCGCACCGTCGTCTGACACCCCCACCCCCGCTGTACCCCCCGAGGTCCCGGGCGTCTCCCCGGCCTCCGGCCCTGACTCCCCCGGAGTACCTTTTCCCGCAGGCGCAAACGAAACCTCCACTGAACCCACACCCTTATCCGCCACATACTTGCCTTTGCACAATCGATCCCCCCCACCCCCGCCCCCCGTCCCCCACCCCCACTGACACCATGCGCTTCGCATTGCCTTTACCTGGCACCAACGCCTCCCCGTGGCGCTCCACACCTCTCCGCTCCATCGCTAACCAGTCCCTGGCTTGTGTCCGGGCCGCTGTAGCAACCAGGCCCGTGACACCTGCAAAAAAGAGCTCACACAATTAACGGACCCCAGTCTGCCCTCGCCATCCCGTAACTCCCCTTCCTCCAAACTCTCCTCATCACCTTCACGTAGTTCTACCCCGCCCCATCTATACACCTGACGAGCCAGCGGAGGCGCCGACTGTACCCTACCAGCGGCCCGCTCCCCTTCTCTACCACCCGACCATACAAAACAGTCCTCTTCCATGTTGTTCTCCGTCCGCCGCTGGACCCCAAGCCGTGGGGGCCCGGTGGGGTGATGGGCCTGCGAGCCCACCAGGGGCCTTCGTGTGCCAGCCATGTCGTGTTCCCTCGCTGTCTCCGAGCCTGCTGCAAGAAGCATGGCCCTCCCTTCACCTTGGCGCCGTTCCGCCGCACCAAGCCTAGCCAAGTCTGCAGCCCTGCGCTGATCATCCCCCTGCAATAGAAACAGTACTGCTGATGTGCTGGGTCCCTGCCACTGCGCGGCCCCCCCACCCTCCTGCCACCTGTCTCGCGTCCCCACGACCTCCCCCACATCCTCCTCCTCGCTCCATGCCAGTTCCCCAACCCCAGACCCCTTATCTCCGGGGAACACTCCACCACCTCCCTTGTCCCCCGACCCTCCACCTGCCCAACCCGTGGCGCCGCCACCTCCCCCCTCACTACCTTGCCCCCTGTCGCACCCTGAGCCTCTCTCAACCCCTTCCCCCAGGAATCAAAGACATCCAGGCCCTCCCAATCCTGATCCCCGTCCCCGCCTCTATTAATAATGGGGTGACCCAACTGCTCCCACCCAGCTCCTCTCTCCACCCCCGCTCCCCAAAATCCCCCACCCGCTGCCCCACTGCCGCCCCATCCCCTGCCTCACTCCCCCCTGTGCCCCCTTCTATTCTCTGGCCTTGCCTCCTTCCTGCCCCTTCCCCCCACCAAGCTGTCCCCCTGTTTGGCCGGGGAGGGGCTCCCCCTCCTCCCTCTCAGCTGTGTGTCCCCTACCTGCCCTCTTTCTGGGGGCCCTGCCCTCTTCTGTGTCCTCTTGCCCCCCCCCGCCCGGCGCCTACTATGACGCTCATCCCACCCCCCCCCCCCTTTGCCCCGCCCCCCCCACGGCCTTCCTCTCCGGCTGCCGCCTAACCTGCCCTTCTGAGGGATCTCCCCGCCGTCAGCCGACGTGCTGGGGAGATCCTGCGCGTCACCGCGCCGCCCCGGCTCATTACCCGGGGCCTTCTCTACATGCGGCAGGCCTTTGTGCCCCGCTCCTTTTTTAAGATCGCGGCGCTCCCGCAGCGAGGCACCTTTCACCACGCGCTTCACCCCCGCGGCTGCCCCGCTCCCCCGCCAAACCGCGGGCTGCGCTCCTGGTATCTGCGCGGCCCCCAGCACCCACCTGCAATTTTGGGGCTTTACGCAGCGGCGAGCAGGCAAGGATCGCCGCCGCCACGCCTGCCGTGGCGCGCCTCGGCAGGCGCATTGTCGCTACCGGGCCCACCAGGAGGTCCATCCGCGCGCCTCGCCCAGAAGGCGGATGGCCTCTAGCACTCTAAAATCCCCATGTGCAGCCATCCTATCGTCCGATGAACCGACCACTCAGACCACGCTCCGAAACGCTGACGAAACAAACCTCACGCTAGACAAATGCCAAATAAACTACACAACGCTCCCAGCCACCAGGTTTCAATGTCTAAAATGGTGGCTGGGGGACGCGGGAAGCCCCTTTTATCCTTGGGCTACAAAACAAGGAATTGGTCTGCTTTTGGGCTATACCGATGCAGCCCAAAGCGGCAAAATGGCCGCGCCCACGTCTCGCTCCCTCCCCCTCCCAAAACTGCCCGGGGGCAGACCTCGCGGCTCGACTGCCCCCCAAACCCCCCTTTTGACGTGCTTGTGTCATGTCCTGCGTAAACTCTAGAGCACTGATCTCTGCTTCCTGGTGTCTGGTCCTGGGCGCCATCTTGGAAATCCCGCTCGTGAGACTCGCAGGATTACACTGCCTTTCCCCTAAGTATGGACATTTGGGCCATACAGATGTTGGGTATCTGGACAAAAAGTCCATGTTTCCTTGGGCTCAACCTGGTGCATGGAGGGCCTGGAAAGAAAAAGGCTGTGAGGACAAAACCCAATGGAGTATCTTGGGGTTTGTGTCTTTGTGAGTGGCTAGCCAGGTGAGGTGGCATGATCAGTAACCGAAAAGAAAGTTCGCCCCAACAAATAATATTGGAGTGCCTCCAAAGCCCACTGAATGGCCAAACATTCTTTCTCCATGGCCCGGTAGTGTGTTTCTCGTGGGAACAATTTTCGACTAAGTTAAAGGATAGGCCAAAGGTCTCCCTGCTGGTCAGGTTGAGACAATACATCCCTGAGGCATCTGTTTGCCTCAGAGGCATCTGTTTGCAGTACGAAAGGTTTATTAAAATCCGGACACACAAATATTGGGGCCTGGCATAGTACAGATTTCAGCGTTTGGAAGCTGTTCTCCTGGTTGGTAGCCCACTATATTTTGTTGTTTGGTTGTTGAAGTGATAATAAGTCAGTGAGCAGACAAGCTATGGTAAAAAATTGAGGGATAAACCGCCTGTAAAATCTTCCAGACCAAGGAAAGCTTGTACGTCCTTTTTGGTGGTTGGCCTTGGTATCTCCTGTATAGCCTCTAATTTGCTGTGTTGTGTCCCAGCGTGCATAGTGTAACCTAAGTACTCTATGTGTTCTGTACCCAGAGTGGTCTTTCTAGGGGTTAGTGTTCGTCCCGCCTGGCAAAAAGAGGAGAAGGTGTGTTGCAAGTGTTTAATGTGTGTCTCCCAATCGGGACTAAATACCACAATATCACCAAGATAAGTTACTGCGTACCGTTGATGATCTCGTAATATAACATCCATTAGCCTTTGGAACGTAGCAGGGGCACCATGTAGACCAAAGGGCCTGACCTTAAAGTGATACACTTCCTCAATATTGTCTTTATGGTCCGGGTGTAGTGTTTCACCAATCCGTCCATCTGGTGGTGATACACCGGCGTTCGGATCTGGCAAACCCCAAGGAGAGTACAGATCTCCTTCATTAGCCGTGACATAAAGGGAGTCCCTTGACGGTTAAGATTTCTGCAGGAAACCCAACCCTTGAAAAGAAAGAGGCAATTGGCTGAGCTACAGAAAGAGTGGTCATGCTGGTCAGTGGTATCACCTCTGGATACCGCGTAGCGTAGTCCACTAAGACTAGTATATATTGGTGGCCCCTAGCTGAGGGCAGAAGGGGTCCTACCAGGTCAATTCCCACCCGCTGGAAGGGTATATTGATTATAGGCAAGGGCCGTAAGGGTGCTTTCTTTTCTGTAGAAGGCACCAGAGGCGAGAGGCACAGAATCTGGCGACTTCCTTGTAGATAACGGGCTAATATCATTTTTCTAACATGTAACTTAGTGTGTTTTTCTGACCGTAATGTCCACCCCCAGCCTGGTTATGTGCTATGTGCTTTGCCTGTTCCCGGAATGCCAGTAGTATGAGCAGTTGCTCTTTACGATGTCCGGGGTCCCCACTGATCCTATAAAGGAGCCCATTCTTGACACAAAAGTATGGGCCTACCTTATTAGGCTATTCTTCTTGTGGCTGATTCTATGCATTTGTCAGAGTGCTGTCATCCCTTAGCGCTGTCCTAAAACTTCGGGTCAGTCAATCTCTGTCCTCTGGTGGAGATAAGAAGACAAGTGACAGGGGAAAGCAAAGCCGATTGGTATGGTGCACGTTTTTTCCTCTTCTCTGTTCTTGTCTTTGGAACTTTTATTTCAGTACTTAGTATTTTGGAGGCAGAGAAGGGTGCCTCCTGTAGCCCCATTCTGTCTCATGGCTCTTTTTAGTTACGCTTACTAAATATTCATCAAAGCGGGGCAGGTCTGTTCCAAGGAGGACTTTTTCTGGGAGAGCTGGAACCACTCCAACTTTTCATACTTGTGTGTCTCCTACTTTTTCTATCAGGACGTCAGCCACGGGATATAAGCGCACATCCCCATGAACACAGGACACCTGTATCTGGACCTCGTCTGTAATGTGGTTGATAAGAATCAACTCCAGAGACATCACTGTGTGATGAAACCTTGTGACCAACAACGCTTCTATGGTTCGGCCGTTGAAATGGATGGTCTTCCTATATCGTGTCAAGGTATCCTCTGTGACAAGCACCCTTCCCCGGGACAACCCAACCTCTATGGGGCACTGTGGGCCTGTTGGGTAGGGAAGGGGTTTATGGGTGGCCTCATCAACCCTCATCCTAATCCAGGGTTTTTATTCCCACTCAGTCTGGGATATGTCTTCTGGGTTATTGGGGGAGCTTTTACTGCCTGTGCCTTAAAATCTGGTGTTAAATCACAACAGGGTCTCTAATGGAGGAATTGTCACCATCCACGATACCACTCTAATATACAATTCACACAAAAGGTAACCGGATGGTTGCTAAACAGTAAGTAAAAAGGTGAACTTTAAGCAAGACAAAGGGCATTTGCTTTTTTAAAGCCGAGAACCCTCACTCACCCATAAGGTGACATGCTTCATCATTGGGTTCCCTCTTGAACACAGTGCCCGCAAGGTGCACAGTGTGGGCTTGAGGTTTTGTAATTCTCGAGTCTGACTCCATTTTTTTCTGTGCCACCATTTTGTGTTGCCCTCACGTAGGCCTGTGAAGGTAGCCTGGCGAACAAAGTGGCCTGGCCTTCTTAGTTCATGTATACATTAACTAGGTTTCTTTTTGACTCTGAAATGAACTGTAAGAAACTGACCTCTTCACCTGAAACTGACCTTGCGAAGCCAATTTCCCTGATCAATCTTTGTCTGAGATTGCCAATCAATATTCAGGACATCGTTAACTTTTAGTTTCCTTGCACATGCCTTATCTTGTTCAGCATCTGTTACTGTTTCTTTTTTAATGTGTCTTCATTACATGGGTTATGCTTTCAATTATAGGTTTGTCCGGCTTGTGGAGATTGAATTTGGGGCATTCCTAATAATTAACTTTTGGGTTGGGATACTGTAAATTGAGTTTTTGTTATGTGATACTTTGTTTGAAAATGTACCTTATTGGCTAGAATTTTGTGCAGTGGGTGTACATTTAAAATGTGAATATTGGGTATAAAAGGAGACGTCTCGCCTTAGTAAAATGAGCAGTCTCCTGAGAATTTACACTGTGAAGTATTTCTAGGCTAACTGTTACTAGCTGCAGCTAATAAACTTGGTCTCTGATGCCATCCAGAAGTATTCCGTGTCTCTGTATACCAAGATAGGTGAACTCGAAGATCTTAGGCGTGCCCCTGGTGCTGCTGGGTTAAACCCCGGTTCTTCAACTGGCGCCCAACGTGGGGCGACTTCAGCGGTACTGGTCCAAGCCCAAAGATTGTGAGGAGCCCCGTGAGGAAATTCTGGAGGACGGCCGCCACTTCATCGACCCCTGCATGTCGACGTGGACCGAAGGTTTTTTTTCTGCGAGGCTTCCCCTTTCCGACGGCTGCGAAGGACTGCTGCCCTGACTGTCGCCCTGTCTTGGACCCTCTTGTGATGATTTGTAAGGCGAGACGTTAGACGGTCTTCTGGTGGCGTGACCGACATTTTGGTTAAGTATAAGTGGGTCGCTCCCACGACTTTGTTTTGTTTCTTGGTTTTGATTCGGCCATTGCAATATTCGAAGCCGAGGGGTTCATATATTTGCGAGTGTATCATCTTTGATAACCCCTTGAAGTTTGAAGCAAGACTAGTGAGCTAAAAGATGCCTGGTTTTATCAAATTTAGGAAATGGTTTTGTTGTAGTTGTAATAGGGATTCCCGATTGGAGGACTCGTGTCCGATACCTCCGGTTGGAACTCCAACTTATTAGCTCTATTCAAAGCATGGTGTAGGTCCCATTACCTTTAATGAAGTATGGGTCCGTTATACAAGGAAAGATGGTGTTTTACGATGGCCCCAACATGGTAGTTTTGAATCAGATGTTTTTAGATAACCTAGAAGTTGCGCTATTTAAGAAGAAAGCCCGGCCGGCGATGTTTGACTCTTTCCGCCTTTGGTGTAAGGAAGCCAAACAGCGAGAAATTAAGCAAGCTAAGCGAGATAGGAAGGAAAGGAATATATCGGTAATGGAAGCTGCTAGGCAGTTTAAGGAAGATGAAGAAGATCGAGCGATTGAAGTGTCAGATAGACAACATTGCATGGCCATTGACAAATGTTACCCGGCTTTGCCACCCCCCTTTCAAATGTGACTGAAGACCCTGAAAAGGATCCTTTGATGTCACATTTACTGAGATTACCACCCCGTTATGTGCAGGGTGCTACTGCACCTCCGTTACCTCCAGTTGTTGCACCCCTTGTTGTCGTTCAACCCCCTGTTGTTGTTCAGCCACCCGTTGCTTCACAGGTGGTTCTTCCTCCCCCGGCGCAGCCACCTCCAGGGCCGCCAGCCTTGCCACCAGCCTTGCCTCAAACTCCTTTGCCTTACACTCCTTTATCTTTGACTTCTCTTATTTCTGTCCCTACGTCTCTGTCACCTCAAAACACTTTGTCTCCTGTCCTCATGTCAACTTCTTCTCCTTCTGCTCGGCAATGAATGACTGAGACTGTCATTAGTCTTTTGTCTCCTTTCTTTGTGTATATGACCCCTGTTTCTGAACGTAAGCAGAGACGTAGTCAGCTTCCTGGTCCCGAAGAGCGGGCAGTGTTAGATCTCCTTGCTCTTAGATGGGTTTCGAATACCTCCAAGTACAGCCCACAAGTGGTTATGGATATCTTCCTACAGTGGGAGGCACCAAAACAAAGGTATGTTTTTGATGTCATGTGTACCTTCCTTCGTCAGGAGTGGGAAGATAATGAGTTAGGTTCAATTCCACTGGAATTGCTTAATGTTCCGTCTGAATTTGCTAAAGAGACGATAGTGGGCTCCGATGTTGAGGAAGCGGTAGAGACACTACTCACTTTTAGGTCTAGACTTCCACCTCAGTCATTGTTCGAACCTGACCCTTCTGTTAGGAGAAAAGTGAAGCAGTATCCTATGAGAGAGGTTCCCCCTGTATGGAGAGAGGCAGTTGTGGCTGATGCCGCTCATGGTATTGCGGCTGCACCGGCTCATTTTCAGCGAGTGTGGGTGCATGTCCCTTGGAAGAGATCTGAGGTCCTGGCTCTTAAGCAGACCTTGCCTGACCCCCATAAAAATCCTGCTGGTTATTACAAAAAGTTGTCTCAGACAGTTGATGCGTGTGTTATGAATTTAGCTGACATAGATATGTTGATGGGTAATGTAGTTCCTCAACCCTTGTGGGCGAAGATCCGTCACGAGGATCACGCGCCAGAGTTAGGAGATACGTGGGTTAATATTACTGCTGCAGATGGTCGGCAGGTAGGAGGTGCCAAACCTGAACTCTTAGTTGCAGAACTACCTGGTAGGATTATTAATTTAATGAAAACTATGATGCCTCCTCTGCGGGTGATTTGGGACAAGTTAGCAGCATGCAAACAAAAGAAAGACGAGAGTGTGTCTGATTTCTTCACTAGGTTTGAGGAAACATTCATTGATCATAGTGGTCAGGACATGAGTACAGAAGGGGGTCAGAGGTTGTTTGTTGATAAGTTTGTTTTTAATTTACTTCCTGAACTTTCTAATAAGTTAAAGGACTCTGAGAGTTCATGGGCTGTTTCTTCTTCGGCCCAGATATTGGCTACTGCACAATACTATGAGAATAGAGATAAAGATGAGAAGGATAAAGTAGAGAAGAAGACTAGAGAATTAAAAACAAAGGTTCTTCTGCAGCAGGCTTATCCGCCTCGCCCTAATCAGCGTCAGTTTCAGCAACTTTCCCAGTTTCAGCAACCCCCACAGTTTCAGAAACTGTTGCAGAAGTCTGCGTCTTTTGCTTCGTGACTCCCGCTAGGCCCTAATCAGTGTGCTTATTGTAAAGAAGAAGGTCTCTTCAAGAATAGTTGCCCGATCTTGCTACATTGTGCGAATGGTATGTCTGGTCTGAGAGGTTGTGGTGGTTTTCCAACAAGTACCTAGGGGTAGGGGACGTGGTACGTTTCCCCAGAATGATCGTTCCCTTTCCCCTCAGCATTCTATCAATTATTTTGACCAACAGAATGTTCCGACCGTCCAGTCCGCTCAGTACTACACTGATGATTATTATGTTGGAAGTGAGAGTGCTGGTTTTAAAGGTAGTTAGGACAGCCATGGACAAAGGGAGGGAGTAGTGTCAGTTCAAGTAGACCAGAGTGGACCTTATGTTGAAGTGATTACATCAGGTGTGGCAGAACCTTTTCTTTTGGATACTGGTACAGCAAAGAGTTCTATCATACACTCTAAACTCCCTGGCACACCTTTGTCTGGCTTGACCAATGTTTCAGTAGGATTTTCTGGCGCCCCAGTTCGTAACCCGGTTTATTGTCCTTTGCCCCTTTCTATTGGTCCCTGTGAATTGGAGGCTCTCCTTATTCTAATGACTGGCTGTGGCGAGAATCTGTTGGGTTTGGACTTGTTGAAAAGATTGCATGCGACATTACATTGTTCTCCTTCGGGAGTACATCTTACGGTGGGTAAGAAAGTGACTTCCCCAATGTATCTGTCTAAGGATCACCTTCAACTGGAACTGCATTCTCTCCCTGATACACTTTGGGCTACAGGTCCCAATGATGTTGGTCTCTTGCAGATTCCACCCTACGTTGTTACCCTTAAGTCGAATGCTAAATTACCTTGCATTCCTCAGTACAAAATTTTCAGTGATGGCGAAAGAGCTCTTTTAGCGATTATCTATGATTTGGCTGAGAAAGGTGTGGTTGAAGAAACAAGAGGTAATGTGTGTAACAGTCCTGTTTTGCCTGTCCTTAAGCGTACTGACTCTTCTCAGCCACCTGTGTATCGGTTTGTGATCGACCTTCGAGAGGTCAATAAGATCGTTGTGCCACAGTTTCCTGTTGTCCCGGACATTACTGCTTCATTGACTATGATCCCTGCCTCAGCTGCTTGGTTTTCTGTTATTGATCTGAAGAACGCTTTCTTCAGTATTCTGATTGCTGAGGAAAGTAGGGATATTTTTGGCTTCTCTTTAGGAGGCCGCAGTTTCCGGTTTAAGCGCGCTCCTCAAGGTTATTGTGAGCGTCCCTCCATTTATAGTCAGGCTTTGAAAACTCAGCTTGATACTCTTGCATTGCCTTCTGGTGCTACTCTTATCCAGTATGTTGATGATCTGTTGGTTGCTGCTGATGATGAAGAGATTTGTAAAGAAGTTACTCTTTCTTTGTTGCAACACCTGTCTGACCTTCATCATAAAGTGTCACCTTCGAAGTTGCAGTATTGCCACCAAGAAGTGACCTACTTAGGTCATCTCTTGTCGAAGGAGGGAAGACGATTGACCCCAGAGCGTATTCAAGCTATTGCCCAAATGACTGTGCCATGCACACAGAGAGAGGTGCGTGCCTTCTTAGGTATCACCTCGTATTGTAGACAGTGGATTTCTAATTTTTCTTTGCTAGCAAAACCTTTGTTGGCACTTACTCTTAAGGACACACCACACCCTCTTCCTTGGTCTGACGAATGTCAGAAGAGTTTTTCTGAATTGCGTGATGCATTGTGTTCTGCTCCGGTGTTGGGTACCTCCGACTACAGTAAACCTTTTACACTCTACGTACACGAGAGAGAAGGTTGTGCATTGTCAGTATTGACGCAACAATTTGGAGACAAGCAGCGCCCATGTGCGTATTTTTCAGCTACTTTAGATCTGGTAGCTAGGGCGTTGCCTAGTTGTCTAAGAGCTACAGCGGCAGCGGTTGTTTCTATCCAACAGTCTGCTGGTTTGGTATTGGATAATACATTGATTGTGATGGTCCCACATGCAGTGGATACCCTATTGAATAGAATGAAGACTCAACATCTTACCAGTGCGCGTTTGTCAGGTTATGAGTTGACGCTTTTGGCTAGCCATGTGCACATCAAGCGGTGCAACACATTGAATCCAGCTACATTGTTGCCGATTTTTGTAGAGATAGATGCTCAGGAACAGCATGACTGTTTTCTCCGGACAGAGGAGGAAACGAAGGGTAGAGTTGATCTGAAAGATACTCCTCTTTCGAATCCTGATGGTACCCTATGGGTAGATGGTTTGTGCTTTAAGCTTCCGAATGGAGAGACGACTGCAGCATATGCTGTCACAACTTTGCACACAATTGTTGAAACAGCACTTATTGCACAGAATTCAGCGCAAGCAGCGGAGTTGATAGCATTGACTAGAGCGTGTGTGTTGTCAAAAGGAAAGAGAGTGAATGTTTATACTGATAGCCAATATGCATTTGGCGTGGCTCACAGTTTTGGTTGCTTGTGGAAATTGAGAGGATTTCTTACTTCCCATGGTACGAAAATTCAGCATGGACAATTAGTGAGTGAACTTCTTGAATAACTTACTTTGCCGACCCAAATTGCGATAGTGAAGTATAGTGTGCATAAGAAGGTTACGGATGATGTGGGTCGAGGGAATGCGTTTGCAGATGAAGTAGCGAGAGAAACGGCGAAAAATGTGACGAGTCGGATGTATGTTGCAGGTCCTGCCAGATGGGTTGTGGAAGGAGGAATGTGTGAAGATACAACAGAAAGTGTGAAGATGATTCAGGCAGAAGCTACTGAGAAAGATTTGAGTATGTGGAGAGAGAGTACGGAAATGTTGGATTCAACAGGCTGTTGGGTTGAGTTGTCAGAGCACCAGCGATGGTTGTTGCCGGATACATATGTGCTTCCGGTGGTTACTATGGCTCATGGGTTGGCTCACATTAGTTCAAAAGGGATATGTAAGTTGTTGGCTCCGGTATGGCAGAATCGTGGAATTCCTAGGTGTGCTGAGAATTTGGTTAAACACTGCATGATTTGCTTGATGCATAGTCCTGGAAAGGGAACCCCAACTCCAGCGGGTCATTTTGCTCCTCCAATGTATCCGTTCGAGGTGCTGCAGATAGACTACATTCATATGGAAAGATGCAATAACTTGAAGTATGTCCTTGTGGTTGTTTGTGCCTTTTCCAGATGGATAGAGGCCTACCCCCTAAAGGATAATACTGCCTTGTCTACAGCCAAGGTTTAGCTCAAAGAATTCTTTCCCAGATATGGCTTGCCGAGGATGGTATGGAGTGATAATGGAAGTGAATTTGTGGGTCAGATTATGAAGAAAGTATATGCGGGTCTGGGTATTAAACAGAAATTTCACGCTGCAAATCACCCCCAGTCAGCAGGCTTGGTCGAGTGCTATAATGGCACTCTGAAGCTGAAGTTGGCCAAGGTGCAAGCGAGCTCTGGTCTTACATGGCCCGATGCCTTACCATTGGCACTTTTGTCCATGAGAACGACAGTACATTCTCGCGTGGGACTTAGCCCATACGAGATTGTTTTTGGAAGTTCGGCGAATGTCTGTGGTGTGCCTAGGCCTAAGAAGTACAGTGATATCGAGTACCCTATGTTGGTTGACTACTTACATGATTTGACTGCTAAATTACGTGTTCTTTACCAACAGGTCCATGACACTTTGCCTTCAGTTTCTGTAGACGCAGGCCACACGATTCAACCTGGCGACTGGATTCTAACCAGGAATTTCCAGAAGTCAAAGAACTTGGAACCAAGATGGACCGGTCCATACCAAGTCCTGTTATCAACTCGGACTGCTATTAAGGTGTTCGTCAAGAAAAACTGGGTACATGGTACCCATTGCAAGAAGATACCTTTCTTAAGTGAGAAAACACACTTAACCTCGTTGCACTGTTGCTCTATGTGGTTCAAAGATTTGAACAACACTGTAATTATACAAATTTTACAAAAATGAATGAATCAACATCTCATTTTAAGAGTGAAAAAATCATCAA
This sequence comes from Lissotriton vulgaris, assembly GCF_964263255.1. Taxonomy (NCBI): domain Eukaryota; kingdom Metazoa; phylum Chordata; class Amphibia; order Caudata; family Salamandridae; genus Lissotriton; species Lissotriton vulgaris. The sequence goes on from NW_028255838.1 coordinate 183,703, forward strand.
ATTTTACTTCACAAAATTATAAACACTCTTTTGTTCTACTTTCATAAACATTTTTTGCTCATGTTGACACAATTTTGTTGATATATCTTCTCTTGAGGGCTCAAGAGAAGATATATCAACAAAATTGTGTCAACATGAGCAAAAAATGTTTATGAAAGTAGAACAAAAGAGTGTTTATAATTTTGTGAAGTAAAATTTGATGATTTTTTCACTCTTAAAATGAGATGTTGATTCATTCATTTTTGTAAAATTTGTATAATTACAGTGTTGTTCAAATCTTTGAACCACATAGAGCAACAGTGCAACGAGGTTAAGTGTGTTTTCTCACTTAAGATAGGACTTCAATTCAGGCACGGTCAGGACAAACGTGCTACCTCCATTGCACGCTTGTGTTTAATTTACTAACAAACCAAGTGTAGCTATAAATAATTTAAATAAATCAAGGTGTGCTCCTCCCATCCCCCATATCAAGAAGATACCTTTGCCCTTACCGTACGATAAGTGGGTCCGGGAAGGTGTTGCCGATTCCGAGAGTGAAAGGGTTCCGAGATTTGTACCTTTTAGCGATGCACATCTGGAATGGACTCAGTCAGAACGTGCGGATGATGAAGTCTTGCAAGAAGCTGTGCCGCCGTGTTTGAGACTTGATACTACGCACTCAGAGACACTCTTTCAGGATCAAACTGTGCCTGGTAAAGAACGCTACAACTTAAGGTCTAAAAAGTGCAAATAAAATCTGATTTTTTGTGTGAATTACACTCTTTCAGACACCACCATCCGGGTTCAGCTGCAGGGTCACGGTATAAGACTTAAGGGGTGGCCCGCGTATTGACGAAAGGTCTGCGGTTCTAGGAAAGTCTAGGATGCCTGGACGCACACTTGAGTGAAGAAGGAAAATTGCCGCGAGCAGCACGTTAGAGGATGAAGTCTGTTGTAACTGAAAGAGATGTTGAGAGAACAGATCTTAAGACAAGATTTTGTACATTGATACATAGCAAATGTTTTATAATATTGTGCTTTTTGAGGTTTTTAAGTATCACGTTAGCTTGTGTGGGTTGGGCTGTCTATGCTATACAACAGACATCTGCACCCACCTCCCAACCTATGCTTTCTTTCACTACTGTTTCTTTGCACCAGTTTTATACGTTGCCTGAACATGAACAGACAAGATAGATCAGAATTTGTCAACAACTCGTTCATACAGTTGTTGCATCAGCATCAGTTAGTAGCAAATACCACTAATTGTTGGGTTTGTGGTCTTATGCCTCATACGACAGATAAAGGTATGCCATATTTGGTTTTGCCTTTTTAGGTCTCCTGGCGTTTAACAGCGCGTCAGCGCTGTGTCCGCCAGGAGATCTTTTGTCAGCGACTCTCAGTCCCAGGAGACAGTCCTGGCCACGCGCATCCTTCCAGGCGATTTGTAACTGGAACGCGCGCTGTGGCCAGGCGCTGTCTCCTGGGAAGCGCAAGCACCACACACGCATGCGCATACACACACACACGCGCCCATGCACTCACGCACATACATACATACAGAGACACCACCCCTGACTCATACACACACGCGCGCACACACACAAGTGCAGACACCACCCCTGACTCATACACACACGCGCGCACACACACAAGTGCACCGAGGCCCCCCCTCCCCCGCCGTCACCGTCGCACACATACGTACACACACACACACGAGCATAGACACACACAAGTGCACCAATCGCGCTCCAGAACTTACCTTACCTCAGCATGCGGCGCCCAACCTCCTGCTGGCGCGGCCCCGGGGCTCTACACCGCTCACAGGAGCCCCGGGCCGCGAGACGCAACGACTCCGCCTGCCTCCTCTTCTGGTGTGAACGTGGCCCCGCCCCCGTCACAGGCGACCGTGCCTGACTTCCGGGGCGGCCGCGAGTTCAAAGCTGCGCTGCTGATGTCCGGTCCCAGGGGCCTGTAGCAGGTTATACTTCAGTGTAAACACATATACATAATGTGAAAAGCAAAACTACAATTGTGTCGGTATGCAGTGCAAGGCCACGACGTGACTGGCGCGCGCCTGTCCTCAAGCAGGACACACAGATTCTTCCATCACCCACGCTGTATTACACCACACACTCTAACAACCACGCACGACAAACACTGCCCGGCCGTACTCAAACTGTTGTACAATTACAACCCCATGCAGGCGAATAACCAGACCGGAAGACCACTCAAATCTAAAACTGGGAAGGCAAGCGGGTTATCCATGCAGGACCACACATCCCAGAATGCACGAATCATGATTCACACCTGAACAAGCCGCTCATTTTGTGAGCTCTGTGATAATTGCACTGTGCAGTTTCCGTATTCAACGTCTGTAGAGCACTTCTGTTTGCGGCGCCCGGAAAATACAGAAGTGTACATACCTGGAAAGGCGCGTCCTGTGTCCCGTGGTGGGAACGGGTGCTACATTGGACCCCCAGTGACGTCTCCTCTCTCAGCCGGGAAGGAGAGAGCCTCTCTCATTCGCCGGTCGCCGCCAGTGTTTCTGTGTTCGGAGTTTGAGGTCGAGCCTCGTTGCCTGGTTACCCGGCCGTCCCAGGCTTTGAAATGCTGCTTTTTTGTCTGACACTCACGAAGTTCAAGCGGGGCTATTTTCTATTCGTTTGTTTGTGATTTCTGCTGGTAAAACCACTAGCGATGACCCCTAAGAGGTCTGAGTGTCGGCGCGTGCATATTTTAAGATAATTCAATGATTTTTCTGCTTAAGTACAACTCCACCAGAGGGGCACAGTGAACGTGACGAATACGTAGAAACATGCACACAGACGTTCTGGTGCCAGAGGTCCAAGGGGGCAGATTTGGGGACACACACTCCATCTCACAGGGCATATTGAACACCTCTCTTTAATGTACTACACTTGGACTATAACCAGGATCTCCATGGTCGGGTGGCAGTTGGATCCCTGGGAAATCAGAGACTGGAACAGTAAACAACATCTCTGACAAGCGACAGATCAATCTCTTACAGAAAAGGTGCAGTGGGTGAGTGCAGAGTGGTGGGTGAGTGCAGAGTGGTGGGTGAGTGCAGAGTGGTGGGTGAGTGCAGAGTGGTGGTGAGTGCAGAGTGGTGGTGAGGGCAGAGTGGTGGTGAGGGCAGAGTGGTGGTGAGGGCAGAGTGGTGGTGAGGGCAGAGTGGTGGTGAGGGCAGAGTGGTGGTGAGTGCAGAGTGGTGGTGATGGTGGTGAGTGCAGAGTGGTGGTGAGTGCAGAGTGGTGGTGAGTGCAGAGTGGTGAGGGCAGAGTTTTATTTTTGAGTGTGGCTCAATGGTTAGAGCGGCAGACCCTGATGCAGAGGTCTAGCCCGGGACCAGGGTTCAATTCCCCGCCTCGGCGGGTCTTGGGCTCAAAATTCCACGGGCCTGATAATTCTCGCCTCTGTGCCTATTCTAATCATAGAGTCCCACTCTGCAACTCTGGGCAATAGCTTGCTTAATCTCCACAACGGCCCCCACAACGCTAAGGATGCCTGGCCTTCACCCTGGGAGTGCCCAGGAGTGGACGCCTCACAGGGAAAGCCAGGACGGGTTCCACAGCGGTATTCGTACAAGTGCCTTGAGACCCTTGCGGGTGAGTAGTGCGCTATACAAGTATCAATTTACATTTAAAGAAAAAAAATGTCATGAGCAATGCCAATAGCTCTACCTTTAATGATGCCGAGACCATTGCATTGCAAATGCTTGTGTTGCTGACTATGCTTCCCGGGAGACAGCACAGGCCGCGCGCAAAGGCGATCGGCGTAGGCCACGCGCGCGCGAACACGCTCAGCTGCCGTCTCCTGGGAAGCTCCAACACCCTACATGCATGCGCATACGCAGAGACACACACACACACATGAGCGCCCATGCACGCATGCACCCCCACATAAAGAGAACTCACCCCTGCTGTCGCATACACACACACACACACGTGCACCAAGCGCCCCCCCCCACTTACCGCTACTCCGGTCTTCAGCTGCCACCGCGGGGCTCTCTCTAGGGCATGGGCTTCTCTCCGTGGGCGGGGCTTCTCTCCGTGGGCGCGGCTTCTCTCCGTGGGCGCGTGCGCCCGCGGTTCGATCCCCGGCCGCTCCTCCTCACACGTGGGTGTCCTCCCTGACGGTTGCATGCGTCAGCACCCGCGTAGCTAGGGGGGGGCGAGGGCGTGGTGAGGTGCCCTCGGGGGAGGAGGAGGCCGTTGTTTTGGGTTTGCGGACAGTCGCAGAATCGCAAGCAGACTTTCAGTGAGTGTTTTTTTCATTTATTTTTTAAATCGATTGTTATGACTATGCTTTTGTCCCTGCCTGTTCAGCTTCATTACAATAGCGATTGCGAAAGCTATAAATTTCAGTGCTGCTTTTTCTTGCAGCATTTACCATCTTTATACAACAATTCAGAGTTTGATAACAAATTAATGTAACACATTGTAATATACAATGCCAATAGCTCAAACTTTAAAGCTGTGAGACCTATTGCATTGTAAATGCTTGTTTTTAATGGGTCTGTGTGGGCTTTTCAGACGATGTTTATCTATGCAAATGAGGTATGCCCCTTACGTTCCCTTAAAGATAACTCGAGCAATAGTGCCTTGATAAGGGGAATAGTAGCTATGATCCGAATTATTGATGCATATAATGCTATCCCTAAGGATGAGGTGCAGGCTTACATTGGTTGGAACGTGACTGGATATAGTACCAGCTTGACAGAGAAGGAGAGACGAAAAAGGTCTCCCCCTATTTAGATTGTATCCCACCGTGGCCATTTTTGTTTGCAAGGTAATGGTCGGAATCCGAAAGCTCAGCTAGGTAAGAGTGTGTGTGCTCAAACCTATGTCTATTCATCTCAGACTTCTCCTCCGTTTGTGCCAGTTAAAGGCACATATTTTGTTTGTCATGACAGAGCCTACACATGGTTGCCACCTGATTTTTCAGGAACGTGTTATGTGGCGTTTCTGCTTCCCCCTACATACACTACTGCTTCAGACTATCATAGAACGAGATATGGTAGAGGTGTCTTCAATCAGGAAAATACGGCAGCACACGAAGTAGGAGATTTCTTCAAGGGCTTCCTGCCCTTTTGGGGTCCTATGATCAATAGTAGGCAAATTCGACTGCTTGTCCGCGTTGTTGAAGCTACTATTAATGAGACAGCAGGTGCTCTTAGTAATGTTACAGCTGAGCTTCAAGCGGACCGCCTTATGACTTTGCAGAACCGTATGGTATTAGACATCATACTTGCAGATCGAGGAGGAGTATGTAAATTGATTGGATCCAGTTGCTGTGTTTACATACCAGATAATGCCCCTACAGTGTACCAATTTTCACAAACAGTGGTCCTTAGACAAGAGAGAGAATGTTAAGGGAATAAATATAGACTAAATAGGACTATATTTTTTTAAGAGATGTCCAGCCGGACAGTTTAATATCTTGATAAAAATGATCACAAAGAAATAAGACACAGAGTGTGATGGACGTGGGACACCAGCCGATGTCCGACTAACACACTGGAGGGACACAAACAGAACGGAAAAGTAGTAGGCAAAATCGGGTCATCTGAATATCATAAATCATAAACAGATAATCCACAATATACACATATGCATGAACAATTTATGTCAGCTATGCATTTAGTGCATTTAGGTCGACGACGTTTCGAACCATACATAATATCGGTTCATCCTCAGGACAGAAAATGATTGCCTGAAGAAATAACAATTTCAGTTGAACCCACGGTGGAGTGGAGCTGAAATGAATTCAGCGCGGTGTGCCCGATTAAGCAATTTTCGCGGGGTGGAGCCGAGGCGGAAAATGAAAAGATCAGCGGGAGCAGTGCCCTTGTCGAATGATCAGACAGTGGGAGATGCAGGTCCGCAATGGGGGTCCTTGCATGGCGTGAGGGATCTTCACCTACAGTGTACCAAGCCATCTCTAGGTTGTATAAAATCTCTGAGTCTATCCATGTAGACGAAGGAGACTGGTCATTGACGGGCTGGTTTTGGGGACTGCTGTCCAAATGGGGATGGAAGACTCTGTCATTCCTTGGTATTGTTTTAACCATCCTTTTCTCTTGTTGTCTTTGCATCCAGTGTGGTCCCGCCATTTGTAGTCTTTGTGCTACTAATTGTGTTCGGAGACCTGTCCTGAGAGAAGTAGAGAATATTAAGATGATGCTACAGGAACACCTTGATGACCTAATGATTATCGATATAGACCTAGATTCAGATTAACATGAGTCTTAGGTTATTGCCTACGTAATGGCAAACGGAGGGTCAGAGGTTTTGTAATTCTCGAGTCTGACTCCATTTTGTTCTGTGCCACCATTTTGTGTTGCCCTGTAAGGTAGCCTGGCGAACAAAGTGGCCTGGCCTTCTTAGTTCATGTATACCTTTACTAGGTTTCTTTTTGACTCTGAAATGAACTGTAAGAAACTGACCTCTTCACCTGAAACTGACCTCGCAAAGCCAATTTCCTTGATCGATCTTTGTCTGAGATTGCCAATCAATGTTCAGGACATCGTTAACTTTTAGTTTCCTTGCACATGCCTTATCTTGTTCAGCATCTGTTACTGTTTCTTTTTTAATGTGTCTTCATTACATGGGTTATGCTTTCAATTATAGGTTTGTCCGGCTTGTGGAGATTGAATTTGGGACATTCCTAATAATTAACTTTTGGGTTGGGATACTGTAAATTGAGTTTTTGTTATGTGATACTTTGTTTGAAAATGTACCTCATTGGCTAGAATTTTGTGCAGTGGGTGTACATTTATAATGTGAATATTGGGTATAAAAGGAGACGTCTCGCCTTAGTAAAATGAGCAGTCTCCTGAGAATTTACACCGTGATGTATTTCTAGGCTCACTGTTACTAGCTAATAAACTTGGTCTCTGATGCCATCCAGAAGTATTCCATGTCTCTGTATACCAAGACAGGTGAACTCGAAGATCTTAGGCGTGCCCCCGATGCCGCTGGGTTAAACCCCGGTTCTTCAGGCTAAAACTCTTCCTTAGAAAAGGAGCGTTAGGTGTTTTCTACTCCAATGTGAAACGTGAGTGAGGGGCAGAGTGCTCAATTATTTAAAAAATGTGTGTATTAAAACCACCTAATATGGGAAAAATAAACTTTATTCAGTATCCACAATCGATGGAGTTAAAAACAGTGTAAAAATAGGAATAATGATTTTCCCTATCTGACTAGGTCAACATGTTTCTGCTAAAAATTATGTACATTTGTGGCATTCTTCAGGACCAATGTCTTGTCACTGCTGAAATTCGTGAAAATTAATACAACAAAAAAAACATACTTAATTTTTTTAATGGATGTCTTCTAGACCAGCTTCACTATGGTCAGCCCTCATTTGCAGATTGACTCTCTGCTTTTACCTTCAGAAGGTCCTCTTATCTATTACTGGGAATCAACTTTCCGGGTGCGTTTTCAACAGACGAGAGGCCAGAAGGGGATGTGGTGTCTTGGATTTGTTGGTTATTAGTTAGATTGGTGGTCTGTTCTTTTGGGCGTTTTAGAATGACTCTCTCTTTCTGCGCAGTCTTGTTTTGGCGCTCTCTAACTAGCTGTAGGTGACTCTGTCCTTCTGCTAACGGGGTGAACAAGTCCTCCATAGTGATGGGTTTGGTCATGATAGTCTTAAATGACTGGATCCGACTTCTGACACCACTGTGGTCACCTGGTCATATAAGACACCTAGGCAGGAGTAAGGTTAAATTGTTTAATAAACAAAACAAAGAGTACAAGAGAGTCCGGGGTAAAGTAGAGGCTGGACTCTATAGCAAAAAAAAAAACAGTAGTATCTTTTATGACAGTCTAGTCAATGTCCACCGAATAATCCTCTATATTTAGGGTCTTGGACTGGTGCTAGGAGTCCTCTTTGTTTCTTTCTTTCATCCCGCCAGGACAGAGGAGGGGAAGAAGTATGGATGCGAACCTCAAAACAAAACAAACAATAATCAAGTTTGTATGTCCTCTTCTAACTACGCATGCCTAGACCGTCACCTTCACCCAGGAATGGGGCTGTGCAATTAACTATGAAGAAAAGAAGGGGTTCCCTGCAGTGTCAGGCAAATTCAGGAAATTAGTGCCCCAAACGCCACCACCCCGTTGTGAGGTAACCTATAAAATGTACTTGCCAGAAGCCACGGACCTCCTGGGTCGTGGCAGGGGGAGTCTCACTGCCCTCCTCCTCTCCAGGTCGGTTAAACCATCTGGCGTTGCCCTTAGGTGGGTGTGTTGACACTTCGGCGTCTTCTCTTTGCTCTCGGTCCGACCATCCTACCTCCTGGCAGACCGATACCTCTCTTCCTGGCACTGGGACTAGCAGCCGTTTTCTGTGCTCCGTCTCTCTGCCAGCCGACTCAGTGTTTTTCTTCCGTCCCTCGTTGACCTCTTCCTCTGCGCCTCCTTCCTTTTGACGTGCTTGTGTCACGTCCTGCATAAGCTCTAGATGGTTGCCCTCTGTGTCCTGGTGTCAGGTCCTCTGCACCATCTTGGAAATCCCGCTCTGGAGACTTGCAGGATTACATGCACCACATCCACCTTTAAGAATTCCGCCAAATCATATTTCAAATCAGGGTGACCCATCTTACCAAAACCTTCGCTCCTGACAAAAACCTGCATGTCCCTGTTAATTTTACGCCTGGCCTTACGCCTGACCTTATCAATAAGGGAGGGCCTCCACATCCCCATCCACTCTCTCCTAGGAATAAATTCAGTATCCCGATTGAAACATCAAGTCCATTGCTGCTTGAGTTCCTTCAAATCCTTCTTCATGTCCTTAAACAACGCCAGATCCTTGCATACCACCAGGTAATTTTCACCTAAGTGAATCACTAAACATCTGAACATCTTTGCCTTTACAACAGCTTGTTCAAACAATGCAAAAGCTCTTGCCATCTCATCTCCCCCTCCTATGTCAGGTAATATTAAACAGACTTTCATTGGACCTGAGGTTAGGCCCTTGACCTTTTTGGAGCTCGCGCCTCTCCGCCCACTTAATAAAGGAATGTCCTACAATCCAAATAGACAGCTTGACTGCCTCCGGACCAGCAACTGTACCTGTAAGAACAACATTTGTAGGACACAGCATAATATCATAACCTCAACAATCGCCCCCAATCACACGTACCGTCAAAAGTACTCAGTAGACCATCTACCCAGTTGCATGATCCTATCCCTGCCCCAACCTCTTTTTACTGCATGAAGGATTGTGTGTCATATTCACCTGGGGATTCCCCCAAACTTTCTAACGCCATGTGCAGCACACACAGCATCTGAAAAGAAGTCTCCCATGCCCCATTAGCATGTCTAAACACCTCACACTGTGTGTCCCCATTGATGGCCCTGAGTTTTTTGCACCAACTCACCGGACACAGACCCTGCACCTGGAATTCCTGCAACACCACTGTCGTCCCCATAGCTGTTATCCCTTCTTGGATTGGCGCAGTTGCAGCTCTTCTACCCATACTCACCATGTCCGCCCAGTCCAACCCACTAACCCCTTTTCTTCCCAGCAGTTTCGACATGCAGAAAACCTTGAAAAACATCCATTACATTAAAGTTGAAAACAAAATCATCTCCTCCACTCTGTGGCAGTGCTCCCTATACATTGCCAAACAGGTGTCTAATTAAGGGCTTCCTCACCTTGGGTCAGTGACCCCTTTCACTTTGCCCATCCTTCAAGCATTCTCCTTCCCAACTTCCTGGCCGATGGCGCATACCCACAAAGGAGCTTGCCCATAAAAGCAATGCTGCCAGCTTCGCTGTTAGCGTGGCTCTAGACAGACCCTTCTCGATCTTTGCTAATATGAACTGAACAACGTCCTCTTCCCTGCTCCAAGCCTATGAACTCCACTGTGCACCACTGGTTATGAATTTCTCCACACCTGCGCATAAGACCTCCTAGTAGATTCTGCCAGCCTTGAACAAAACATCATGTCTCAAACAACCCATCACAAAAACCGGCAAAAGCTTGAGGACCTGTGTACTCTTGCTGACTGTTTGTTAACAACATGTACTATTGCAATGTTGTCAGTTCTAAACAATACCTTCTTGTGTGCCAATTTCGGACCCCATAGCATCCAGGGTAAAGAATTCAAGAAACGTGATGGCCCTGCCCCTGTGCTTCCAGCCTACAGGCAGCTCCTCTATGCACCACCTGCCCTGCCAGTACAAACTGAATCCAAAGGCCTCAACCGTGTTTGAATATATCTGTACATCCCAATCAAATTCTTTCAGGACCACCAATGGAATGCCACTGAACTCATCCAGAAACCTGCACCATATACGTAAATCTTCCTTTTCACCGCTGACAAACGCATATGGTGATGAGGCCATGACTACCCGGATAGTGACATACTTACCTGCCGGCAAAAAGTCCCCCGCCCTCATTACTTGATATGCAAAATTCAAGTGGCCAAGCAAGATTTGCACATCCACGACGGTCACTTTTGGCTTCGCTAACATAGCGTCTAACAGCAGATGCATGTGCATTTTTTATCTGCATGTAGACGTGCCTCCATGGCTACTAAATCCAATTCAACACCTAAAAAGAGAGTACAGAGGTTGGTTTCGTTGTGTTTTCTGGGGACAGCGACACCCCTAGTTCACCCATGAGCTCTTTACAATTCGCCAACTGCTGTCAATAGTCTGCAGAACCAGGTTCACCCACTAGGAAAAAATCATCAAGGTAATGCATCATGGTCCCTTGACCCATGTGCCACATGAACAACCAGTGGAGAAAGGAGCTGAAACACTCAAACAAAGCACATGAGATGGAACACACCATGGATAACGCCTTGTCTACGTATCATTGCCTGTCAACCTGGATGCCGAATAACTTAAAATTTTCCGGATGCACTAACAACAGCTGGAAAGCAGACTTAATGTTGCACTTGGCCCTTTTGACCCCTCTCCCCATCTGTTCAATCAATGTCATAGCCATGTCTTAGAAGATTAAGAGACCAACGTGACTGCCTCAGATATGAAATAATTGACTGAATTCCCTTCCGGGCCCAACAAATATTGTATGAAATTGGCCTTTTTTTTTTTTGGGGACTACACCAATGGGAAATACGATTAGGTCCAGCAGTGGCCAGTCATCAAAGGAGCCTACCATTCTACCCCCCTGCACTTCCTTTTGGAGCTTCGCACTCAGCACTTGTTTGTGTGACTATGCTGATTTCAAGTTCTCAGCCCACGTACGCGTCCTTGGGCCCTCATACACTAGCCTGAAACCCCCCCTAAAACCATCACTCAGCAACTTGACATCCTCTCTGTTGTGATATTGGGCCAGCCAAAGATTCAAATACTCCAACTCAATTGGCGTCTGAGCCCTTTCCCATGTTTGGTGTGTAACCTGTCGTCCCAGAATGATTACAGCTTAATTATCCTGCTGTGCACTGGAATTCCCTTGGTGCTGCGTCCACTGTCCTATGGGCTTCCCCTGTCCACTTCAACCCGCCTCATGGCAGTGCACAACGGCGTATCTACCTGTGCACTTTGAGCACTTGTGCCGTAATTTGCACTACTCCCTCGTACAGCAGCCTTTGCTAAAATTCCAACATGTCCTGATCACCCCTTCCTGATTCTTCACGGCTGCCCCTAAACCCCCTCGGGTGGGATGGGGGCTAAAAGGCCGGTTACACTGTGGAAGGACATTTGCCGTAAATCTGTTTTTTCCGAACTTAGGCCCATTGTTTGCTGCCACAGATTTTCCCTCAGGGTCCCATGCTAACCGCACACCGAGCTCTTCACCGTATTGCACCCAGGAGTAACCCCCATAATTGATCTGAGCTTTTCTGGTCATATCCATGTACTTGAATAACGACGCACACCTTTTTGGGTCTTTTTTGCAGTATACACTTGTGAAAATCAAAAATGCTGCGGTCCATATGCTCCCTGTGTAGCAACATCAACATCTCAATATACTCCCCATTCTACATCTTTTCTTTTGTTGCCAACATTAAGTGGGCACCAAGGGGCCATATAATGTAACTTCCTGATCTTGAGTTCTTTATTTACTCCCTGTGTCTTGTGCTTCAGTTCTGTCTTTTCTCATCCTCTTCTTCCTTGTCCTGTGGTATGGCTTGCTCGTCCTTTCCCCCGTCAGGTGTGCTGCCCATGTTGTGTCGCCATGCCTGGCTACCCCTTCCGACGTCCCTTGGGCAATTTTGCTTTTTCTTTGGTACCCTGTCCCTCTGTTCCCACTGCTGCAGCCTTTATATAAAAACTGTTCCTTAAGAGAAGGTCCCTGCTGCAGATGTCTCCCCCTGCATTCACCCCTGTGTACACCCTCTCCAACCCCCACCCCTGAACTCCTGGTGCTCTTACCTGGCATCAACATTGACTTTTGCTCTGGATCCAGTCGCCTAACCAGTTCCGACTGGCCTCCACCAACTCCTGAGCCTTGTATACTCCGGTCAATAGGCCTTGCCTGTAAACACTAGGAACAACCTCATGGTCCATACTTCCCCATTGCCCCGCATGCACCTCTTTGCCACCATCTGTGTTCCTCCCCCACAGGGGTGTCCTCATCCACCACTTCACCTTCCTCTAAACTCAACTCATAGTATTCCGGCTGTGTAACAACCTCACCGATATCCAGCAGCCCTCTTGGCGTGATAACCTGTGTCTCCCCTTTTTGCCGATGCATGCCTGTAATGTCTGAGTGTCGCCAGGAGGGTGTGATACACCCACCCGGCTGCACCTCCTCTTTTCGCCATTCTCTGCCATACCCATCCTTCCCGGAGGCCGTACTGACCCATTCGGTTTGAAGCATTGCCGAGGCCACAACAGACCTTCGTGTGGCAGTGTAGGATCTGTCCCATGCCGTCATTCGGCTGGCTGCAATAAACAATAGAAGAGGGCGACTGACTCCGGGATCTGGGGATCACGGTTCGATCCCCGGGGCTGGTGGCAGATTAGCCCAGCACCATGTGACTCTGGGCAATAGCTTGCTTAATCTTCCCGACGGCCCCCAGCGCCTAGAGACCCTTACGGGTGATTGTTCGTGCTTTACAAATGTGGATTATTATTATTATTACCCTGCTTCTCTTCTCCTCGGAGCCAACGAGCCGCACCAAGCGATCAGATCGGGAGGATCCTGCAATGAAAAAAGGAGGTCTGGCGTGCCTGTGGTGTAATATCCTTACCTGCCAGCTCTTCTTCTTGTTCGGGGACCCAAAGCCATCGCCCCATACTATGCTGTCCTTGTGGCCCGTTCCATTCAGCTGCCACCTGTTGCTGACCCCAACTCCCACCTCCTGCGCAACCATGGCCTGCCCTGCCTCAGTAGCCCCTACCTCGTTCATAACCCTCGCGCCCCTGTCCTTCGGCTTCACCGGCTCATTTCCTCCCCATTTGTTTCGCTGTGTCTGCAGGTCACTCCCCTCGCCTCTCAGCACTACCCCTCCCGGATTTTGCAGACTCAGTGCAGTCTTTTTTGCCTGCAATATCACCCCCGGCGCTACACGCCATCTTCCTCTGTCTGTTTAGGGGCCGGGGCCCATAGGACCGCTCTCGCAAGCAAACCTTTTTGGCCCCTTCCCTGGGCAACATGCCACCTTATATTTTTTTAGGGGCCAGGGGTCTGAAGGACCGTCCTCAACAATAAATCCTTGTCACTTGTATTTTTAGGGGCCTAAAGGCACCCTCGCCACTAACCCCTTGTTGGCCTGTTCCCTCCCCCCTCCCCCCAAGCGCCACCCACCGCCTTCAGTTGTTTTTGTAGGGGCCTAAGGCCTGCAAGACCTTTCTCGCCAGTATGCCCTCATGGCCTGTCCACCTGACACTGCCTCTCCTTTTATTTTCCCAAGTGGGCCGTTGGGAGGGAGGGGTGAGCGGGGGGGGGTTAAAGCAGACCAATGAAACTTGAATGTGGAAAAGGCCGCTTTATTTGGAACAGGTGCGCATCATAATTTAATAAACCTCGGCAAAAGCCTTCCAAAACTAAACCTCATTATATAAATAAATAAATAACCTTAAACTCCGCCCCCCCACCACTCCCCTAAACTTTCATGGCCCCTCCCCACCCATACAATACAACATTTCAAAACATTACAACATTATAAAACATTACATCATCATTATAAAACATTACATCATCATATCAACCCCATAACTTATAAATACCAGGACCTCCGATAACCAACTCACATGCCTGCCCCTTCACCTCGGTCACACCCCCCCCCAAACAGTTAATCAGAAAACCAATGACCAACTTATCCTTTCCTTGCCGATAACCCAACCTGATCATTAATAAACAAAAATCTGCCACAAACTGCCCTGAAACAACTAGACCCCGCACGGCACCTGCTCCAAGCGACAAATTACAACTGAAAAACCCCTTGCACCACTGCTCCAAACAACAACCGCCGAATAAAAACCAAAAACCAAATAGAAAGAAAAAAGGGGGAAATGAAAGGAAAAACAATAATATAACTGAAGGAAAAATCAGTAACTAATCTAATGAATTTTGGGAGGGAGGGAGGAATGAAAATTCCTAGCTAACCTCCCAGCCACCAGGTCACCAAACCTAAAATGGGGGCTGGGAGGCGGGGACAAGGGACTCTATAAGTTGGGCTGCAAACTCCTACTAGGAAGTAGCCCAAATATACCTTCCAGAACGATCTGCATTAAACCCCCCCCCCCCTCCCAGCCCTCCCAAATCGCCCGGGGGACGGGGGGACCTCCCTTCGGTCGGCAGCCCCCCCCCAAGTCCCCCTTGGGAGGGAGGGGTAGGGGGTATTAGAGCAGACCAATGAAACTTGAATGTGGAAAAGGCTGCTTTATTCGGAACAGGTGCGCATCACAATTTAATAAACCTCGGCAAAAGCCTTCCAAAACTAAACCTCACTAAATAAATAAATAACCTTAAAAACCGCCCCCACCCCCTCCCTTAAACTTTCCTGGCCCCTCCCCACCCATACAATACAACATTACAACAACATTATAAAACATTACATCATCATTATAAAACATTACATCATCATATCAATCCCATAACCTATAAATACCAGGCCCTCCGATAACCAACTCACATGCCTGCCCCTTCACCTCTGTCAAACCCCCAAAACATGTAATCAGAAAACCAATGACCAACTTATCCTTTCCTTGCCGATAACCCAACCTGACCATTAATAAACAAAAATCTGCCACAATGTGCCCTGAAACAACTAGACCCCGCCACCCAGGAAGGTGGGGGGGGAGCAACACTACCCCCCCTTTCTGCCCCCCAGTAGAAAAAAAGGTAGCGCCCTACAATAATTCACAACTGCACATTCAAAGATCTAGCTAAAGCCTCTCTCAATTCCAACAAATACAGGTCCATTCCTACTCTAGATAAATGGACTCCGTCATCCCTGAAAAATTCCTCGGACTCAAAACATATCTCTCTATGAGACACCCTTCCAAAACCCAATGGGCGGCAAAATCTGGAAACCTCAGCGTTCACCTTCTTCCTCGCCCTGTCAATCGCTCTAGGATTCACCGCTCTTCTCCAAATCCTACGCGGGACCAATTCTGTCCATAAAACATGACAACCAGACCATCGTTCTTTAATGACAGCTAAATCTCTCTTAATCGCCCGCAACAATACCACTCCTTTAGTTGAGCAAAGATCGTTCTCTCCCAAGTGAATAACTAATATATCCGGGCAACAAATCCCAACCACTCCTTTATTGAGACATGGAACAAGTTCCCTCCAAAGCATCCCCCCTTTTCCTTTCCAAACAATGTTAAACATTTTATCATTGAAACCTAACATTTCTCCAAAATAGCTTTGAGCCGTCTGAACCCGGGCCCATTTGATGAACGAATGCCCCACAATTCAAACTGTCACCACTCGAGACCGGGGCCCAGCTACCGAACCTGTAAAGGAAAAAACAGTGAACACTCAAGGCAAAGAGGATGACGCATGCGCCTCCCCCGCGTTGCCCCGCACATATCGTTTAAAGCACTGGGAAGACCAGCGTCCCAACCGCATGATGTCCCTCTGAGACCACCCTCTATTGTATGCTTCCGTCGCAGCGCCAATCCTAAAAGAATGCGTTCCATAGTTATCCCCCTCCAAGCCAATCTTCTGTAAAGCTTTACGCAACACCATGCGCAATTGATAAGCTGTAACAGGCCCTTATTAATGTGCTGAAAAACAAGATCACAATCCAGACCCCCAGAAAGCGTGCGCCAACGGTGAGCCAAACGCAATGGACAAGTAAATTGTGGGGAACGAGCCTCCAACCACACCCCTTTCCCCATTTTCTTCTGATCAGTCTTAGAGCTAGCAAGCCACACATGCACACCCTCTTCCGAGCAAAAAACATCCCTCCAGTAAACCCCTCCCTTAGATTTAGAACCCAGCAACTCTGAAACTCGGAAGGCCCCAAAAAACATGAAAGCCATCAACATGGCAAACAAACAAGCCTCAAAGTCATCTCTGCAAACAGAAGGCAAAATCTCTAACAGCCGAGCCAGCGTCTCCCAGGATAAAGGGGCACAAAGCATTTTTGCACCTCTCTGCTCCCTGGCCCAACCTTCAAGCATTCTCTTACCAATCTCACCAGCCGAAGGAGAGTAACCCCAAAAAAGCTTACCCATGAAAGAAATTCCTGCCAACTTCCCTGCAATAGTCACCCTAGACAAACCCTTATCCATCAGATCTAAGATGAACTGAATCACATCTTCGGAACGACGCCAAGTCTCCTCTCGCCTGCATGCGCCTGATTCCAAGAACTCTTTCCATGCAAGAGAATATGAAGCACGCGTGGACACAAAGAACCTACCACCAGCTGTAATACCCGACGTTGCCTATGTACCACAGATGTATTGGCATTGGGGTTGGTGATCTCTCCGCCTCCCTGGCCAGTCCACGGAATCTCCCCCACTGTGAACGAGACAAATCATCCGCTATGTCATTGTCCACACCGGGTATGTGCAAGGCTCGAAAAGTAATGTCATGTTTCAAACAGCCAAGTACAAAAACTCTCAGTAGTTTCAATAACTGCTCATCCCTGGCTGACTGTCGATTAACAATCTCCACCACAGCCATGTTATCAACTCGAAACTGAACTTTTTTATGTGCCAGCTCCTCCCCCCAAAGTGTCAATGCCACTAGTAACGGAAAAAGCTCAAGAAATGTGAGGCTCCTTCCGCACACCATCTCCCCTTCCAATACAAACCAAAGTCCTCGCTGCCCGCAGCATTCGAGAACATTTGCACATCCCATTGAAAATCCACATCTCTGACCAGTGGCACACCATTGAATGAAGTGAGGAAAAACGACCACATTCGCAAATCCTCCTTGACACCTGCTGATAAGCGTACACGATGGTGAGGCAAATGCTGACCAGCCAGAGCCCTGCCCAATCTTCGACAAAAAGTCCTCCCTGCTCTCACCACTCTGCATGCAAAATTGAGTTGTCCCAATAACACTTGAATCTCCTTCACCTTCACTATCTGTTTTGATAACATAACTCCCAACAATTCCAGCATCTTTACTTTTTTGTCAGCTGGCAAACGAGCCCACATTGCCACTGAATCAATTTCAATGCCCAGAAATGAAAGGACTGTAGCAGGACCATCGTTTTCTCCGGAGCTAAAGGCACACCGCGTTGGAAGCCAGACGCCGCCATCTTGGTGCGGGTCTCAGCGCTTGGACCTACAGGCAGCGCCGGCCTACTTAAGGCGGAACCAGAAGCGGGGGCAGCCTGGAAAAGGTGTCCTCAGGCAGAGTGGCTGCATAGCGCTGCTGCTGCAGGATAGTCGCGCGTTTCGCGAGCGCTTCTGCTGTACTTTTAAAATCTCCTGTTTTTGTATCTACTTTGCATCTTTAGTTGCTTTTACCCTGTTTTTAAAACAGCGCCGCATCGGCCCCACACCTGCACTATAAAAACATCTATACCCACCGCTATTTTGCGGGTCCGGTTCTGGGGAGGTGTGGGAGCGCCATATTGGAACAGCTTTTGAAGCCAGATGCCGCCATCTCGGTGCGGGTCTCGGCGCTTGGACCTACAGGCAGCGCCGGCCTACTTAAGGCGGAACCAGAAGCGGGGGCAGCCTGGAAAAGGTGTCCTCAGGCAGAGTGGCTGCATAGCGCTGCTGCTGCAGGATAGTCGCGCGTTTCGCGAGCGCTTCTGCTGTACTTTTAAAATCTCCTGTTTTTGTATCTACTTTGCATCTTTAGTTGCTTTTACCCTGTTTTTAAAACAGCGCCGCATCGGCCCCTCACCTGCACTATAAAAACATCTATACCCACCGCTATTTTGCGGGTCCGGTTCTGGGGAGGTGTGGGAGCGCCATATTGGAACAGCTTTTGAAGCCAGATGCCGCCATCTCGGTGCGGGTCTCGGCGCTTGGACCTACAGGCAGCGCCGGCCTACTTAAGGCGGAACCAGAAGCGGGGGCAGCCTGGAAAAGGTGTCCTCAGGCAGAGTGGCTGCATAGCGCTGCTGCTGCAGGATAGTCGCGCGTTTCGTGAGCGCTTCTGCTGTACTTTTAAAATCTCCTGTTTTTGTATCTACTTTGCATCTTTAGTTGCTTTTACCCTGTTTTTAAAACAGCGCCGCATCGGCCCCTCATCTGCACTATAAAAACATCTATACCCACCGCTATTTTGCGGGTCCGGTTCTGGGGAGGTGTGGGAGTGCCATATTGGAACAGCTTTTGAAGCCAGACGCCGCCATCTTGGAGCGGGTCTTGGCGCTTGGACCTACAGGCAGCACCGGCCTACTTAAGGCGGAACCAGAAGCGGGGGCAGCCTGGAAAAGGTGTCCTCAGGCAGAGTGGCTGCATAGCGCTGCTGCTGCAGGATAGTCGCGCGTTTCGCGAGCGCTTCTGCTGTACTTTTAAAATCTCCTGTTTTTGTATCTACTTTGCATCTTTAGTTGCTTTTACCCTGTTTTTAAAACAGCGCCGCATCGGCCCCTCACCTGCACTATAAAAACATCTATACCCACCGCTATTTTGCGAGTCCGGTTCTGGGGAGGTGTGGGAGCGCCATATTGGAACAGCTTTTGAAGCCAGACGCCGCCATCTTGGTGCGGGTCTCGGCGCTTGGACCTACAGGCAGCGCCGGCCTACTTAAGGCGGAACCAGAAGCGGGGGCAGCCTGGAAAAGGTGTCCCCAGGCAGAGTGGCTGCATAGCGCTGCTGCTGCAGGATAGTCGCGCGTTTCGCGAGCGCTTCTGCTGTACTTTTAAAATCTCCTGTTTTTGTATCTACTTTGCATCTTCAGTTGCTTTTACCCTGTTTTTAAAACAGCGCCGCATCGGCCCCTCACCTGCACTATAAAAACATCTATACCCACCGCTATTTTGCGGGTCCGGTTCTGGGGAGGTGTGGGAGCGCCATATTGGAACAGCTTTTGAAGCCAGACGCCGCCATCTTGGTGCGGGTCTCGGCGCTTGGACCTACAGGCAGCGCCGGCCTACTTAAAGCTCCACTTTCTTCAACGCGCAGCGGTGACGCGCAGGGGATGCGCCTTCCCTGCGCCTGAGTCGCGCCAGAGTCCTGCCCGTCTGCGCTCGTCAGCGTCTCAGTGGCGGACAGGGCAGGACGGCTGGCTTCTATCCTTTCGGTCGCACTTCTGTGCTTTTTGTAAGTATGATTACCTATACTTCGGCAGATCTTCTTACTCTACGCCTCCCTCGAGGCCTTTGCCATCATATTTTCCCTGGCGGCCGGGCTCTCAGAAAAGGCTGCTCGGAGTGTGGTTGGCGTCTTCCGGACCCCAATGGACCCTCGCAGGCTAATACATCTGCTCACCATCAGTGTCTCCTTCTCAATACCAGGTCTCTGAACTGCCATTCCCTTAATATCTGGAACCTGCTGCAGAATTCAAATGTATCATGCCTATTCCTTACAGAGACTTGGCTGGGCGACTGCTCTGCCCCTGACCTGGCAAATGCCATCCCTCCTGACTACAACATCTTCAGGAAGGATAGAGTATCAGGCAGAGGAGGAGGAGTAGCGCTTATTGTGCACAAAAACATTCCCTGCTCGACCTTTCCGGTAGAGAACATTCAGGGATGCGAAGCCCTTGGTTTCACCCTTCACCTCTCTCCCCTTCAGGCTTGCACTTGGATTCTTTTGTATAGAGCGCCGGGACCCACTGGGCCTTTTTTTGATGAACTACAAGTAGCACTTTCAGTTCCATGTCTTAAATCAGAACACTGTATCCTACTCGGGGATCTCAATGTTCACATGGACAACAAACTTGACACTGATGCCATGAAACTTGCTGACATTACGGCCCGCTAGGGTTGTTTCCGTTCATACAAGGACCAACCCACAACAAAGGCCATACCCTGGACCAGGTTTTTTCAATAAAACCTATCAGCGTATTTCCTTCACAGCCAGTATTATGGTCTGACCACTTTTTAATTACTTTTTCTTTGCTCTCTACCGCCCTTACACGGGTGAGACCTACAACAGATGCCACGCGGACTTCACAGCCTTTTCATCTGCTCTCAGCGGATATGCTATCTGAGGCTCTCATTAGTTTTCCATGTCCTCTTTTGGGCAACCTGGAGGAGAATCTTGTTCTCTTCCAAAAATGGCTTATGGCCAGATTTGAGACCTTAGTCCCCGAGAAGAAGTCTAAATCAGGTGAGAGAATGGCGTCGGCCCCGTAGTTTACTCCCCAGTTGAGGACGCTACGGCAGGATTGTAAGAAGGCTGAGAGAGCTTGGAGGCGGGTCTACGACCCGACAGAAAGACTGAAATTTAGAGCGGTAACCAGAGCCTACCATAAGCTGATCTGGGAAGAAAAAAGACCTATCTAGAGCGCCGAATTGATGAGGCTGAGAACACCTGCAAAGAGATTTTTAAAGTGGTTCAGGATTTCACATCTCCTGCCATGTGTACCCCTACTCATACACACTCAGAACCCTGGATAAAACAACTAGCCGTCTTCTTTGTCAATAAAATTACAACCATTCAGGCCTCACTTTCTTATTCTTGCCCACAGTTGGATATGAGTCCTTTACCCTTTTCATCCTCTCCGGAGGGTCAGGGCCCTTTTCTTTATGAATTTCCCCCTATGTGCCTCAACACATCTTTGGATCTTCTGTCAGGTTTGAAATCTGGCTCGCCGCTGGACCTGTGCCCGGCTAAATGCCTGGGAAAAGTGGCACCAGCTCTAAATGCTTTGCTGAACCCTCTTCTGAACTCCTCCCTGTCCACAGGTGTGGTTCCGCAGGCATGGAAGCGCACCATGATTCTACCACTGCTCAAAAAACCTGCCCTAGATCCCCTCATTCATGCAAACTACAGGCCAATCTCCCTCCTCCCTGCATTGGCGAAAGTGACCGAGTGACACGTGCATAGGTCGATATCCAGTTTCATCGAGGGAAACGACCTTTTGCACGCATCGCAATCTGGTTTCCGTGCTAATTTTAGCACGGAAACGGCCCTACTCGAGGTCACTGACGCCATCAGGGAGGTGCTCGACTCTGGGGGAAAGGCCATGTTAGTCATGCTTGATTTGTCGGCGGCGTTCGACACCGTTCCCCACGAGGGCCTCCTTTTAAGACTCTGGGAATGTGGCCTTCGTGGAACGGTGTGGAATTGGTTCAAATCCTTTCTGGCCGGCCGCCGGCAAACGATCTGGGCGCCCCCTTACTCCGCTGATATGGCACCGCTAGAGGTGGGGGTCCCACAGGGTTCCATTCTTAGCCCCATGCTCTTTAACATCTTTATGGCCCCTCTGGCGGTGGTGGCGGAGTCCTTTGGCGCCCAGATCATATCCTATGCCGATGATACCCAGCTCCTGTTCACATGTGACAGGGGCGGGATGTTTGATGGCACACGGATCAGGGAATGCCTAGGTGCGGTTTTTGAGTGGTTCAGGCGTCACGGCCTGAACTGCAACTCCGACAAGTCTGAGCTGCTCTTCTTTGGATGTGCTCCCGAGCCAAACTGGAAATCCTGGTGGCCACAGGATATGTTTCCTCCTGACAGTGTGTCCTTCAAGGCTAAGAACCTTGGAGTGATAGTGGACAGTGATCTGTCCTTTGGGCCCCATATCTCGTGCCTTTCGGGGAAGTGCTTCGGCATTCTGCGGATGCTGAGAAAGTTCCTCCCTTTGGTGTCACTTCACCATAGGAAAATAATTGTTCAGGCCTTGATTGGATCACGACTGGACTACGCAAACGCCCTTTTTTTGGGTCTACCGAAGTATCTTCTGACCCGTTTGCAAGTAGTACAGAACTCGGCAGCCCGAGCCATCTATGGACCCTCGAGAAGAGCAGGTGCCACTGTATTACTTAACACCTTGCATTGGCTACCTACTCCTAAGAGGATCCTCTTCAAAAGCCTGACACTCGCTTTCAAAGCTCTACATGACGTAGGCCCCAAGTATATTGGGAAACGCCTTTCTTTTTACCAACCCAGCAGGGCCCTGAGGTCAACTTGTCTGTCCAAAATGACGGTTCCTGCCATTAGGCGTGCTAGAATGGGAGGCCGGTCGTTCCGCTACCTGGCCCCGCGGGCTTGGAACGAACTACCACTGTCCCTGAGACAGGCTACCAGCCTTCTTGCTTTTAGGAAGGGCTTGAAAACGTGGCTTTTTACTAAATACTTTTTCTTTGTTTTTTTCCTCTTTTAGTCTCCGTTTCAGCTGTTATGGTGCCCTTCTACCTGCAGATATTCTTCGCCAAAGCGCCGGGATGCTCCTTGGAGTAGCTGAGCGCTATAGAATAAATAATTAACATAACATAACAAAACACCCAGCTCTTCCATGAGCCCATGGAAAGTGTCCAGAGCTGTCTGGCACTCCGCGGAGCCCGGGGAGCCACCAAAAAAGAAATCATATAAGTAGTGCGTCACAAGTTTATGACCTGAAAGGTGCGTAAAATGCCACTGCAAAAAAGTACTGAAGCATTCAAAAAGAGCACATGACATGGAGCAACCCATCGGTAATGCTTTGTCACGTACCATTTTTTCTCAAAATGGATGCCCAGAAGCCACCAGTCATCTGGATGAACTGGAAGCAACTGAAATGCAGACTTAATATCACACTTAACCATCTCTGCAGTTGCACCCACAATCACTACAAGTGACATGGCCACGTCAACTGAGGAATATGAAACCGAAGCAGCCTCCTCATTGATGAAATCATTCACGGAGGACCCCTCCGGCCATGACAAATGCTGAATAAGCCTGAACTGCCCTTGCTCTTTCTTAGGCACTACGCCAATAGGCGAAATTATCAAGTTGTGGATCGGCCAGTCATCAAAAGGGCCTGCCATCCGACCTTCACACACTTCCTTGCTCAGCTTTTCCCGCACTACTGCACTATGCTCATAGGCTGATTTCAAATTGTCCGCCCAACACCTCTGCCTTGGCCCCAGATAACCAAGATGAAAACCAAATTGAAAACCTTCCAATAGTTTCCGCTTAACTCCAGCATCCTCATAGTCCTGCAAAGCCCATTGTAATTGCTGCAGCTTAACTGGCGTATGAGCCCTTTGGCCCAGAACCCTACGCACCTCTACCTCCCCGACCCCCCTGCAACTGCTGTGAATGTCCTGAAGCACCTGCACCTGTCTGGTTCCCCTGTTGACTACATGGAGGTTTGGGCCCCCAACATTTAACAACGGGGTGTCGCCTACCGCAGCCAGAGCATTCATGTCTAAATTTGCAGTATTCCCTAGTGCACAACCCCTTATTGAAGTCCCAGCAAGTACCATTTCCTATTGTGTAGCTGAACTGCTCCCCACCCCACCCCGGGTGGGATTTGCTTGAAAGGGCCGATAAATTAAAGGTAAACCACTGGCTGTAAAAATGGTTTTACCCCCTGAAGCTGCCCCTAACGTATGTTGCCACAAATCCGTATCTAATTCCCCCCATTTAGCCTATGGATCCCATGCCATCCTGGCCCTAAATTCCTCATCATATTGGGCCCAAGCATACCCACCCCCAGTAAGCTGCGCTTTTCTAATCACATCCATATATTTGAATATCGAAACGCTGCGCTCTGGAAATTTCTCGCAGTAAACACTTGCGTATATTAGAAAAGCCGCTGTCCAATTCTCTATAGTCAATGGAACTTTAGGGCGCTTCGCCAACTCATACTCCTCCTCCTTAGAACCTTCTTTGGACCTGACCTCACGGTGGAGGAGCTTCAATATCTCCACAAATTCACCTTTCCAAATGCGCTCCTTTGTTGCCAACATTAAATGAGCTCCCAAAGGTTTAGTGACTCCCGTATAGGGAAGTTTTTTAATTTTCAACTCTTTACTGGCAAGTGGCTCCTTAACACCCCCCGCAGCCTCAGTGTTTGTACTGCTTTCAACCTTACCTCCCGCTGCCCCAAGACTGTCATCCGTGCCTACACCTGTGTCTTTTACGTATTTTCCTTTCAGCAATCTCCCCGTAACCACTCCCCCAACCCCCTCCACCGCCGTCCCGACAGACACCATTTTAGGTTTGGCCTGTGTAACTGCTCTCTCACCTGGCTCCAAAGAAGCTGCCCTCGCAGATTCCGCCCGTGGCGGTGAAACGTCCAACCTATTCCTTCCTCGAGGAGCCCTGACTGATGGGCTGCGCTCTCGTCTTTCCCTTGTGGAAACCTGAAAAACACTATGTGACAAATGAGAGGGCTCCCCCCTCACCATCTCGCAATTCACCTTCTTCAGAACTATCCTCATCATAGTCCAATAAAACCGGCTCCACATCTGGCAGCCTAGCAGCCTGAAAAGTAACACCTCGGGTTTTACCCAACCCGTCATCAGCAACGTCAACCTGAAACTGAGTAGAAGATCCTCCTCGAGGGGGAGCAGACTGTACCCGCCTGTACCTCCCCATGTGCTGACTCTGTAGCTCCATAGCTGACGGTAAGGTAGACCACCTAGACCTGCTATTCGTTGGGGCCAGCGAGGTCGTGCCAGACGTTCGTGCGCTGACCGCGACGGGCTCCCTCGGTGGTACGGAGAGTGCCGCGCTAGGCTCTCTCCTCACTTCACCTCGGTGAAACTGGGCTGAACCACGCCCTACCGAGTCCGGACTGCCGCGCGATCCACCTCCTGAAAATAAAAAGTTTGGACTGGTGTGCTGGTCTCCCTAATAAAAACATCTGGCCCAGTCCGTGGCCGCTGCAAAACAACTGGACCAACTGACCTCCGTTGCAACCTATCCAGAGACAAAACCCATCTGTACTCCTCAAAGGCACCCCCCTCATAGGTGAATCCCCCACCACATCATCCTCATCACTCCAATCCAATCTTGTTGCTGCCAACTCCGAGGGAGAACCCCTACCCAAAACCCTCTCTGCCACACCCTGCTCTGAGGTACTGGGTTTTTCAGAACTGGTACTAATCCGGTAACCCAGCGGTGTCAGGGCAACACCCAAAGACCCCGGATTCCCCTGTCTTGGCAAACAGAGACACAGGATACTTCTTGATGACGTCAAAGACCAAAGTTTATTGGTTGCAACCAGGGACAGAGATCTACGAAGTACACACGGGTAGTTCGTCAGAGACTGCACACTTAGATAAACGGAGCTCGGTCTTTTATGCCGAAAATCGTGCCTCAGGCAGCATTACAATTTACATTTGGTGCATACAAACTGACCAATAGCAACGTAGCATTTCAAAAGTAGCAAATGACGACAGTCAAAGACAATCCCATTTTCCGTTGTCCAGCCCACCAAAAACGATCGCACACATGCTTGGTTTCCTGTTCGATCTGGCCGGACAAACCCATCATAAACCCTTCAACCCAGATCGATGATCAAGTCGTAAAGCAAAGGCAGAAACAGATGGAAAGGAGATAGAGGAGTGGGAACGGTGTACCATAAAGTAGGACACGTCCTGCCCGTTGATCTTTATCAGGCCAACTGCGGAATAAGGAACTGGCTCAGCGGGATTCGCCCCCAAGCGAGGAGCCAGTTCAGCCAGGTCAAACAGAAGTCAGCTAAGGCGTATGTGTCTCAAGGACTTCTCGGCTGCAGTCGTCGGGCCTATGTTAGGGCAACCACACAAATTGGCTGCCACATACAAAATGGAACCCAAAGGTTCAGACTAAATCCTCGAATACAGAGTGTTCTCCTATATCGGTTCATACGAAAACACTCAGACACGTTACACTCGCCATTTGCGGTCCATTTCCGACGATCTTTATAAATCGGGTTCGGAACTATCGAACCCAATTCGGGACCATGGAATCACAGACCCTCCTTTTGCCCTATCATAGGCAATAAACCCAGACCCATTTTAATCTGAATCCGGATCTATATTCATCAGGTCATCGATATGCTGCTGTAGCATCATCCTATTACTATGCATCTCTCTCCGGACAGGTTTCCGTACACACAAAGTAGCACAAAGGCCACAAATAGCCGGAGCACACTGTACACAGAGACAGAACATGAACAGGATTGCTAAGACCATCCCAATGACCATCAAAATCTTCCAACCCCAAGTGGATATCAATCCCCATAACCATCCCATCAAAGAACAATCCCCTTTGTCCAGATGGACAGAATCGGAGATTTTGTGCAATTTGGAAATGGCCTGGAAGACTGATGGAGCGTTGTTTGGAATAAAAACACAGCAGCTTGATTGAATCAATCTACATACTCCACCTCGATCTGCTAGAATAATGTCTAGGGCAACTCTATTCTGGAGTGTCATAAATCTATCCGACTGGAGCTCAGCAGCCAAGTTACCAAGGGCACCGGCGGTCTCAACTATGGTGGACTCAACCACTCTCGTAAGCTGACGAATGTT
Organism: Lissotriton vulgaris; assembly: GCF_964263255.1. Taxonomy (NCBI): domain Eukaryota; kingdom Metazoa; phylum Chordata; class Amphibia; order Caudata; family Salamandridae; genus Lissotriton; species Lissotriton vulgaris. The sequence goes on from NW_028255838.1 coordinate 210,446, forward strand.
CTTACTGTTAGCCATAGGTCCCCAAAACGGCAGAAAACTCTTAACGAAATCTCCCAATTCTTGACCTGCAGTGTCTTCTTGGCTAAAGACACCTCTAGCAACTCTCGTCTTATGATAGTCTGCCGCAGCTGTAAAAGTGGGGGGTAACAGAAAGGAAACAAAACATGTGCCAGAGAAGTTGGGGGGCAACCATGTATACGCTTTGTCATAGCAAACAAAGTAGGTACCCTTAGCAGCTAAGAACGCTGGGGAAGACTGAGACGGAAACATATAAGTCTCAGCGCAAACACTCTTCCCTAACTGAGCCTTCGGATTTTTACCGTTGCCCTGCAGACAATAGTAGCCTTTATGGGGCACTATCCAGATCAGTAGAGGACTTTTCGCTCGCTGGTAAATACTCAGACTAACTCCATATCCAGTGACGTTCCAACCACTATATGGTAGCCTCTCATCATTCGGAATAGTCTCAACTGCATTAGTCCCTTTGATCATGTCGACTATACCTCTAGCTAGTGGATTATTCTTTGTATTGTCTTTCGGTGAACGTAAGGGGTGGGCACTATGGGCATAGATGAACATGGTTCTGTAAGCTCGAATCGAACCATTTAGACTGAAGGGCAAAACTAAATAAGGAATACTTTATCAGTTGTATGAGGCATCAAACCACAAATCCAGCAGTTCGTTGTATTAATCACTAACTGATGCTGGTGCAAAAGTTGTATGAAGGAATTATTAGAGAATTCCAAACGTCTGAGTACCTCATATTCGGGCAAAGGATGGAAAGAATGAGAAGAAAGAGTAGGTGAAGGTGTAGGTTGCACAGTGGAATTAGACGTCATTTTAAAAACAAATGCTACATAACCAGCTATGAATATTACGAAACTCAATAGCAAAAGCAAACATGGTATCAAAAAGCATTTCTTCGACATTATCTTACATATACGTTTTCTAAAAGTCAGTGTCTGTACAGGTCTCTCCAACTCAAAGAAATCCATCCTAAACTAAAGGCGCTGCCCGCGGTGGTTGGTTGATTCTGCTTGAGAGTGCCTCTGCTGCACCCAGGAAGGCTGCCTCGGGCCAACAGAACCCTCGACCTAGTGTCTCAGGCTTACACTCCCAAGACTGGTAGCAACCGCGACCCTAGCAGCAAGAACCGGATGGCAGTTCAAGAAAAACAAAAATTAGTAGATCCTTGGTGGAGAGTTAACCTGCAAACAGTAAAAAAAAAAAAAACTTTATTAATTTATTTGTCCGTAATTCTCAATCTCAAATTATATCGATCTCTTCCAGATTGTTCTTGATGAGTAAACAAAAGGTGTGGCTCTGTAGTGTCCAATCGCTCTACAGGAGGTATTGATGCTTGTAAAATTCTATCGCTCTCCTTTTCTGAACTAGTTCCAATCAAACGGGCATCGCTGAACGGCAAGAATCGCGGTACTGTCTCTGTCTCAGAATCTCCAAGACCTTCCTGGACCCACTTGTCATAAGGTAAAGGCAAAGGTGCCTTTTTGGTGTGCGAGCCGTGAATCCAGTTACGCTTTCCACGCACTCGTACCGCAGATCTCGTCGACAGAAGGACCTGATAGGGCCCAGTCCAGTGGGTTGCTCGTTCTTCGTACGCTGGAAATTCCGGACAAAAACCCATGTACCGGGTTCAAGGGAGTGACCAGGATCCTCTGTAGCATGAGGAAGACTATTGTGTACCTGTTGGCGTAAAACACTAATTTTAGTTGTCAATTCACGCAGATAGTCAAGCAAAACAGGGTATTCGAGGTCACTAAACCTCGTCGGTCTTGGTACGCCCCAAATATTCGCCGGGCGACCAAACACAACTTCGTATGGACTCAAACCCATTCTTGAATGCACAGTCATTCGGGTGGACAAAAGTGCTAATGGCAAGGCATCTGGCCATTGTAAACCAGTGCTTTCTTGAATTTTGGCCAATTTTAACTTAAGGGTGCCATTATAGCACTCGACTAAACCAGCTGATTGGGGATGATTTGCAGCGTGGAATTTCTGCCTAATCCCGAGACCCTCACACACTCTCTTCATCACTTGACCCACAAATTCACTTCCGTTATCACTCCAGATGATTCTCGGCATTCCGAATCTCGGGAAAAACTCCTTTATCAAAACTTTCACTGTGGACAAAGCAGTATTGTCCTTAAGGGGGTAAGCTTCTACCCATCTAGAAAAAGAGCAAACAACCACTAACACATACTTTAAGTTGTTTCATCTTTCCATATGAATAAAATCTAGCTGCAAAGCCTCGAACGGATACGTAGGAGGAGCAAAATGACCAGCTGGTGTTGGAGTTCCCTTACCAGGATTATGCATCAAACACACCATACAATTCTTAACTAAATTCTCTGCACAACTGGGGATCCCTACATTCTGCCAAACCAGAGCCAACAACTTGCAAATCCTTTTCACACTAATGTGTGCCATTCCATGTGCCATTGTAACAACTGGAAGCACATATGCATTAGACAACAACCATCTCTGATGATCGGACAAATCAGTCCAACAGCCATTCGAGTCCAATCTACCTTTACTCTCTCTCCATTCATCCAACTCTTTCTCTGTAGCCTCACTCTGAATAACTTTCACGCTCTCAATGGTGTCTTCACACATACTCTTCTCTGGAACCCATCTCTCCGGACCCACAACACACATTCGACTCATCATGTTCCTAGCAGTTTCTTTCGCAACCTCATCCGCAAACGCATTACCACGGCCAACATCATCCGTAACCTTTTTATGGGCACTGCATTTCACAATCGCTATTTGCAAAGGTAACGTAAGAGATTCAAGGAGTTCATTCACCAACTGTCCATGCTGGATCTTCGTCCCATGCGATGTCAAAAACCCACGTTCACGCCACAATCGTCCAAAGCTATGAGCCACACCAAACGCATACTGACTATCTGTGTACACATTCACTCGTTTTCCTTTCGCCAACACACATGCTCTTGCAAGTGCAATCAGTTCAACCGCTTGTGCGGAATTATGTGGGATACGTGCAGCTTCAACGACCGTATGCAAAGTCGTCACAGCATATGCTGCAGTTGTATCGCCATTCGGTAATTTAAAACACGATCCGTCAACCCACAAAGCATCATCACAGTCAGGAAGAGGAGTATCCGTCAAATCTATTCTCCCTTTGGTCTCTTCTTCGGTTCTTAGAAAACAATCGTGTTGCTCTTCACTATCATCATCTGTTTCAAGTGAAATCGGCAATAATGTAGCCGGATTCAAAACATTGCACCTCTTGATGTGCACATGGCTCGCTAACAACGTAAGTTCATACCCTGACAACCGAGCACTAGTTAAGTGCTGTGTCTTCGTACGATTCACCAAGGTATCCACTGCATGTGGAACCATGACCACTAACGTGTTATCCATAACCAAACCTGCAGATTGTCGAATCGAAACAGCCGCTGCCGCTGTAGCTCTCAAGCAACTCGGAAACGCTCTAGCTACAGGATCTAAAGTCGACGAAAAGTACGCACATGGGCGTTGCTTCCCGCCAAACTGCTGAGTCAACACCGATAATGCACATCCCTCTCTCTCGTGGACATACAATGTGAAAGGCTTACTGTAGTCGGGAGTACCCAACACAGGAGCCGAACACAACGCATTGCGTAATTCAGAGAAACTCTTTTGGCATTCATCAGTCCAAGGAATCGGATTTGGAGTATCCTTAACAGTAAGAGCTAGCAAAGGCTTCGCTAAAAGAGAAAAATTTGGGATCCACTGTCTACAGTACGACGTAATACCCAAAAACGCTCGTACTTCTCTCTCTGTCGTAGGGACACACATTCTCGCGATTGTCTGAATTCTTTCTGGGGTCAGTTTCCTTCCCTCCTTTGATAAGAGGTGACCTAAATAGGTAACTTTTCGGCGACAGAATTGTAATTTCGAAAGAGAAACTTTATTATGGCAATCAGATAAGTGAGACAACAAGGACACAGTGGCATCCTTACATATGTCTTCAGTGTCAGCAGCGACCAACAAATTGTCAACATACTGAATAAGGGCTGCACCTTCAGGAAAAGCTAACAAGTCAAGTTGCGTCTTCAAAGCTTGACTGTAAATCGATGGACTCTCACAATAGCCTTGAGGAGCGCGTTTAAAGCGGAAGCTTCGTTCTCCTAAAGAGAATCCAAAGATATCTCTACTCTCTATGGCAATCGGAATGCTGAAGAAAGCATTCTTCAAATCGATCACCGAAAACCAAGTGGCAGAAGCTGGAATCAATGTCAATAATGCAGTAATGTCTGGCACAACAGGGAATTGCGGAACAACAATTTTGTTCACTTCACGAAGGTCGATAACGAACCTATATACAGGAGGTTCTGAAGAATCAGTTCTCTTCAGGACAGGCAAAAGAGGACTATTACACACATTACCTCGTGTCTCTTCAATAACACCCTTGTCAATCAGATCATAAATGATCGCCAAAAGCGCTCGTTCACCATCACTTGAAATACGATATTGTGGAATGCGCTGTAACTGAGCATTCGCCTTCAATGTCACAACATATGGGGGAATGTCTAACAGGCCCACATCATTTGGACCCGTAGCCGACAATGAATCTGGTAGCGAAGACAATTCAGGTGGGAGACAATCTTTCGAGATATATATTGGAGAGATCACATTCTCACCCAAAGTAAGATGTACTCCTGACGGAGAACAGTACAAAGTCGCATACAATCTCTTCAACAAGTCCAAACCTAACAAGTTCTCATTACAACCTGTAGTCAAAAGAAGGGGTGCTTCAAACCTACGAGGACCAACAGAAAGAGGCAATGGAACGGAAATCGGATTCGTAACGGGGCGCCAGAAAACCTATAGAAACATTATTAAAGCCAGACAAGGGTGCGCCAGGGAGTTTGGCATGCATAATAGAACTCTTCGTAGCACCAGTGTCTAGCAGAAAAGGCCCTGACACACCTGATGCAATCACTTCCACGTAGGGTCCACTCTGATCTACCGGAACTGAAACAACTCCCTCTCTTTGTCCATGGCTGTCCTAACAATTATTACCTTGCTCCTCGTCGCCTTCAACATAGTAATCATCCACGTAGTACTGTGTAGACCTACCAGACGAATTCTGCTGTTGATCAAAACTGTTCATTGAATTCTGCGGAGGCAAAGGGTGCGCATTCTGTCCGCGACCTCTACCTCTAGGCGCTTGTTGAGCACCTCTACCTCTAACACCAGGAGCATTATTTGCACGTTGCAACAGAACCGGACAACTGTTTTTGTAATGACCCTCTTCTCTACAATACGCACACTGATTAGGCCCATACTGAATACGCTGTTGAGGAGTCTCGTCTCTTTGCGAGTTCCTCGAATACTGTGGTGATTGCTGATAATCACGCTGATTATTAACACGGGGTGGATAAGCTTGTTGTAGAAGAACTTTAGTCTTCAATTCCTTAGTCTTCTTATCCGCTTTCTCTAACTCGTCCTTACGCCTATTCTCGTAATACTGAGCCGTAGCAAGAATCTGCGCCGAAGTAGAAACAGGCCAAGCACTCTCGGAATCCTTCAACTTGGTACACAACTCAGGAAGAAGATTGTGCACGAATTTATCAACGATGAATCTCTGGCCACCCTCGGTAGCCATATCCTGACCACTGTGGTCAACAAAAGTTTCTTCAAAACGCGAGAAAAAGTCTGAAACAGACTCATCTTTCTTCTGCTTACACGCCGACAATTTGTCCATATTAACACAGACTTCAGGCATCAGAGTCTTCATGAAAGTAATAATTCTACCAGGAAGTTCAGTAATAAGATTTTCAGGCTTAGCACCTCCAACTTGTCTATCATCTGCCGCAACAAGATTCACCCACGAATCACCCAATTCATTATCATGATCTGTATGTCGAACGACATTCCAGATGGGCTGTGGAACAACATTCCCAAACAGCATGTCTATGTCCGCCAAATTCATAACGCACAAACTCACAGTTTGCGTAAGCTCTTTATAATATCCCGCAGGATTCTTCCTCGGATCTGGTAAAGTCTGCTTAAGCGCTAGAACTTCTGCACGCTTCCATGGAACATGAACCCACACTCGCTGAAAGTGCGCTAAAACAGGTGGCTGAGCAGCAGCATCAGCAGGTCTCCATACTGGAGGAACCTCTCGCATTGGATATTGACGCGCATGTCTCCTAACTGCTTCGAAGCGACAGTAACGTCGACACCGCTTTCTCGATGTCATGTAGACTCACAATCGTTCCCTTTGCAAATTCGGAACGCAATCGGAACAGGATCAGGAGCTTTACCCACTTCGTCCGTCCATTGTTCATGGAGGAACGCACACATAAGTTCAAAAACATAACGCTGCTTTGGTGCTTCCCATTGCCGGAAAACATCCATAATACCCTCTAGATCGTACTGGGACTTATACGTCACCCATCTATGTGCCATATGATCCAAAACCACTCGCTCATCTGTATCAGGCAATTGGCTACGTAGCTGTCTACGCTCATTCACAGGAGACATACCCAATTGTCCCAACCAAGGAGTCAAGAAACCAGAAAAAGCAGCGGTCATCCGCTGTCTAGGAGAAGGAGTAGTCGGAAGGACAAGAGGAGACGAAACAGTAATAGAAGAATTCATAGTCGGAACAGGCACAGAGGCAGTAGTAGCAGGAAGAGACAAAGTTGGTGGCCACTGAGGGGGCTGCGCCAAAGGGACAGTAGCCAACAAAGGAGCTGGCTGTGGAGGAATCACAGGAGGCAAAGCAACCGGCACTTGCACGGCCACGACCGGTGGCGGTGGTGCCGTAGCATTCTTCACATAAGGTGGCAGTGAATTTAACAAATGCGACATTAAAGGGTCTTTCACAAGATTAAGTATGAGCGGAAAATCCGTTCCGCTCGCGGATTTTTTGAATTTTCGGTAAATTCGCAATCCTCGAACTCCCGCGAATTTACCGAGAATTCGCAAATCCGCGAGCGGCGGATTTTTCCGGGGGCAAAAGTTGAAGGCCTGTTGTAACTATTTTAGGATGGCGCCGGCAAGCAGCCAGCGCCATCCTAAAATAGTTACTAAGTTAGCTTCAACAGGAAGCTCTAATAGATAAAATAAAGCAGGTGCTCGATTTTATCTATTAGAGCTTCCTGTTGAAGCTAATTTAGTAACTATTTTAGGATGGCGCTGGCAGCTTGCCGGCGCCATCCTAAAATATTTACCATGCCCTTCCTGTGACTTCTTCACAATCTACCGTGGAAAATCAGCTGTGATGCTGGATAAAGGCTTTTGCATCCGTGACTTTCACGAGCGCAATACCTGTGCTGTTTCTGTGACCAGGAGCTTATTTCTCTTCATCTGCTGAACTGATCTTTCTCTGACCTGTTATACACACTAAAAGCATGTGTGAACTCACATGGTAGCCCTGCCCGTTTGGCCCAGCCCACACACTCGCGGTTTGCACCGTCTTCTCGCCATTCACCCACTATGATGGACAGCTCACTCAGGGACCCCTGCGCCCTTCGGGGCGATTGCATAGTAACACGCACATGGTCGCTCGAACTAGTTGATGCTCAAAATCAGTGACTCATTCATTAGCCCAAAAACAATCATGAGCGTCTTCGAGGCGGGGCAGGTGTGCCTCTTCCCAAATCTACTGTGGAAAATCAGCTGTGATGCTGGGTAGAGGCCTTTGCATCCTTGACTTTCATGAGCGCAATCCCCGTGCTGTTCCTGTGACCAGGAGCTTCTTTCTCTTCATATTATTGTGTTCGCACGGGTTGCTGCAAGTTCGCACGCGTTTTGTACAATTTCGCAATTTGCGAAATTGTACAAAACCCTCGGGAACTTGCAGAAACCCGAGCGAACATAAAAAAAAAAATCCGCGAACGCGAGATCCGCAAAATTCGCCCATGCTTACACAAGATCCTTCTCGTCTTTCTGCTCTTTAGACGGCAAGACTGGGTAGCATCTGTCTACCGCTAACTTCCTCCATCTAAGCATCTGCTCATTTTCCTGCTCTTCTTCATTATCTCTGTATGCAATGGCAGCTTGCACCATAGACATACCCTTCTTATGTTTCTTCGCTAACTTAATTTCTTTCTGTTTGGCTTCTTTAGTCATATGCGGAAAGAGTCAAACATCGCCGGCCGGGCTTTCTTCTTGAACAACTTCACTTCAAGGTTATCCAAGACTTCTGTCTCAAAACTACCATAACGGGGCCACTGTAGGACACCGTCATTCTTCGTGTATTTAACCCAAATCTCATTATAGCTAATAGGACCCACGCCATGCTTCACATATAGGTCGTAGGTAGGAGTTCCAATCGGAGGAACCGGACACGAATCCTCTAACCGGGAATCCCTCAAAGTACCACAACTAAACAAATTCCTAAGACTGCTAAAAGCAGGCATCTTGCTCACTAGTCTAGCTTCAAACAACAAGGGGAATCTAAAATCGATAATCTCGTGAATACACGAATCCCTTGGCTTTGGGGCCTGCAGGTACCAAATCAAAGCTATCCACTAAAGGATACAAAACAAACTAAGGACTAGGAGACGCTCCGTTTATACTTAACTGAGTTGTCGATGGCGTCACCAGAAGACCCGTCAATCGTCTCGCTCTACAAACGTCTAAGGCTCCAAAACAGGGCGACAGTCAGGGCAGCAGTCCTTCGTAGCCATCGGAAAGCTGGGAACCTCGCAGCAAAGACTTTCGGACCACGACGACATACAGGGGTCGATGAAGTGGCTGGCCTTCCTCCAGAATTGTCTCACAAAGCTCCTCACGAATCTCTGGCTTGGACCGGTACCGCTGAAGTCGCCCCACGTTGGGCGCCAATTGAGGTACTGGGTTTTTCAGAACCGGTACTAATCCGGTAACCCAGCGGTGTCAGGGCAACACCCAAAGACCCCGGATTCCCCTGTCTTGGAAAACAGAGACACGAGATACTTCTTGATGACGTCAAAGACCAAAGTTTATTGGTTGCAACCAGGGACAGAGATATATGAAGTACACACGGGTAGTTCGTCAGAGACTGTACACTTAGATAAACGGAGCTCGGTCTTTTATGCCGAAAATCGTGCCTCAGGCAGCATTACAATTTACATTTGGTGCATACAAACTGACCAATAGCAACGTAGCATTTCAAAAGTAGCAAATGACGACAGTCAAAGACAATCCCATTTTCCGCTGTCCAGCCCACCAAAAACGATCGCACACATGCTTGGTTTCCTGTTCGATCTGGCCGGACAAACCCATCATAAACCCTTCAACCCAGATCGATGATCAAGTCGTAAAGGAAAGGCAGAAACAGATGGAAAGGAGATAGAGGAGTGGGAACGGTGTACCATAAAGTAGGACACGTCCTGCCCTTTGATCTTTATCAGGCCAACTGCGGAATAAGGAACTGGCTCAGCGGGATTCGCCCCAGGCGAGGAGCCAGTTCAGCCAGGTCAAACAGAAGTCAGCTAAGGCGTACGTGTCTCAAGGACTTCTCGGCCGCAGTCGTCGGGCCTATGTTAGGGCAACCACACAAAATGGCTGCCACATACAAAATGGAACCCAAAGGTTCAGACTAAATCCTCCAATACAGAGTGTTCTCCAATATCGGTTCATACGAAAACACTCAGACACGTTACACTCGCCATTTGCGGTCTATTGAGACCAAAATCGTCCATTTCCGACGATCTTTATAAATCGGGTTCGGAACTATCGAACCCAATTCAGGACCACGGAACCACAGCTCGACACCCTCGCTCTGTACCTCACCCTTATCCATACATACGCTCCCAAAACGCTCCCAACCAGACGACCGCACCTCAAAAGGTCGGCCACGCACACCCTCTGACCAATGAGGAACAAAACTAGAAGACCCCTTCACTGTAAAACTACCTACCTGCCCCAAACCCCTACCATACTGTGAGATTGTACAAGGAACAACATTTTTCACACCACCCTCTGGTACACTTGGCCAAGCCTCACACATATTCACAACTTACCTCCCAGCCCCTGACCGTCCCACACCCAGATCAGAAAAACCAGGATTTGGCGGCACCCACCTCACCCATTTGAGCCCACTCCCCCTCTCCCCTCGAGCTTCCTAAAACAGATAAAACCTCCTCATGTTCTGACGGTGGTCGAGAAAACAATAAAGAACTACCCAAAAATTCACCACCTCCATCAGTACCCTCAACCACTTCCCTATCCAAACCAGCCTGTGACAATTGCCCAACAGCAGTTTCAGCCTGACACAAACGACCAGATTCTAACATTCTTTCAGATGTCATACCCCCATCCTGGCGTTCCCAATTCACTGGCCCAGGCGCCTCACGAGGAAAAGACGAAACCTCCCGCCCGCTTCCCAACCGCCCCTCCCCTCTCCCAATGCGATAGAGCCTCTGCGCAACACACGTGGTGAAGGGCTGGCTCCCAGCCCCTCCCGCCGCTCAGGCGCCGTACATGAAGCGGAGCGCTTCTTCGACCTTTTCTTGCCCCCGCGACCCACAGCAGCCAAAGGGGAAGCCTCAAAAACGCCAGCATGCTCAAGCAACCAGGCGCCTGCCGACGCGCTCCCGGTTGACCTCAAAACACCCGCAGCCTCCGACAGCAACACCGGAGGGTCACGCAAGGAAACTACAGCTTCACTTCCTTTCGCACTCGTTTTACCAGACGGGCCGGTTTCCTCGTGCGGGAGCGGCCCCGATCACTTACCCACTGTGCTCGACGCTTCTAAGGAGACGAGCATGCTGCCACAGCTGCAGCAACGCCAGCGGAGGCCTGGCGCGAGGGACACGCCGGCCCCCCACCGACCACCAGATCCATCCTGCAAGCCTCTGACAGCAAACGAAGAGCCTCAAGCACCCGATAATCCTCCATGGCCACAAGAAATAACTAAAGTAAGAATTACCTAACTCTTATTAATAACACTAAATTGTCTCACTAATAGCACCACAGAAATACCCACAAAAATTCCTAGCTAACCTCCCAGTCACCAGGTCACCAAACCTAAAATGGTGGCTGGGAGGCGGGGACAAGGGACTATATAAGTTGGGCTGCAAACTCCTACTAGGAAGTAGCCCAAAAATACCTTCCAGAAAGATCTGCATAAACCCCCCCCCACAGCCCTCCCAAATCGCCCGGGGGGGGGACATCCCTTCGGTCGGCAGCCCCCCGCAAGACCCCCTTTTCTTTGCAGTTCCCGCTGACTGCGGCTTGCGCACGGTACTGCGCGGAGTGAACAACACGTGCCCTGCTCCCCAGGCCCGCAACAAATTGTAATGCAGGCCACCATATCGCACTTCAGGTGCCAAGCGCACCATATACTGACCCTGGAGTCACTCTCCTGCCTTTCCAGTGGATTTGAAAGGTCACCTGGGTTTGTGGAGTGTCCGAAATTATAAACATGTGAAAATACTGGTTTTTGATTTTTGTTTTAATCCTTTCCAAAAAATAAATCAACTAAAGTTTTGCCGTGGTATCATTGCCTTTTGCCAGCTTTCAGAAACACACCAAGTTCTTATGAATATTTTATTAATATAAATATATTTGCATTTACAGTTTGTGGGTGTTTGTGAAAACATTTTTTGAAGTCAGAAAGCTTTACATTTGTAACATTAGACGTTATTCAGAATTATGCATGGAGTCACTGTTGTCCATTGCTAATGGATTTCTCACAAGCAGTTTTTAGGTTTCGCCTCGCCGAAAGATGCGCAGCAGACTTTCGCGCACGGCGAAATCTTTTGAGTTACAGTATGGATGTTTGTCCCGCCTCTGTTTCCCATTGGCTAGCTCCATAAATGGAGGCTAGCCATTGGAAAACAGAGGCGTCCATCATTCTGCGAGGCGACTCGTGGGTGTTTCTGAGATTTTTTCTCATCCAGCCCCTTTGAGGACGTCATTGCGGCGGTGGGCGTTTACTTTTTTTTTTTTTGGCCGCCTTTTATTTTGTCATTTGCCCCGACCTCTGGTGAGTGCTTGCTGCTGTCCTGCCTTCCCCCGCCCCCCTCCCGCTGTCCGTGTCTCCGTTCCCGCCTGTCCTGCCTTCCCCCGTCCCCGCCTTTTATTTTGTCATTTGCCCCGAGCTTGCTGCTGTCCTGCCTTCCCCCGCCCCCCTCCCGCTGTCCGTGTCTCCGTTCCCGCTTGTCCTGCCTTCCCCCGTCCCCGCCTTTTATTTTGTCATTTGCCCCGAGCTTGCCGCTGTCCTGCCTTCCCCCGCCCCCCTCCCGCTGTCCGTGTCTCCGTTCCCGCCTGTCCTGCCTTCCCCCGTCCCCGCCTTTTATTTTGTCATTTGCCCCAAGCTTGCCGCTGTTCTGCCTTCCCCCGTCCCCCCTCACGCTGTCCGTGTCTCCGTTCCCGCCTGTCCTGCTTTCCCCCGTCCCCGCCTTTTATTTTGTCATTTGCCCGAGCTTGCTGCTGTCCTACCTTCCCCCGTCCCCCCTCCCGCTGTCCGTGTCCCCCCCTCCCGCTGTCTGAGTACTATTGTAATCAATTCAAGTCTGTGTTATCTATTGTAGCATTGCTTTCTTTCAATTAACTTTTGGATTGAAGGGTTACAAGAAAAAATCTGTCCCTAGAGTTTCCTTTTTAAATTCCAATGCTACCGTTTTTTTCTCTATTTTCATGGGCATATGAGATACGTATTATGGTATCAAACAGAGCTGCTTATTAACCTCTTTGGTAAATACCAGAGGTTATCGAATCTGACTGGCAAAGTGCTAAACAAGGACTCTCAGACCGTAAAATTTGTGAAGGACGTTTAGGGTATACATTCCAAAGCAAACAATTGCCTGATTGGCCTCTTGGCCCTGAAACGGTTAACTGTGAAATGCATCACGAGTATGTGGACTGGTGTGGAAACAGGCGGGGCTCAGGGGTCGTCCGAAAAGTCAGATTTAATTCAAGCGCTTTCAGCCCCGGACCGGGCGCTTGAATAGCGCCAAGAGGAGGCGTACCGCTTAAACCACGCCGGGCTGCCTTGCATTGGACTCACTATTGCAGATTTCGCCTGCACCCGGGCCCGTGTCTAGAGATGGCCCCGAGGCCTAAGACTTGGCAGACGAGTGTAGGGCGGCAGAACCCCGCCCTGGCCCAGGGGGGCCTATGTCACAGGGCACAGGACACTGTGCACGAGCAGGAAGACCCCTCATCCGAGCTCCCCAGAGTGGGCTGGACCTGGGGCCCCAGTGTATGTCAGAGTCCGTGGGGTGGGTGAAGGCCTGGCCACTGAGGACGGGGGTGAGTCCACTATTTTGTCTTCGCTGAGACCGCTTGATTAGAAGGCGGCACTCCCTGCTGCGGGCAGTATCTCTATTCATCACTGCCCCTTCTCTGCCCTCTGTCTCTACAATCGCGATCTGCTCGCTTTTTCTCTCTCACCCTCTTCAGTTATTTCTCTCCATCCTCGCCTTCTCTTTATTCCCTTTTATCTCCCCACTCCTTCGGTTCCCTCTTTGTTGCCCCCCCCAGCCTTTCTTTTCTCTCCTCTTTCCTGCCTCCCCTCTCTTCCCCTTTCGCTCGTCACCGCGCTTTTCTTTACCTCCTTCCACTTTATTCCTCTCTTTCTCCCTCTCTCTCTGCCACACGGGCCTGTGCCTCCTAGAAGGGCCCTGCTTGACACACGGCTCTTCCGGTTGCAACACACAAAACCTTCCCCTTTCAATGGTAAAGGCTACGGTTTTGTTCCTGAAGCAGAGGGCCTTTTTGTGTGTGTGTGGTGGGGGGGGGGAGAGGGGGGGGGGGGGGTATGTATTTGTGTGTGTCTCCAATCTGTATGATTTCACTTTTATTTTTATTTTTCAATCCTAAAATAGACAGCGGGGTGGGGTGACGCCGGCCTCCTAAAAACGGGCCCTAAAATGATAGCTCTCTGTTCTGTGGCCAAGGCCTCCTTATTTGCATGAAAACGCCTTGTGGGTTTTAATGAGTGTCTGGGCTCGCGGCTGCAGCGGCCCTGGAAACCCCACAGTGAACATACATCTTGTAAGGGGGCGGCGGGGGGCGGAGAGTCTGTTCTCTTCTCCGTGGAGCTGCCATACACCAGAACGTGTGTCAACGACGCCTTGTCTTCCTTTATAGCGCCTTGTCATCGTCACATGCTGCGTTCAATGACATAACTTTTGTATCTTGCGATGGGGCTTCAAGCGCTATATCCCGTTTCAGAGCAGGGCTTCCGGAGTGGGAAGTACTGGACATACAGTGTGTGGTCACCCAGCAGTGATGACGTGTACTCCCTGTTAAGGACGTGACAGCCCGACCCAACCTTTACTGTAGAATTAACATAGTGTTTAATGTAAAGCTGACGAGGGCGGCGAAGGGCTTAAATTCCCATCATATGCAGTGAACAGGTACCTGCGTCGAAGCAGGAGGTGCTACAGAACAATGCGAGTAGGGGCAGGGGTGTATCTACCTAGAGCTGACCCTACCGCATGCATCAGCCCTGCCAAGTACCACGCATCAGGCGTTAGAGCAACGCATTTCTTTCAGTTGTTCCGTTGGTCAACCCGACGTCAGCAGGACCATAACTCCCAGAATGCACAGTACTGGTAAACAAACATCTTTCACTTGGCACTGCATCCTGGTGGCCCGTGGTCACGTGATACTTATCAGCAGCAGGTGGCTGTAATGTTTCAACCCCCGGGCTTTCAATACCACCTTTAGGGAAAAGCATAAGTCGTCTTTTGTAGCCATGTATTTCAGGTAGTGAACTGTGTTTAAAACAGAGAGCGCTGTCAGTGCACCTCAGCCTTGACCAGTGTTCACCACTGCACACAGCTCCGTCAATGCACCTTAGCCCTGACCAGTGCTCACCACTGCACACAGCTGTCAGTGCACCTCAGACCTGACCACCAGGATCAAGCGCTCACCACTGCACACAGCTCAGTCAGTGCACCTCAGCCCTGACCAGTGCTCACCACTGCACACAGCTCCGTCAATGCACCTCAGCCCTGACCAGTGCTCACCACCCCACCGGATTCATGCATCCTGTTGTATCTCGTCCTGCACCCCACACTTTTCTTGCACAGGCAGCGAAATGAAATGCAATAGGTCTCACATTTGCGAGAGATTAAGCTAATGGCAATGTAAATGACAATGCCATTTATTTATCTGTTTTCAAAACCAACACATAAATACAAATTTTGTCATTTACAATGCCAATAGCTTAAACTTTTCCAAAGACGAAACCATTGCATTGTAAATGCTTGTTATAGTTTTTTTCCCACAAAATAACGAATATTGAAAGTAAGTATTTAAAATGGGACTAGATGACAACGTTTTAATGAGTAATATTTGTTTATATCTGGCAAGTCTGCCAACGTACAGCCATCACACTCATTGGTTTTGGAGGGGGGCTGAGGCGAGGGGCGAGGGTTGTAGGGCCTCATTAGGAATGGGGAAACATTTTAAATGTCTGTGCTAAATCCTGCGCATGCACATATTGTAGGTGCGACCACAAACTGTCATTTGTGCTATAAGCTGCGTACTGCCCATAGCACATTTGGAAATTGTGTGATAAGCAACTCACCGCTGGCATACATTTTTGGGGTGAAAAAGTGCCAAAATGCATCGGAAAATGCTCAGTAACTAACGTGACATGCTAGTCTTGATGTGGTAAGCACTAAAATCTACGTTATGCCCCATTGCTTGGCAAGTAACTGTAATTATCAATATTATGAGTTAAATGGTAAATATGGGCAGGTTAAAGTGGCGGTACAAATCGGCGAAAATGGCGTTAAAAAGCTTTGCTTACAGATTTTGTTGCGGTAAGCCATCAAGGCCACTTTATTCCTCAAAATCTGCCATAGGCGATTATATTTGCCGCACATAAATATTAAACACCTTGGTGATAATTATCGCACCCAAGGGCGGGCAACTCGGAGGCTCTCATTAAAAGTCGGCCTCTATCAGTAGCGCTAATTATTCCACCCAATTAAAAGAAACACCGAGGTGTGTGAATATTATCACCTGTGAAGAGATACTGGGGAATAACCTGCGGGTTTGGTGCTTAACCCACCAAAACCTGCTCGCGCCGCTTTTTCCTCACATGACATATCCCATTAATATCAGCAATTTTAACAGCCGAGATTCACCATTAAACTCGTATTACCGACATGTCCGGCCACAGGAGTTACTTCACATTCTACAATGTATCACCTACCTCGGCATGGGGGCGTCAGTGGCGAAAACCAGACAACGACATTGACACTAACATGAATTGTAGACGATACAATATGACCCAGTTGTGGTTGTAGAAAGTGCAATAACACATATTACCACACATTTAAATTGCAAAAGCAAAACATATGTATGAACATTTCAGCCTTCTGTTTCACGTATTTTATATGCATTTGTTTCTATGTTAAGGAACTCATGTATATACATTTAAGAGCATTCAAATTATAGTGTAGGATCGGATTAGACAACCCACCAACTAGCCGTATCCTTTGTGGACGAAGCAGCGGTTAATTTGTAAAAAAAAAAAGCAAGTACCAGGGCCCAAACTTATTTCTCAAAAAGCCATTGGGGCTCTCACCATCCTATGCCTCTGTTAGGGCTACCGAATGCCAGTTTCAGCACTTACGAGTAGCCATTACACTGATAAAGTGTGACATTTTGCACTATTCCAGGCCACCTCGAGTTGTAAGAATTGACTAGACGCACTAGTTCATCTTGGTTTTGTATATATGGAAGTGTGAAATACTTTGGTGGTCTTAAAAAAAGCCTGAAAATGCCACCATGTGGTGGATTGGAATAACGAAAACGTCCATGTTTATAAATAAGTGCCAGGGGTGAGCACGTGCAAACAACTGGCACAAATTAAGCACCGAATTTTGCTTGATGTCTGCAGTATGCGGCGCCTTCTCAAAATCATGAAGTCTTGTGTAGAACTAGGACATATGTCACAACCGTGTTTCACACCGCATTTGCAAATTGAGGGACATATTTATCAAAGGGTTGTGTTGCTTTTGCACAACGCAAAGGGGTGACTGGGAGGTCCTGGAGTTCGGCATTATCCCCACCCAGATGCAAGCGTAGAAGGGCTTGAACCGCAGTTCTGAAGTCACTGTCTGGAAGAAACAGTTTGACTTTCTTTAGAAGAGAGATTTGGTTCCGTGCCCATCTTTATTGTTTTTTGGCCATGTGTTCCTTGAGGGTGAGGTTGGTGTCCAGGGTGAATCCAAGTAACCTGGCATTTTGTGGAAGTTGGGGTTCAGAGTTGTATTGCCATTGAGCCAGGTTTGTACTGTATTTGGATTGTTGTTCTTAGTAAATAACAGAAATTCTGTTCTGGTTGGGTTGAGCTTCGGGTAGCTGCCAGACATCCAGGCCTGGGTGATGGCCAGGCAATGCTTGAGGCGTGTCAGAGAGGAGGGGACTTTCAAGTAGAGTTATGTATCATCAGCATATTTGTGAAGGTTGATGGGACAGTATTTTCTGGTGCAGTACAGTGGCCCTTGATCCTGAGGTGGGTGGGGGGTAGTCATACAGTGCCTGTAAGGGAATATTATCTGGTGCTTTAGTTACTCTTAATGACAGCAATATCTTTCAGTTAGCCTCCACTCAAGTATATCGTCTCCCCTTTGTAGTGTAGTTCCTATATTCCCAATAGGCTCTGCGCATTGGAATAATATATCCTATAGACGTCTGACTGAGGTCGACTAGGTCTCTATTGAATATATTAAACTTAATAGTGAATGCCAGCTAGCTCAGAAGTCACTAGAAACTTTCTCAAATTCACAAGAAGGGATTCGTTTCTGACAACCACATAAACAGGACAAATTTGTTTCCCAAGAATAAGAAATGTATCTCTAGAGTCGCGGAAACAATAGATAAGTATTTCACTCAGTCACTTGTGCATGCTTCGTTTCTACAGAGGTGCAGATAAATAGAGAGAGACGGCGTTTTTAATAAACAATTTTATTGAACAGTCTTCTTTCTCAGGCAAGTAAAGTGAACTGCTACAATCATAATATAGACTGCAAATTATAATGCGTACAGCGAGAACAATATTATAAAATAATACTGTAAGAGCATTGTATGATTTCTAAACCATATATAAATACATACATAAATAACAAGGGCTAAAAGTACTCAACTGGTGCTTCTAAAATACGCTTACCCCAATGTACCTAACCTAAATCTAGTACGTGGGAAGGAGTAAGTGTGGTGTAGCATAGGTTTAGTTTTTCTTTGCCAAGAATCTATCCAACGTTTCTCTAGGTTCTAATCAGCTCCATACCTTTAGTTTAGAATGAAGGAGGTCTGGTATATAATTTTTGGGACTTGATTTCCCAACACTCCGCAAGGGGAGGTTGGAAACACTGGAGCTGGATTCTCGCAGAGAGAAATGCAGCCACTTGATCAGTGCATCAGCTGGAGGGTCGGCTTCCTTCGGCACTTGCTGTAGTGAGCTGCGTCGGGCAAGTAGGTAGTCAAACTGCTCCGAACCACTGTGTCTTGCTAGAGCAAGTGAAGGCATATTTATACCTTGAAGGTGTCTAGTTTGACATAAAGTCGGACATAATAACGCCAGGAAAGAACCCCAAGGGAATAGTAGTTCTTTGTACAGTACATGAGTTCTTGGACAAATCAATATTCAAGCAAGGGAAGGTCCCTGACTGCTTAAGCTGACTTTCCAAGAAATCGTTGTGACGTTTTGGTACAGGTGGAAGTATCCATGCCTGTATTTTGTCTGCATGGGCTATGTCTAAATAGGGGAATGATTTCGATGCCTACATTAGGGCAGTGTGAATTGTACCTATATAAGGGCATGAATTGGGAAAATTCACTTGGATCCTAAAACGCCATACAACACCTTGGGGAACAATGTTATAATACCTTACTTTGTGCTGAAGTTCGCGAAGTTCTTTCACAGGTGCTCCCTGTGTGCGCCGTAGTCAGCGGAGGCCAGCCTGCTTCAGCACAGCTTACCAAGTAAGAATACTTCAGTTTGCGTCTCTGCCCAATTGGTGGAGTTTGCGCTCCATGGAACATATGGTTCGTAACGAAAGGTAGGCCAAGGCAGTGCCAGCAAAAGTTGGGTGGAGGTGCATAGGAGGCAGAAGACTTTGCAGCTGTTGGGATCTTGTTGCATTGATGTCCCTCAGGCTCAAACTCCTCTTCCAAACAAACAGGTGTCCACCCCAGGTCACAGCGGCAATACTCCTCCAAATATGCTTGGGTTTCTCTCACTGCTCAGAGATTCTTGAAAGTCAAATAGTGAGGGTGGTTGCAGTTGGTTTACGTTCTTAGCGGTACAAAAGGGGGTGGTGATGGACGGAGCATCTGAATCAATCAAACACTCACACGCAGTCAAAAGATCTGGGTTTAATCCATCACCGTTCTTTAGCCCACTCCGCCACCCCAGTTCAGACATGGCTATATGCAAATCAGTCTGACCCTGTGCCTCATGGGAACAGTCCAGCCCGAACTGCCAAGCCATGTCTTCCCTGGACCGGAAACAAGCTTCCGAATACCGATTTCTGGCATTCCAGCCTTCTTCAGCCCGGCTTCCTTGAATCCAGTGGCAAAGTGAGCAAGGGACTCACGTCTGAGCATACCCTGCCACACTTATGGCGGCCAAAAGCGGTACAAAAGGGGGTGGTGATGGATGGAGCATCTGAATCAATCAAACACTCACACCCAGTCAAAAGATCTGGGTTTAATCCATCCCGTTCTTTAGCCCACTCCATCACCCCAGGTCAGACATGGCTATATGCAAATCAGTCTGACCCTGTGCCTCATGGGAACAGTCCGCGTGTGCTCGCAGCAGCTAGATGCCTGCTGCTCTACTAGCCAAGACAATGCACGACATAGTTCATGGAAAAAAGACTACTGCGTGGTTGTACGGGCCGGTAGAAATAAAGCTCCATAGTTATTCTGCCTATTTCGACGGTTGTGGTTTCAAACACTGAGATTATTTGACAGCGTGGATGGCTGACCTATATGAGGTTTGTGGGACATTTTGTCACACTAGGGACAGTCCGTTTGCACACTAGATCTGATTGTGGGTATTGGATACTTCTTGTCCTGATGAAGACCCCGCGGTAGGGCATGAACCAGCCTACACTACTGGGGTCGAAACGTCGACATACCACCTGTTTTTCCCTACCCATCTACAACAGTTCATTTCTGGCTGTGTCCAATGTATTGGGATAGGAATGAAAATCTGTATATAAATACTTGAATGGCAATGTAAATACGCCCTTGTGGTATCATTTTTTCGAATGTATAAATGACCACTTGTGATTTCTTTTTGAAACTTTTCTATAATCACACTACCCTCACTACTTTGACCCCCTCACTTTCACTTTCCTTCTTCTTTTGGGCATGATGAATAATGTATTCATTTTGATGAATGTTTGTACAACTAATCTGCAATTGAGGATATGAATTAAAACATCACTCAACAAAGGAGTTTTTTTCCTTTGTCTGTGCGCAAGGATTTGTATCTACTGGGACCCCCTTACATGTAACACTTCCTGGATATATCACTCACAGTCCAGCTGTGTTCATCAGGCATTTTAAAAAAGATCGCTGGTAAAGTGCCCCCTTGTGGGCCCGCTGGGCATTGCACTGCCGGCCCGCGCGGGCACATCCCATTGATGAAGCATGTCACCTTCGTGTGAGTGAGGGCATTGTTCCTAAAAGCACATGCTTAAAAAAAAATGCTGATAGCTAGAGACAATATCTCTCTGATTTAACATATGGAACAGTATACTTAGGTTAATCTGGCACATATGAGGAGAGTGTACACTGGCCTGCTAATCTCAGGGGCGTAACGAAGGCCACCACAGCCCCCGCGTTGCTGGGACCCCCAAGCTCCAGGGGGCTCCTGATTGAGCACGGAGGTGGCCCATCCACGTACCTTGCAGGGAGGCCCCCTCAAGTGTCGTTGCGCCAGTGGCTAATCTCCTTGTCCTCTTGCGTGATATGAAGCCTAGCACTACAAATGTCTTGTCTCTGCTCTCTCTCCAACCCTGCATCTTAAATAGCATTCAGAGTATGTTTGATAGAAAATGGAACCCACTGTGGCTGTATCCACATGTACTGTCTTGCTTTCCAGATGCATTCTTCACACGTAGGCAACATGCCCACATGCAACATCTACACGTCTGTAGTACATGCACAGGCAACACCCATTCCTCTTATGGATGGATGGGGGACCTAGTTATAGGGACTGGTAGAACGATTTCAAACCTGGAGAGGCCAGCAGGCTCCTCTCCCTAAAGCAGCAAACAAGTAATAAAGGCCTGCCCAACATTCTCTTAATTTCTATGCCAACACTGACAGCCCTCTGCAGCCCAGGGGGATGACAATAGTCCCTTAGGCATGAATGACAGGTGCATTTTGTTTGTTCTCCTTCCGCGGATCCCCACTCTGGGTTGTACTTATTCCACATCACGGAGAGGCCTCAGCACACATGTGTGCATGCATAAGTGTGTGGTGGGCGTCATAAACCAAAACAGCTTGCTATGGGCACTTCAAGACAGGGGAGAAACACTCTCCAAAGCCATGCAAGGACCTTTAAAGATGAGTACTGCTAATGTAGGCTGTAGCACTTGTTGGTGCTGTATGTATCACGAACTGGGGAAGAGCAACCGATGCCAGGATGTTTATTTGTGCAGTCTTAAGTCTGGCTGATGGGCTGATGTCAGATGTGTCTGTGACTCTGTAGCTTGCCTTGCGTCTACTTGTGCTTCTTTTATATCAGGCCAAAACCAACATCTAGTTCACACATCCAACGCACAACATTAGGAAGAGCCCCAGGTATTGTGCACAGTGGTGTAAGGTACATATTGTGAAGTATCTAAACATTGCTGTGCACACCATCTGTAGGCTATTAGTAACTGCTGCTTTGGTGCTCATTATTTAACCGGTGATGCACACACCCAGTGAATGACATCCAGTTACAGGGTTGTTAATGAATAATCAGTGGTGCGCTCACAATTATCTACTGTATCATAGCATTGAATATTGGTGCTCAGTATCTAGCCAGTGATGCTCACACCATGCGTGAGTCCTTTTCTTCCTACTGGTATTGAGGGGGGAGTGAAAACGAACAAGTAACATTCATCCTATAAACAGTGTTGTCTTGTTACTACATTTCAGGCGAGAAGAAACCTTGGAGGGGCGTTCTTTGGGTGCAGTCATTTTAACGAAAGCAATAATAGGTATATTAGAACATTGGAATGTTGGGAGCTACATTGAGTTCTCAGGGATTCTAATGACTGATAGGAGCCCGGAGCATCAACATTCTATTGTTTATTCACAGCTGTTTGCTGGGAACAAAGCCCTCACGGAGCCCGAGAGGAGTTCAACCACCTCGAGCTCCGTGAGGCCCTGTTTTACAAGTTAGAACATTCTGCCTTCTAGGGGCCGAATGTTCTAATAGCCTTAGAGCCCACGTTAGCAGGCTATACTGGCAATTAAAGGGCTGCTCCCTTGTTAAAGGCCCTCACCTTTGGCTTGGCCCTTTAATGCTGGAGTGGGCCTTCAATGTCCGTTAGAGCCCGCTATGTCAAGCTCCAAGGCTATATTAGCCCACTGCAGCCAGATGTAATGCAGCAGAATGTAGTTCCTCCTCCTCCTCCCTTCTTCATACTCAATCCAGGTTTGCCTGAATTCCATTGGGAACAATGGAATGAAGGATTCGAAATCATAGAAGGGGAATGTTTTAGGCAGAAAAGGAAATATTCCTTATTTGACATTGTTTGAGACCAGAAGGCAGCAAAGTACTCAAACACTTAGGAAGAGAAGCTGTAATGACAGAAGGCAACATGGTTGATGAATACGCTTCTGCTATGAAGAACTTAGATTTGTGTTTTAAGAGCTGCAAAAAATATAATACTAGAGAGACACAAAGTTTACTTGAGACACCAACTTCCTGCCAAACGTTTTGTAGGATTCCTAAGATTTTAACCCGGCTACCTATGATTACAAATCATTTGAAGAGAAGATGGTTAGAGGCCAGGTGGTGGAAAGAAATTAACAATACATTGATCCAGGAAGCTCTATTGACCACCTTTCCTTTAACGTTCGACAGGGCGATTGAAAGTGCATTAGCATTAGAATGCACTGCATCTTACATGGTCGAAATGTATAACGCACCACTCTACTGGTATTCACACCGTAAGTAAACCCAGAGAAAAGGAGGGCTCATTCTTTCGTATAAAATCCAAAGGGTTGGAGTGATAGTGATGTGGCAGCAATAAACACCTGTGTAGTTTTGAAAGAACATGTAATAAGTGTAAAAACAAAGGTTATTTTAGATCTTGGTGGTAGTACCGTCATCCCGCCACAGCCGCGGTTCCAAGTCCTCTGTCGAGCTGACGGCGGTCTGCCCACCGTATGTAGATGTTGCAGCAATAGACAGGTTCCCTCGGCAGCGGCGGTCTTCTCTGCTGGCTAACTGTACTCTGTCGCCGTCAGGCCAGCGGGCTTGCGCAAAGCCAATTTAGATGTTCCTGTTGTGATGGTTGTGTCCTGGAGGCAGAGTCCTAATGGAGTGAGGCCATAGTGGTGTGGAGACAGGTAAATACTATTTATCATTATCTCACTACTCGTACATGTTGTGAATGTGTCATAATGTATATGTAGATAATGTGTTGTTACGTGTAGCATTGCACACCAACCCAACAACATACACACACACACTATTGAATGTAAACTCACAGGCACCACAAGCATAACACCTACAACCACCACCACCAAATAAATATTTTTTTAAGTGTCAATACAGGTGTGTTTACATTTCCCATGATAAGTTGAATGATGAACACTTATGCATGACACATAAAAAAGTGCATGTGAGAGCAATGTAAACATACACACCCCGATAGCAAATGATAACACACACACGATTCATAGGGAGACGAGTGACACAGAAGCCTACCTTAGATTCCTGCGACAACAGGGTTGCTGAGCGTCATGGTGTGGTAGCAGCAGCACAGAAACTATTGGACAATGGGATTCAAGACGGAAGCGGAAGTGGGAACCTGGAAAAAGTACGTTTCACCTCTTTTTCATCTCTTTTCCATCCATTCTGCGAACTTGGGTTTGGAGGTTTTCTCGCCACAGTTGCCTCAAAGGAAAGGCACATCGTAATCGAGTTGGCGGTATTCTTGGGGGGACTCCCTCTGACACCCGCTTCTGCCTCTGACGCCGTCCACACAGGAGCAATATTCTGGCGGAAGTGGCGGGACTCTGAAGGTCTGACCTCAAGAGACCTGCCAACATCTAAATACTGTGGGCGGACTGGCAAGTCGGTGGGGAGGAATATGACGGCGGGACCAGATCTGACGACATATATATAAGGCACTAATCTTATCAAGAACGGTGTTAAAATTATCGCTTTCCTGCCGCTAAAGCGGTGATAATTTTAACGCCGTTCTTAATAATATGCCCCATAGTCAGTTAACACTCTGGATGACATCGACACATAGTCTAAGGAATATGACTCAAGAGAAGGAAGTGTGGTGTGAACTGATTTGCTTGTTATGGATGAGGTTGGTAGCAATAGTACTTTGATCATGCAGGGGAGTTTGCAAGTTTGTACGAGTTTGTCATATTGTCAAATATCTGCGGGCGGTCAAATTGTGAAATGTGTCGAATGACTTTGGGGGGGTCTCCTTTTACTTTAATTGGCATGAACAAATAGGCTAAATTTCAGAACACTACCGTAAAAGAGTTCATATGATGAAAACCCATAGCCTGAGTGCTCATAAATGCCCTTTGGGGCACTTGCACTACTCGCCCTTGCACTGCCTGCTGTATTGTTGTGGCGGCATTCAAGCGTTCAGGGGGGTTGTGAACCCCACGCTTTGGCATCTACAGCCGTGGTGGGATTTTTAATGGGCCTCTTCTGTCTGCTCCTCGACAGACAAAGCCTCATAGTTAGCCCCAAAAAAGGTTGGCCAAAAGGAAGGATGAGTGAAAGGATGCATGAAGGCGTGAAATGATAGGGGAAAGGCTGGTCGGATGAAAAGATGCATAGGTGGATTAAAGGATGGGTGGATGGGTGAAAGGATGCGTGGGTGGGAGAGAGGATGGGTGAAAGGATGCGTGGGTGGGAGAGAGGATGGATGAGAGGATGCGTGGGTGGGAGAGAGGATGGGTGAAAGGATGCATGTGTGGGTGAAAGCATTGGTGAAAGGGTGGATGAGTGAAAGGATACATAGGTGAGTGAAAGGATGGGTGAAAAAGTGGATGAGTGTAAGGATATGTTGGTGAAATAGTGATTGAAAGGGTGGCTGGGTGAAAGGATGGATGGATGGAATGGTGAAAGTCAGAAGAAAGAATGGGTGACAGAATGTAAAGATAAAATGGTGGATGGAAGGTTGAAAGGATGCACGGATGGATGTTTGGATTGAAGAGACAAGGGAGCTCTTCTATGGGGGATCGCACTCACTTGCTTCACTTTCTTGGTTCTATCAGAGCTGTGCTTCAGAGTGGGGGGAATTTTAATTTTCTGTCCACTCCCTTGCAAGCATATACACTCCGTGTGGGCGTTATTTTGTACTGTAGCTTCAGCGCATTTCAGTAGACGTCAGCACAATCAGCCAGCGCACGTGATCAAGGCAAAGCTTGGACTTTTGTTGGTTAAGACTGACAAACGTACACGGGCTCGCTGTACAATGAGAGTTTATTCTCAGATTAGAAAACCCACAACGTCAATTCGATGGCTGCTCACTGGCCACGTTGTCATTTCCAGGGCAGTGTGTGTTCTTCCAGTGCCCTCTTGTGGTCATTTTTCGCAATTCAGTTTATTCAGAAGTGACTATTTACATGTACTTTGGCTATGCTCCTGCACTCAGCATTTGTTGTTGCAAAAGGTCAGTCAAGTGTCATCAGCGGTTGGCATGCGTTTTACAGAAGTCGATTACAAACAAAATGTTCTAGCTTATGATTCGATCACACTCACATAACATTTTCTTCCTCCACAAACTCCTTTTCTCATCTTTAACGAGATCAGCACGCTTTTGCGGATAACATTCTTCAATCCCTTTCCCGTTGTCAATCGGCGGCACAACCTTTGGTTGCTGATCACAATTTCTCATACAATATCCTAGAATTTCTGCTCTGTATCCAATCAGCAATCTTTCGTGGATTTTAGCGTGTCTTTTTACAGTGTTACATCACTCAGTTTATGATTTGTTATTTTTTGCACCTAACACGTTTTAGATCTCTGTGTGTTTACACTTTACTCATTCAACCATGCATTCCGTAGTTCCTCCAGCTCCTTAGCTTCAAGAACCCGAAGAACCGGTTCTCAGGGGGAGGCTTTGGTTTCGCTCTGTCAATAGGCTAAAGATGGGCACAAGCTTAGAGTAGATAGGAAAATAAACCTACTTTATTATCATTTAGAGGTTCATCAACAACCTGTTTTCGATCACTTAGTACACAACAGCATGGGGATGAGGTTATAGATGAATATCTGTGGCAGTGAAGCAGTGTGTGCTCTACTTTGAAGGTAAAGTCAATATTGATAATCATGGCCATATTTGTTTTTTTTTACAAGAGAACACGGTCCCAATGAGGCAATACATTCATATTTAATCGTGTTAAAGGGCATAGCATCATATTGTGGTTTTGAAAAATTTCACATCTCAACTCATACGTGATCAACTGGTTTGAAGATGTCATTCAAAGAAGGTTCAAGAAAGACTCTTGACCTATAAAAATCCTACGTTAGATGAGGAAGTAGATATAGCCAAGAGCATTTATTGACAGCTCATGAGAGACTACAGAACAACTGGAGATTACTGATTCAACTGCGCGTGTACCCGCTGTTAATAAATTGCGAAACCTTATCAAGGAACCAGTAACAAGAATAAGGGGTCAAGCTCACCTGTAGGTAAAATCTAGTGCTTTAGATGTGGGTCTTCTAAGCACACTTCAAATTTTAAAAACTGATCTGCCTTGGGGCAAGAATGTTGGAAATGAAACAAAATGGCTCATTTGGCAAAGTATGAAGAGGTGGTAAGCGAGTAAGTATTAAGAGTACGGTTGATCAAGAAGTGTCCGAGGAGGCTGATACTGCACACAAAAGGTTGAATTAGGGTTTAAACAGTATTGAGAAAACAGGACTTTGAGTGACCCATGTATCATGATTACCATTGAAAATCTAAAGCAGTTTTATTTCTAGATTTGGGAACTAGAATTACTATTAAATCGCTAGAGAAGTACAAGAAGTTCCATGGAAGTAAGACATTCTTACCTTTGCATGTTGCCATAACACCTTTGAAGGCAGTCGAATATATTTAGTTGGTTATTTTTGTGCTGAATTTGGGTTCAACAAGAAGACCATTCAAGTCAAAGTGTATGCTGCTCGAAAGGTTCAAATTTACTTGGGTGACGGCATCAAGTTGATTTTGGCATGGTTATCAAACCTAGGGAAAAGTTTCCTATATCTCTAGTAGATGGCAAATATGTTTGTAATTTGGTGTAGAAATTTGGAAAGGTTTTTTAGGAAAGGTATTATCTGACTGTAGGGTTTTCAGTGATCTAGGAAGTGTGGCGCTCTGCTAAGTATGCGTATAGCATTTGTAGTGTATACGGTGCAACCAGGCCAGGGGAACCCCTATAACCTCTGTATGTGTGTAGATGAGAACTTGCACAAAGCTTAAGAACCAAAGTCCTGGGCACACGTTTTCAAATAATAAGATGAATCTTCATTCAAGCATGTGCACTTGGAGAAATGTCATTGAGGTCCAAATGAGTGAGTTCTTTGTCTTTAATCTTTGTTACATCAAAAAGCAACCAGCCAAACGTGTTTCGTCACAATGGGAAATTGTCCCGCGACTTCTTCAGTTTGTACCTTGAAACGCGGAATCTTTGA
Organism: Lissotriton vulgaris; assembly: GCF_964263255.1. Classification (NCBI taxonomy): domain Eukaryota; kingdom Metazoa; phylum Chordata; class Amphibia; order Caudata; family Salamandridae; genus Lissotriton; species Lissotriton vulgaris. The sequence goes on from NW_028255838.1 coordinate 238,269, forward strand.
GATCGCTCCGCCGGTGATAATTCCGACCCAGCTGGTCAATGAGGAAAAAATGTTGTTGACTATGTGAGTATCTTTTATTTATAACTTGAGTTGTTAGGGTCCACATCCGGAACAGAGTACGGAACCGTTGCCACAAGGATACTCAGCGCACCCGCTTGAGATCCACAATCGGAGCGCAAGGCCAGACGCGGGATCACCATGAATTTGGTGCTGACCTCAAGATTTTTGAGGAAAGGATTGATATAATTTAATATTTTGTATATCATATCAAACTCAAAGAGGGGAGTATTGTAATTCAACACATACTCTGTAAAGTTCTGCACAGAGCAAGGCAGGCACTGCAGAAAATGCAGAAAGATGGTGTTACTGAGGCTATTGCTGCTTCTCTATGGTTATCGCCTGTCACTCTGCCTAAAAAAAAGAAATCATGTGAGTTTCTTTTGCGTATTGACTTGCATTGTTTTAACAATGCCATTTGGATGGAGAATTTTTTTCTGACCCTTATGGAGGACACCATCACCTCTGTGCATCCGTCCAAACGGTTTTCCAAACTTGATCTTAAAGCTGTGTACCATCAGGTGGAAGTAGAAATTGATTCTCAGCATTTAACATCATTTGGGACTCCTGATGGTACTTTTCATTTTTACCAAATGCCATTTGGACTGGACTGAGTGGCATCTGTTTCTCAGATAGGCATGACTAAGGTGTTCAAAGACATATCCTACGTCGTTGTCTTTCAGGATGATATACTAGTATTTGTCGAAACAGAACAAGAACATAAATGTATACTTGAAAATGTTCTGAAGATTCTACAAGAATATGGTGTAATGTGAGGTGATATATGTATGTTTGGTGTTAATGAAGTGTAATATTTAGGTCATGTACAGTCCAATAAAGGTGTCAAACCCAAACCTAGGTTAGTGGAAGGCAGAAGAAAATCTCCTCACCTTACTGGTGAGGATCAACTATGGTCATTCTTGGCATTATGCAAATTATATTCCAAGTGTATTCGAAATTTTGCAGGTTTGTCTGAATGCTACAGTCATTTGTTGAAAGAACACTGTGTTTGTGTGGTCAACAGAATGTCAACAAAAGTTTGATTAGATCAAGCATAGTACTGCCTCTGCTCTAGCTCTTCCAACATACAATGAAGGCAATACGTATGTAACTGTAGATGTGAGTGCTTAGGTCATGGGTGCAGTGTTGACACAAATGGATGCTGCTAACGAGGTAATTATAGGATTTGCTTTGAGAAGAATGAAAGAGGTGGAACTTAGATACTTTGTAATAGAGAAGGAGATGTTGGCATGTGCCTGGGATATCGAGAAATGTAAGCCATATTTGTGAGGTAGCAGTGTTGGTCTGCATACTGATCAACGTTGATTAGTGGACATTTTATCTGGGGAGAAGATAATAAAAAGTACTGGAAGGCTGGCAAGAGTTTCAAGAAAGCTGCTAGAGTTACATTTCAAATGCAAAAACCACAAGGCAGAGTATACAGCAGGTAGAAAGATCATTAAAGCAGATTATTTCTCTAGGTTACCTGCAAGTGATGCTGCTGAAGTGGTGGTGTTTTTTTTTTTTAAACACATTTGTATTAGAAGGTTACAGTACAGTACATCACTGGGTGTAACACCTCACACAGTCTTGTCATATCAGTGTGAATCATATTTCTCGTAACATTACAGACTGTATGTTAAGCCATTATTTACAGCATTTACCACATTGTAGCATTTGTATACATCCCCAGTATCATTCCTACTGTCATTTTGTTTTTAAGAAAAGAAAAAAAACAGAATAACACCCCCCACTGTCCGTATCTAATTTTCATACAGCTCTGACGGGATACATCCTGGGATATAGGACTCTGCCCAAAGAGTACTGCATCAACATGTAACCTAGTGTGAGATTTTATTAAAAAACAAATCCTATCAACTTCCAGGCCAGTTCCCTCCCCCCATAGGCTCAGCGGATAAGAAATTGTACAATCGTATACATAGTCCAGTTCAGCATATTGTCTCTTTACTACATACAGACATTAGTATACTGGCCTCCAACAACCACCCTGTTTTTTATTATTATTCCACAGATCCCCAGCTCCTCCTTATTTCTGCCTATCCCAAGCTCCAGCAGATCACACTCTAGGGACAATACTCTAGTATGTTTACAGCGCCAAGCTCCTCAAACAACAAATTATATCCCATAGATATAGGCGTCTTACGCAGTCCACGTTGCTCCTCTCTCTTTTCCGTTCCGCACCTTCAGCCCTGCCCCACCTCATCAGCTCGTCATACCAATCTTTCAATGCCGGTGGTCTAGCAGCTTTCCATTTCGTTGTAATATTACGTTTGGCCAGAATGAGCGCCAAGTTATTAAATTTGGTCACCGGACTACCTTTCTTCCCTTTGGGGCCCAGCCCCAGCCCCAGCAAACAGTATTCCAGACTGTCATTATCCCTCACTGGAGCTATATTTGTTAGTATCCCACCGACTGCCGCCCAGTAGTCGTAGTCCTGGACAGTTCCAAAGCATGTGTGCCAAATCCGCTGCCTGCAGTTGACAATGCGGGCACACATCCGATACATCTGGGTACATGGTTTTCAACCTGCACGGTGTCAGATAGGCTCGATGTAGGCGCATGAGTTGTATGAACTCGAATTTCGGGTTTCTCGATACCTTCCTGGGGTATTCCCAGACTCCATTCCTTGTCACTGAGCGCCCGGCCTATGTCCGTTTCCCATTTGCCATGAAGAGTCTGGAGAGACACTGCTGCCACTGTGCGGATGCCTTTGTATAATGAAAAAACAAATAATAGCAATGGGTCAAGGACAACTAAAGCTATCTAGAAAACTGTGTATGCGTGTTGGGATACAATCTATGAATCCAAGGTATTCATGGTGAAAAATTGTGTTCCCATCAGATACCCGTCCTGTACCGCCCTACATCATTTGGGATCCTTCACCCGAAGGAAGTGGAAACATGCCCACTATGGATTAGGTAGATTGTAGCCTAATCGTGTAGAAGGATGCAGGGATGTTGTTGGAAAACAGAATGGTATCAGGGGGTAAAAATAACTAGCAGTGCAATTTAATGAAAGTGCTATGTGCAACAGATAAGTGAATTTAATATTGGGTTGCAGGAATCGAAAATAAATTTTAATAGGATCCTACCCACACCCAAGGTTAAAAAACAGTGCAAAAGTAGTGTAACAAATAACTACTTAGATGTAATCGAGGTCGACATGTTTCTGCAGAGTAGTAGGGTCAATGGATCCCTGTCTGCTTCTTCAGGACCTTAACAGGAAATGCTACTGCTGATTAGTGTATTATAGTGATTTAAAATCATATCACCTGAAATCGCCCGTCGAGATGATCAGGATAGTCATAGAATCATTATGGACGGACGAACACACACAAAGAAAGGATACACAGTTAATGACAATAGCTTATAAAGAGAGACAGATATCTCGTGAAAGGTACATAATGCCAAATAATATTGGTCAATGGTTGCTTAATAGTCAACCTGAGTTGGTCAGATCAACCTTGATGATAGAAGGAATAGCATTATATTCACTCACCCACTGTCTGGGGAATAAACTCTCCACCTCACCCGGCCACAGCTCAGGTACAAGTGGAGCACCGCTCTATTGGACAGAAAAGCGAAGAAAACACTATTGAAAGAGGAAGAGCTAACAGGAGGTTAGGCTAGACACGCGCTGTCCCTAAAACGCGTAGGTCATGCATTTCTAGATTTGCATTTAGCAGCCTTCGTGAGCGCCTGCCTAACGCGGCTGTAAATGTAGGGAAGGTAGCTAGTATCAGAAATGTTGACATAAAATGTCATAACAATGCAAGTACATTCTGATCGTGATGTGGACTATATGCGCTGAGCAAAGCTGCAGTGATAGAGGTTTGGCCCAAACAACTCATGCAAAAAGCGGAAACACAGACCGCTTGTAAATCGAGCGTCCAAGCGGAGTAAAGTCTAGTTAGGAAAAAGTGCTTTGGAACGCGTGTCGATACAACCAGAAGCTAATTGCGCCAAGTACAAGAAAAATAAAGGTTTAGTACCCGCCCCTTATGCGCTGTTAACTCGCAAGAGCCCACTAGGTTTGTCCCGTCTCGAAAGCGCTTACCTGTCCGTCGGTACTCCTGACTTCCGTCTAGGCTGTCATGTGGGAGGTACCTAGACGGACAGGAAGCGGACATTTAAACTTTCTTTCACGGGCTGTGAACAAAGATCACGTGACTACTTGTGTCACGCGCTCTATTTCTACGGGGCTGCTGGGGATTGTAGTATATCTATGTGGTGGATACCACCACACAGATGGAAATAAAAGAAACACTTAGGTAGTTAGTCAACCGTGAGTCTTTTATATTTTATTTTTACTTATATTTGTGCCGATCATTTATAAACTGGCACATACTGTATTTAGTGATATTATAAGAATCACAAATGCCTCAGGTTTAACAGAAAACTATAGTCTTACTCATATGGATGTACGTATATTGCGCTGCAATTACGTCATGCTGCTTGGAATCATAGTTGGTCAGTGTCATTGGAACAAAAGGAACCTTTCATGAATCTATGCCAATTGTGACAACACTATCTACAATACGATGAAACTCTACATTAACTCTACATTAAACCTCGAGACCTAATATGATCGTGATGAACTTCGGGATTGTGTAGGGCTGCTGAGAATAGTGCCTATGTATGTTTATACCTCAATGACTAGAGAGAAAAACATTTTAAAAGGATATATTAATTTGTTTCCTGTGTGTTTGTTGTGAACTGAATGATAGAGACGACATTTGTAGTAGATACAGTATACAGTATGTGCCAGTTTATAAATGATCGGCACAAATATAAGTAAAAATAAAATATAAAAGACTCACGGTTGACTAACTACCTAAGTGTTTCTTTTATTTCCATCTGTGTGGTGGTATCCACCACATAGATATACTACAATCCCCAGCAGCCCCGTAGAAATAGAGCGCGTGACACAAGTAGTCACGTGATCTTTGTTCACAGCCCGTGAAAGAAAGTTTAAATGCCTGTGGTTCTGGGGGTTCTGAACCTGTGTTTTAAATGTCATGATTCTGTTATGAATTTGGTATCAGTGAACCGCAAATAATGAATGCGTTATTCATGAGTATTTTCATTATGTTACACCAATGGATTCACTGTGCATTTGAAGGTTTTGCATTGAACACTTGGGTTTCATCTTGTAAATAGCAGCCATGTTATTCGTTGCCCTTACAGTAGGCTTTCCCCATGGCAGAGCAAGCATTTAAAGGACATAACCTTAGCATGGGTTTGTGCTGACTTCTGCATGACCTGACGACAGCTGACCCTGTTGCTTGAGGCTAACCTCCCAAGCCAGTTCCTTGTTCAGCAGCTGGCGCAATAAAGTTCAAAGAGCAGGACATGTCCGACCTTTTATGGCACCGTTCCCACCGCTTCTATCTCCGTCCCATCTGTTGCTGCCTTTCCTTTACAACATGTTCATCGATCTGGGTTGAAGGTTTTATGGTGGGTTTGTCCGGCCTGATTGAACAGGAAACCAAGCATGTGTGCAATCCTTTTTTTTAGCCTGGACTTATCTTGAAAGTGATGCTTTGTATGCACGTCCTGGGAATTTCCAACATAATGCACTTCAAAGAAGGAATGTGTGCTTAAGGCGAAATATTCTGTATAAAAGGCCTGTGCGAAGGCCATGCAGCAGACTCTCTCATCCAGTTGCTTTAAGAGTGGCTGGGCGACGGAGCCTCACAATTAATAATAATAAAGATGTCTTTTCATATTTCAGATTCTGTGTTGATTTCTTTGCCACTTTTGAATGGACTACTTATTGGTAAGACCCCTGAGAAGGAGTATTGTAAATATTTGGTTCTTCAGTTGGCGCAACCAACTCGGGGCTCATCATGAAGTGACTACCTGGAGGAGGAGAAATTTTTCAGAGAACAGAATTATGCTGGGGAAGGCAAGACAGGAATCTACTAAAAGAGGTACTCTGTGCACGGAGGTTCTGGGGGATTCTCTGTCTTTGCGGCCTGGCATATTTTTGATTTTTTCTGACTTAAAACTCTCCAAAAGATGTCACTCCTGACTGAGCAACCCTTTTTTTTGTGTAAGTTTTTTTAAAGAGACTGTTAGTGCAGTTAGAAATTGGCAGTTAGAATTTGGACACCTATTTGTTTGGTACAGCTTTGATAAGTATATGTGGGTCGCTCCCATAGTCCTTGGTTGTTGGCACTTTGCTGGTGCTTTTGTCGGTGGCACTTTGCGAGTGTTTTTGTTGTTGACGCTTTTGCTAGTGTTTTTGTCGGTGACACTTTGCTAGCGTTTTTGTTGTTGTTGTGTTATTTGACGCCTGCAGACGCCAAAAACCGAGGGTATTTGTTCTTTGCAGGGACTTGGTAAATCCCGTAACCCTTGAAGTTTGATGCTGGATTAGTGAGCTATAAGATGCCTGATCTTAGCGAATTTGAAGCTTTGTATTGGCCAACTTTGTATACGTTTGAATTAGCCGGTTTATCTAAATAGGTTAGATTTACAAACATATTTCTTCCTTGGTGATTTTGTATCCGCAGGGAATTAAAATATGTCATAATACATAACAAGGATACTTTGCTCTGTATAATTTTATGAATGGATATGCAGAAAGATTTTTGGTGTTCTGCCAGCTGCAGCTAGTGAATTGAGTGTATTTTTTGGTTTTTACACTGTTGAGCAGTGTTTCTTGTAAATATGACTTACAGCTACGTATAGTCCGGACTGTCCTGTTTTCGTCCTGAGTGTTGATTTGTGGGTTTAAATGTGTGTTTGAATGCGTGGTTAAAATGTGTGTTTACATGTCTATTTTGTTTGTGAGTTTTGTTGTACATTGCGACGGCGCGATTTACAAGAAATGGTTAGAGAGCGCTGCATTGTGTGTCCTAAATGTTTTCAACACTTTCTGTTTATGTCTGAAATGAGCTCAATGTGTGTGGTTCGCATTTAATGGATATAAATAAGGCTCCAGCCAAAAACGAAATTGCATGTTTTTGCAGAAATAAATACATTCACAGCGTTTTCACTTACATGCACTGTATTAAATGTTCACAGGCAAAACGTTTTTAGCTGCAGTATATTTGCATAGGAATGTTTCTTCAGCCAGCAATTTTTTTTTGCAGTTAAACACGGGTGGAATTTTGCATGATGGCCCTTTTACATGACAGAGGCCCTGAAAGTGACGTAGAATGTGACGCTTTTTAAATTAGGCATATGCGCTCAGGTTTGTGAGTAGATGCATCTAAATAATAGGCAAGGGATGTAGCGGGCTCTTATATGTAAAACAATCATAAACAGAAATAATTGGGTTTTATTCGAAGACAAAAATTATTAATTATGGAAAAATAATTAATAAAAATTAGTGCTACCAAAATCGTTTTTTAATATTTATAAAGCTTAGCACTCATACTATGACCTCTTAGCATTAAAATGTGATTTACGTTATGTTGCATCACTAAAATGACAAGAATTCATGTGTATAAATTCGCTTGCCATAGGCGCAAGCAAGCTCATTTTTATAACGTATAGATTATTATTTTAACATACCTAACTCATGGATTATGTAATAGACTTTCTAGTAATCCATATTCTGCTAAAAGATTGTGGGATACTCATTTTTTAATGCCCAAAATCAGAAAGTCGATTTTGAGTAAATTCACTGTTTAAAGTGCATTTTTGCTTTCCTTAAAGTGTCTCAGCCTTAAGCAAATGCATGCATTTAGGTTTTGATATAAGGTTGTGCTTTCTTGTGATTCAGTGGGTTAATGTGCCAGTACACAGGCTTGTTTTAATATCAGGATTGGAGGTTCTATCTTCAAGTTAGGCCTACGGAAAGTTTGCTTATTTAACACTGATGAAGTGTGTGCCATAGGATTGCAACAAGTAAATTACTCTAAAAAACTGGTCTGTGTGTCTTTAGCTTTTGAGACAAATTGACAGTGAATGTAGTCTAATAATATGGGAATAGTGATAATTTTAGCGCCTAAAAAGAGAAATTATTTTTTTTAAAATAGCTTGAATGATTGTTGATTAGATCCAGCCTACTGGCTTTGTCAGCTCCACTGTGGCAGAGGCCGGGGGCTGGGAGAATTTGCAACAGCTGGCTCAGCGCGCTCGCTGAGATGTTCTCTTTTAAGTGTTTCCCCATAAATTATGGAGAAGGCCCCTCATGTGTTGCCATTTACAGCCTTTTAATTAGGCCTTTGTTTCCAAGGAATGCAGAATGACCTCTCTGCACGGGCTGCTAAGGGTGAGGTTCCTGGTTTCACCGTGGTAACATGAAGGACCTTGATTTAAACGGGGAGATGAAAAGGGGTTTCTTTAAACATCGTGTTAAATGCTTGGCAGGACTGCTACAATGTTTGCTAGCTGTGTTTTATTTTACAGAAAACGAAATGATGCATCCAGTGTTAGATAAAAATAACATGCAGCCTTTTTCACACAATTTTGAAGGTTATAGGTTACAGGCCTACGTTCAATACAGATTTGCTCATTAACAGTTAAGTAATAAACAGTTATTTTTTGTGTATGGTACAATGTTTTTGTGTTGTGTATTTTTTTGTTTTTGCCAACAGATTATTCATGGATTGTTCTTAAGAAGAGAAGACACGAGAGTTTGGCTAATTGACAAAAGATGTGTTTTTGCGTCATTTCTTTAACAGAAAAAAAATGTACATGTTTCTGTTTGAGGTATTTACAGCTGTCATGACATATTATATTTTGACAATTGATCTACAACTGCGTTGTGCTCAAATGTCAAACGCTGGGTATAGAGTTTGTATGGAGTTTTTGACCTGACAATTTAGACAGGCCCAAATATTGGGTTTTTGGCTGCAGGTTTAAAGTGCATAAAAAACACATGCCATGGTGCTGCATTTTTTTGTATGTTTTGTTGTTACCATCACAAGTTCTCCTGTGTTCTGAAGTGGTCCGTATGACGATACGTACCACTACACAATTATTGGATGAATTTGGTATAATGATAAATTTCACAGATATGGTTTGCATACTGTGAGGAATAATGGCAGCACTTTTACCAGTGCATGCCTACCTTTGGCTATACATTTGGCTGTATTGAGAAAAAAACTAAACAAATATAACGGGTTCAAAGTGTATCACCTGATGTTACTTACTGCTCATTCTATTAAAGGAATAGGCAGCCCTAAATTGTTATATATCCTTGATTGGACCTAAGGATAGAATTATAGATCTGTGACTCAAGGTGACCTAATTTTTATATGGCGTTATTTAATCAGGTTTTGTTTCCCAAATAGCATATGGCTTTGTCCCTTGAAAGGAAGCCAGGTTTCATTTTTTCTCTCTGCTGTTCCGCCCCTGACCAATGTCGCATTATGCTTAGTTATTAGGCATTTTTAGTTGTGTTTTAGTTGTGTTCTAATTCCATTTCCTTTTTCCCATATTCCTTTCACCAGTCAGCCCATTTATTATTATGGGTGTATTGTTTATGTGTACACTTCTAGACCGTAGTTATGTATTAGGGACCCCCCATGTTATGTAAAATGTTTTTTCCCCCCATGTCATGTAAAATGTTTTTTTCAGACTGACTGTCAAGGTAGTGATAGGCTGGTTCCAATGTCTATTTTTAATTTTTCAGCTTTCTTGTGTTCCTGCTGCTTTAATTTTTGGTGGGATTAGATGTGTTCTAAACATGCAAATACCAGGACTTTCTAGTGTTTGTTCTTTGTCTTCACATTTGATCATTAGCCTTTTGTATTGCATAGTGCACTTAATGCACATTTTTAAAGGGACTTTTCTTCATGTCTTTGATAATGTGAATGATGTTATCTTTCTATTCGAGATGTTCTAGATAAGGAATTTAGGAACACCTAGGCTTAGTCATTGAGGGAACACATGTATTTACCCCATTAGACAATGCCACTGTGTGAGGAAATTCATCTTGATAGAATTCCTGTGTAGCTATAGATGACAGAGAATAATGAAAAGAACATAACTGAAGATTCTAAAGATACTGTTTTGCCCTTTTTGCCTTTGCTCTTGTATTTTATGCCCATGACACATTGTCACTCCCTTGCAGATTGCAGGCCACCTGCTTGCCAGTCCTTTTGTTAAAACACATGAACTGTTTCTTGTGCTTGATTTGGAGGAAACTAACAATTGTGTTACATTCCCTGCTTCACTAGGCTCTGCTAAGATCTTCCAGAGTTAAAGGAAGAGTGATTCCCTGCAGACCTGTGATCAACACTAAGCTCACACCCCATCAGTGACCGCTCTAAGATGAACAGATTTCCTGGCTCTACACTTCTTGCAAACAAGGAAGTCGCGAAGCTGGACAACGATCATCAGCGCGACATCAGTGGTACCTCCAAAGCAAGGCAGTTGATTTGCGAAAGGCGTTGCAGAAGAAAGGAGGAGCTGATTCTTTTATTTGTTGTTTGGGCTCTGTACCTGTTATGTGCTGGAAACCTCTGTCAGTGTACATTCCCTTGAGCCATTGGCCCGAGTTTTGGCCACATTCACACTTTTGCTTTGCACCAGTGGAACGGCAGTGCACCCAAGCATCCACGTTTGGAAAAAGGCACTACATTCTGGTGCCCAGGAGAGAGCAGCTTGAGCGTCCTCTGACACTAACTGATGAGTGTTGGAGTCTGAAAGTGCTGCTGATTTTGCTAAGTAGTGCTTGGATCTGCACGAGATGCTTTGTGCCCTTGATCAATAAACAGCACATCATTTGTAGTGTCTGCCACAAAGAAGAGACACTGGTGAATTGTTTTAAGACACTGAGACTTTTGAGTGAGCTGTGCCCGGAGAGCACTCCAACTAAACAGTATTGTTTTCTCATGAAAAGCCTGACTTGGAGAGGCCCAACGCGAAGAAAACACTGGAAGCGGACTTGATGGACTTTGGGTATTTTCTGTGAGCTTGTATAGACTTGAAGTTTGGAAACTAATTTTTGCTGCTTTGCTGGCATTGTTTTAAAGTACTATTCTGTTTAGTAAAAGCAGAATAAAGTCCACTCTCTGTGGAACAGTATTCCTTTTTCATCTGAGAGCATTGATCAGGAACACTATTGTTTCACTTAAACATATAATGAATTACTTAAATGCGTAGGAAGCAATATAAAACGTTATTAGAAAATTCTATGATTTGCTTTCTGTTTAGGATTGTGCAAGTATTACGCATTTGACCTTTTGTTGTTCTTTTTCTCTTGCTGAATTGTATTATGGTTTTTTGTTAAATTTTTGATTGGTTACCATTTGCCAGTTGCAGGGTCACGTAGGAGTACCAACGGTTCAGTTTGTGACCTGAGTAGTGGCAGTAGGCCTGCAGGACTTGCAGTGTCCCTATGACCTGCTAATAATCACAGCTGAAGTACTCTACCAAGATTGCGTGAGCGACATTAGAAAATGGAGATTGTATTGAGGAATGACGATAAAAAGCAAGAGATGAAAAACAGACATTATAGAATATTGTTCTCTAAGTGCGGTATAGCTCTATCTATTTTAATACTTTTATGTATTTTATTGGCTACTATATTTTGGTATGTTTCCCCCTACAATATTGACGTCTGCACCAACTTCCCAACATACTCTTTCTGTTTCTTCACATGAGTTTCATATTTTACCTGAACATGAACTGGTTAGGTCAGAGTTTACTGATAATTCCTTTGGTACAGTATTTACATCAACACCAGCGAGTGATGAAATATAGACATGGTCTCAGAATTAGCATGAGTATAGGTTATTGCCTATGTAAGGGCAAAATGATGCTCTGTGGTTCTGGGGGTTTTGAACCTGTGTTTTAAATGTCATGATTCTGTTATGAATTTGGTATCAGTGAACCGCAAATAATGAATGCGTTATTCATGAGTATTTTCATTATGTTACACCAATGGATTCACTGTGCATTTGAAGGTTTTGCATTGAACACTTGGGTTTCATCTTGTAAATAGCAGCCATGTTATTCGTTGCCCTTACAGTAGGCTTTCCCCATGGCAGAGCAAGCATTTAAAGGACATAACCTTAGCATGGGTTTGTGCTGACTTCTGCATGACCTGACGACAGCTGACCCTGTTGCTTGAGGCTAACCTCCCAAGCCAGTTCCTTGTTCAGCAGCTGGCGCAATAAAGTTCAAAGAGCAGGACATGTCCGACCTTTTATGGCACCGTTCCCACCGCTTCTATCTCCGTCCCATCTGTTGCTGCCTTTCCTTTACAACATGTTCATCGATCTGGGTTGAAGGTTTTATGGTGGGTTTGTCCGGCCTGATTGAACAGGAAACCAAGCATGTGTGCAATCCTTTTTTTTAGCCTGGACTTATCTTGAAAGTGATGCTTTGTATGCACGTCCTGGGAATTTCCAACATAATGCACTTCAAAGAAGGAATGTGTGCTTAAGGCAAAATATTCTGTATAAAAGGCCTGTGCGAAGGCCATGCAGCAGACTCTCTCATCCAGTTGCTTTAAGAGTGGCTGGGCGACGGAGCCTCACAATTAATAATAATAAAGATGTCTTTTCATATTTCAGATTCTGTGTTGATTTCTTTGCCACTTTTGAATGGACTACTTATTGGTAAGACCCCTGAGAAGGAGTATTGTAAATATTTGGTTCTTCAGTTGGCGCAACCAACTCGGGGCTCATCATGAAGTGACTACCTGGAGGAGGAGAAATTTTTCAGAGAACAGAATTATGCTGGGGAAGGCAAGACAGGAATCTACTAAAAGAGGTACTCTGTGCACGGAGGTTCTGGGGGATTCTCTGTCTTTGCGGCCTGGCATATTTTTGATTTTTTCTGACTTAAAACTCTCCAAAAGATGTCACTCCTGACTGAGCAACCCTTTTTTTTGTGTAAGTTTTTTTAAAGAGACTGTTAGTGCAGTTAGAAATTGGCAGTTAGAATTTGGACACCTATTTTTTTGGTACAGCTTTGATAAGTATATGTGGTTCGCTCCCATAGTCCTTGGTTGTTGGCACTTTGCTGGTGCTTTTGTCGGTGGCACTTTGCGAGTGTTTTTGTTGTTGACGCTTTTGCTAGTGTTTTTGTCGGTGACACTTTGCTAGCGTTTTTGTTGTTGTTGTGTTATTTGACGCCTGCAGACGCCAAAAACCGAGGGTATTTGTTCTTTGCAGGGACTTGGTAAATCCCGTAACCCTTGAAGTTTGATGCTGGATTAGTGAGCTATAAGATGCCTGATCTTAGCGAATTTGAAGCTTTGTATTGGCCAACTTTGTATACGTTTGAATTAGCCGGTTTACCTAAATAGGTTAGATTTACAAACATATTTCTTCCTTGGTGATTTTGTATCCGCAGGGAATTAAAATATGTCATAATACATAACAAGGATACTTTGCTCTGTATAATTTTATGAATGGATATGCAGAAAGATTTTTGGTGTTCTGCCAGCTGCAGCTAGTGAATTGAGTGTATTTTTTGGTTTTTACACTGTTGAGCAGTGTTTCTTGTAAATATGACTTACAGCTACGTATAGTCCGGACTGTCCTGTTTTCGTCCTGAGTGTTGATTTGTGGGTTTAAATGTGTGTTTGAATGCGTGGTTAAAATGTGTGTTTACATGTCTATTTTGTTTGTGAGTTTTGTTGTACATTGCGACGGCGCGATTTACAAGAAATGGTTAGAGAGCGCTGCATTGTGTGTCCTAAATGTTTTCAACACTTTCTGTTTATGTCTGAAATGAGCTCAATGTGTGTGGTTCGCATTTAATGGATATAAATAAGGCTCCAGCCAAAAACGAAATTGCATGTTTTTGCAGAAATAAATACATTCACAGCGTTTTCACTTACATGCACTGTATTAAATGTTCACAGGCAAAACGTTTTTAGCTGCAGTATATTTGCATAGGAATGTTTCTTCAGCCAGCAATTTTTTTTTGCAGTTAAACACGGGTGGAATTTTGCATGATGGCCCTTTTACATGACAGAGGCCCTGAAAGTGACGTAGAATGTGACGCTTTTTAAATTAGGCATATGCGCTCAGGTTTGTGAGTAGATGCATCTAAATAATAGGCAAGGGATGTAGCGGGCTCTTATATGTAAAACAATCACGAACAGAAATAATTGGGTTTTATTCGAAGACAAAAATTATTAATTATGGAAAAATAATTAATAAAAATTAGTGCTACCAAAATCGTTTTTTAATATTTATAAAGCTTAGCACTCATACTATGACCTCTTAGCATTAAAATGTGATTTACGTTATGTTGCATCACTAAAATGACAAGAATTCATGTGTATAAATTCGCTTGCCATAGGCGCAAGCAAGCTCATTTTTATAACGTATAGATTATTATTTTAACATACCTAACTCATGGATTATGTAATAGACTTTCTAGTAATCCATATTCTGCTAAAAGATTGTGGGATACTCATTTTTTAATGCCCAAAATCAGAAAGTCGATTTTGAGTAAATTCACTGTTTAAAGTGCATTTTTGCTTTCCTTAAAGTGTCTCAGCCTTAAGCAAATGCATGCATTTAGGTTTTGATATAAGGTTGTGCTTTCTTGTGATTCAGTGGGTTAATGTGCCAGTACACAGGCTTGTTTTAATATCAGGATTGGAGGTTCTATCTTCAAGTTAGGCCTACGGAAAGTTTGCTTATTTAACACTGATGAAGTGTGTGCCATAGGATTGCAACAAGTAAATTACTCTAAAAAACTGGTCTGTGTGTCTTTAGCTTTTGAGACAAATTGACAGTGAATGTAGTCTAATAATATGGGAATAGTGATAATTTTAGCGCCTAAAAAGAGAAATTATTTTTTTTAAAATAGCTTGAATGATTGTTGATTAGATCCAGCCTACTGGCTTTGTCAGCTCCACTGTGGCAGAGGCCGGGGGCTGGGAGAATTTGCAACAGCTGGCTCAGCGCGCTCGCTGAGATGTTCTCTTTTAAGTGTTTCCCCATAAATTATGGAGAAGGCCCCTCATGTGTTGCCATTTACAGCCTTTTAATTAGGCCTTTGTTTCCAAGGAATGCAGAATGACCTCTCTGCACGGGCTGCTAAGGGTGAGGTTCCTGGTTTCACCGTGGTAACATGAAGGACCTTGATTTAAACGGGGAGATGAAAAGGGGTTTCTTTAAACATCGTGTTAAATGCTTGGCAGGACTGCTACAATGTTTGCTAGCTGTGTTTTATTTTACAGAAAACGAAATGATGCATCCAGTGTTAGATAAAAATAACATGCAGCCTTTTTCACACAATTTTGAAGGTTATAGGTTACAGGCCTACGTTCAATACAGATTTGCTCATTAACAGTTAAGTAATAAACAGTTATTTTTTGTGTATGGTACAATGTTTTTGTGTTGTGTATTTTTTTGTTTTTGCCAACAGATTATTCATGGATTGTTCTTAAGAAGAGAAGACACGAGAGTTTGGCTAATTGACAAAAGATGTGTTTTTGCGTCATTTCTTTAACAGAAAAAAAATGTACATGTTTCTGTTTGAGGTATTTACAGCTGTCATGACATATTATATTTTGACAATTGATCTACAACTGCGTTGTGCTCAAATGTCAAACGCTGGGTATAGAGTTTGTATGGAGTTTTTGACCTGACAATTTAGACAGGCCCAAATATTGGGTTTTTGGCTGCAGGTTTAAAGTGCATAAAAAACACATGCCATGGTGCTGCATTTTTTTGTATGTTTTGTTGTTACCATCACAAGTTCTCCTGTGTTCTGAAGTGGTCCGTATGACGATACGTACCACTACACAATTATTGGATGAATTTGGTATAATGATAAATTTCACAGATATGGTTTGCATACTGTGAGGAATAATGGCAGCACTTTTACCAGTGCATGCCTACCTTTGGCTATACATTTGGCTGTATTGAGAAAAAAACTAAACAAATATAACGGGTTCAAAGTGTATCACCTGATGTTACTTACTGCTCATTCTATTAAAGGAATAGGCAGCCCTAAATTGTTATATATCCTTGATTGGACCTAAGGATAGAATTATAGATCTGTGACTCAAGGTGACCTAATTTTTATATGGCGTTATTTAATCAGGTTTTGTTTCCCAAATAGCATATAGCTTTGTCCCTTGAAAGGAAGCCAGGTTTCATTTTTTCTCTCTGCTGTTCCGCCCCTGACCAATGTCGCATTATGCTTAGTTATTAGGCATTTTTAGTTGTGTTTTAGTTGTGTTCTAATTCCATTTCCTTTTTCCCATATTCCTTTCACCAGTCAGCCCATTTATTATTATGGGTGTATTGTTTATGTGTACACTTCTAGACCGTAGTTATGTATTAGGGACCCCCCATGTTATGTAAAATGTTTTTTCCCCCCATGTCATGTAAAATGTTTTTTTCAGACTGACTGTCAAGGTAGTGATAGGCTGGTTCCAATGTCTATTTTTAATTTTTCAGCTTTCTTGTGTTCCTGCTGCTTTAATTTTTGGTGGGATTAGATGTGTTCTAAACATGCAAATACCAGGACTTTCTAGTGTTTGTTCTTTGTCTTCACATTTGATCATTAGCCTTTTGTATTGCATAGTGCACTTAATGCACATTTTTAAAGGGACTTTTCTTCATGTCTTTGATAATGTGAATGATGTTATCTTTCTATTCGAGATGTTCTAGATAAGGAATTTAGGAACACCTAGGCTTAGTCATTGAGGGAACACATGTATTTACCCCATTAGACAATGCCACTGTGTGAGGAAATTCATCTTGATAGAATTCCTGTGTAGCTATAGATGACAGAGAATAATGAAAAGAACATAACTGAAGATTCTAAAGATACTGTTTTGCCCTTTTTGCCTTTGCTCTTGTATTTTATGCCCATGACACATTGTCACTCCCTTGCAGATTGCAGGCCACCTGCTTGCCAGTCCTTTTGTTAAAACACATGAACTGTTTCTTGTGCTTGATTTGGAGGAAACTAACAATTGTGTTACATTCCCTGCTTCACTAGGCTCTGCTAAGATCTTCCAGAGTTAAAGGAAGAGTGATTCCCTGCAGACCTGTGATCAACACTAAGCTCACACCCCATCAGTGACCGCTCTAAGATGAACAGATTTCCTGGCTCTACACTTCTTGCAAACAAGGAAGTCGCGAAGCTGGACAACGATCATCAGCGCGACATCAGTGGTACCTCCAAAGCAAGGCAGTTGATTTGCGAAAGGCGTTGCAGAAGAAAGGAGGAGCTGATTCTTTTATTTGTTGTTTGGGCTCTGTACCTGTTATGTGCTGGAAACCTCTGTCAGTGTACAATCCCTTGAGCCATTGGCCCGAGTTTTGGCCACATTCACACTTTTGCTTTGCACCAGTGGAACGGCAGTGCACCCAAGCATCCACGTTTGGAAAAAGGCACTACATTCTGGTGCCCAGGAGAGAGCAGCTTGAGCGTCCTCTGACACTAACTGATGAGTGTTGGAGTCTGAAAGTGCTGCTGATTTTGCTAAGTAGTGCTTGGATCTGCACGAGATGCTTTGTGCCCTTGATCAATAAACAGCACATCATTTGTAGTGTCTGCCACAAAGAAGAGACACTGGTGAATTGTTTTAAGACACTGAGACTTTTGAGTGAGCTGTGCCCGGAGAGCACTCCAACTAAACAGTATTGTTTTCTCATGAAAAGCCTGACTTGGAGAGGCCCAACGCGAAGAAAACACTGGAAGCGGACTTGATGGACTTTGGGTATTTTCTGTGAGCTTGTATAGACTTGAAGTTTGGAAACTAATTTTTGCTGCTTTGCTGGCATTGTTTTAAAGTACTATTCTGTTTAGTAAAAGCAGAATAAAGTCCACTCTCTGTGGAACAGTATTCCTTTTTCATCTGAGAGCATTGATCAGGAACACTATTGTTTCACTTAAACATATAATGAATTACTTAAATGCGTAGGAAGCAATATAAAACGTTATTAGAAAA
This sequence comes from Lissotriton vulgaris, assembly GCF_964263255.1. Lineage (NCBI taxonomy): Eukaryota > Metazoa > Chordata > Amphibia > Caudata > Salamandridae > Lissotriton > Lissotriton vulgaris. The sequence goes on from NW_028255838.1 coordinate 256,188, forward strand.
TTCTATGATTTGCTTTCTGTTTAGGATTGTGCAAGTATTACGCATTTGACCTTTTGTTGTTCTTTTTCTCTTGCTGAATTGTATTATGGTTTTTTGTTAAATTTTTGATTGGTTACCATTTGCCAGTTGCAGGGTCACGTAGGAGTACCAACGGTTCAGTTTGTGACCTGAGTAGTGGCAGTAGGCCTGCAGGACTTGCAGTGTCCCTATGACCTGCTAATAATCACAGCTGAAGTACTCTACCAAGATTGCGTGAGCGACATTAGAAAATGGAGATTGTATTGAGGAATGACGATAAAAAGCAAGAGATGAAAAACAGACATTATAGAATATTGTTCTCTAAGTGCGGTATAGCTCTATCTATTTTAATACTTTTATGTATTTTATTGGCTACTATATTTTGGTATGTTTCCCCCTACAATATTGACGTCTGCACCAACTTCCCAACATACTCTTTCTGTTTCTTCACATGAGTTTCATATTTTACCTGAACATGAACTGGTTAGGTCAGAGTTTACTGATAATTCCTTTGGTACAGTATTTACATCAACACCAGCGAGTGATGAAATATAGACATGGTCTCAGAATTAGCATGAGTATAGGTTATTGCCTATGTAAGGGCAAAATGATGCTCTGTGGTTCTGGGGGTTTTGAACCTGTGTTTTAAATGTCATGATTCTGTTATGAATTTGGTATCAGTGAACCGCAAATAATGAATGCGTTATTCATGAGTATTTTCATTATGTTACACCAATGGATTCACTGTGCATTTGAAGGTTTTGCATTGAACACTTGGGTTTCATCTTGTAAATAGCAGCCATGTTATTCGTTGCCCTTACAGTAGGCTTTCCCCATGGCAGAGCAAGCATTTAAAGGACATAACCTTAGCATGGGTTTGTGCTGACTTCTGCATGACCTGACGACAGCTGACCCTGTTGCTTGAGGCTAACCTCCCAAGCCAGTTCCTTGTTCAGCAGCTGGCGCAATAAAGTTCAAAGAGCAGGACATGTCCGACCTTTTATGGCACCGTTCCCACCGCTTCTATCTCCGTCCCATCTGTTGCTGCCTTTCCTTTACAACATGTTCATCGATCTGGGTTGAAGGTTTTATGGTGGGTTTGTCCGGCCTGATTGAACAGGAAACCAAGCATGTGTGCAATCCTTTTTTTTAGCCTGGACTTATCTTGAAAGTGATGCTTTGTATGCACGTCCTGGGAATTTCCAACATAATGCACTTCAAAGAAGGAATGTGTGCTTAAGGCAAAATATTCTGTATAAAAGGCCTGTGCGAAGGCCATGCAGCAGACTCTCTCATCCAGTTGCTTTAAGAGTGGCTGGGCGACGGAGCCTCACAATTAATAATAATAAAGATGTCTTTTCATATTTCAGATTCTGTGTTGATTTCTTTGCCACTTTTGAATGGACTACTTATTGGTAAGACCCCTGAGAAGGAGTATTGTAAATATTTGGTTCTTCAGTTGGCGCAACCAACTCGGGGCTCATCATGAAGTGACTACCTGGAGGAGGAGAAATTTTTCAGAGAACAGAATTATGCTGGGGAAGGCAAGACAGGAATCTACTAAAAGAGGTACTCTGTGCACGGAGGTTCTGGGGGATTCTCTGTCTTTGCGGCCCGCTTCCTGTCCGTCTAGGTACCTCCCACATGACAGCCTAGACGGAAGTCAGGAGTACCGACGGACAGGTAAGCGCTTTCGAGACGGGACGGGACAAACATAGTGGGCTCTTGCGAGTTCACAGCGCATAAGGGGCGGGTACTAATCCTTTATTTTTCTTGTACTTTGCGCCATTAGCTTCTGGTTGTATCGACACGCGTTCCAAAGCACTTTTTCCTAACTAAACTTCACTCCGCTTGGACGCTCGATATACAAGCGGTCTGTGTTTCCGCTTTTTGCATGAGTTGTTTGGGCCAAACCTCTATCACTGCAGCTTAGCTCAGCGCATATAGTCCACATCACGATCAGAATGTACTTGCATTGTTATGACATTTTATGTCAACATTTCTGATACTAGCTACCTTCCCTACATTTACAGCCGCGTTAGGCAGGCGCTCACGAAGGTTGCTAAATGCAAATCTAGAAATGCATGACCTACGCGTTTTAGGGACAGGGCGTGTCTAGCCTAACCTCCTGTTAGCTCTTCCTCTTTCTATAGTGTTTTCTTCGCTTTTCTGTCCAATAGAGCAGTGCTCCATTTGTACCTGAGCTGTGGCCGGGTGAGGTGGAGAGTTTATTCCCCAGACAGTGGGTGAGTGAATATAATGCTATTCCTTCTATCATCAAGGTTGATCTGACCAACTCAGGTTGACTATTAAGCAACCATTGACCAATATTATTTGGCATTATGTACCTTTCACAAGATATCTGTCTCTCTTTATAAGCTATTGTCATTAACTGTGTATCCTTTCTTTGTGTGTGTTCGTCCGTCCATAATGATTCTATGACTATCCTGATCATCTCGACGGGCGATTTCAGGTGATATGATTTTAAATCACTATAATACACTCATCAGCAGTAGCATTTCCTGTTAAGGTCCTGAAGAAGCAGACAGGGATCCCTTGACCCTACTACTCTGCAGAAACATGTCGACCTCGATTACGTCTAAGTAGTTATTTGTTACACTACTTTTGCACTGTTTTTTAACCTTGGGTGTGGGTAGGATCCTATTAAAATTTATTTTCCATTCCTGCAACCCAATATTAAATTCACTTATCTGTTGCACATAGCACTTTCATTAAATTGCACTGCTAGTTATTTTTACCCCCTGATACCATTCTGTTTTCCAACAACATCCCTGCATCCTTCTACACGATTAGGCTACAATCTACCTAATCCATAGTGGGCATGTTTCCACTTCCTTCGGGTGAAGGATCCCAAATGATGTAGGGCGGTACAGGACGGGTATCTGATTGGAACACAATTTTTCACCATGAATACCTTGGATTCATAGATTGTATCCCAACACGCAAACACTGTTTTCTAGATAGCTTTAGTTGTCCTTGACCCATTGCTATTATTTGTTTTTTCATTGTACGTAGGGATCGTAGCAATGCCAGGTCAATAAATATTTCCCTTAGACACCCTCTTTATTGTATTAGTGATGCCTTTGTATAGCCATCTTGTAAGGTGTCGACCATTACCTATCAGATGTTGCATTTTGATCAATGTGTGCGTGGCTGGTTGTACACCCCCAGGTGCCCATTTAGTGCGGATGTAGTGAGATAAACCTGCGTGTAAAAAGAACAGTGTGTCCGGTGCTCCGTGTTCCCGTACAAACGCATCATGCGGCATAAGGGTTACTCTCCCTAAAGAAATCACCCACTGTTGGTATACCCACGTCTTCCCATGCTCTTATTCTCCTCATAGTAATCGAGTAATCGAGTAATCATAGTAATAGAGTGGGGATCCCCAGCAGAAGTATAACAGGGTTGCCGTCTTGGTGTATCTAAGGGAATGCCGGGATATGTTTGCAAGAACAGAGGAGCACACACTGTTAATTGAGTTGTTCTTCTGTTGTCTAAATTTCTAAATATTCTGTGTGGGGTGCTGCACTACGTACTGGTGTTGGCCAGCACTGTCAAAATGAATACAAAAAATGCAGAACTGGGTCTGCAGGCAGTGCGCACTGTACCCTGGAAAACTGTATTCCACCAACAATATTTATGTGTATCCACAATAAAACAATTTTTTGAATCAATTAACCACTGTGTTTCTTTTCATAAACTTTTTATGCTCTTATTCTCCTCATAGTAATCCTGCCCATCTGAGTGGGGATCCCCAGCAGAGGTATAGTGGGGGTGTTTAGGGTTGCCGTCTTGGTGAATCTAAGGGTATGCCTCCAGTATAGTAATGCAATTTTCAAAAGATTTGGTGCCATCAGTGGGATTTTGCTATTAGGCAACATAAGCGTGTGTACTTCAACCTTTTGCCAATCTAAGTGTTTCATGTCTATTTCCTGCAAGTTTCTCCCTGCCGGCCAATATGCTAGCCATTGCAATTGACTTGCATAACAGTAGGCTTTCAGATCATACCCCTTTGTTTAGTATCTAGGTACAGTTTTGTAAGTCCTATACGCCGCCTGCCCTTACCCCAGATCAGTTCAATCAGTATAGAGGAGAGCAATATAAACGTCTTAGATTGTACCATTATGGGTAAATTGGTGAAAAAATACAACAGTCTAGGGAGCACCACCATTTTGGCAATTGCGCACCAGTATGTGTTGCGTCCGTAAAATAATAGACATAGGATTTGTTTTCATTGATAGATAGTTTAGACAATGTTTGAAATGCGGCAAAAACCGAAGGCACAGGCTCACAATCATTATCCAAGTCCCTAAAATATAGTATTAAATCATCATGCAAATACAATATGTGTGGTGGGACCCAACACTATTCTCTTATGACCCGCAGTAGAGCGCAGTTTCAGTAGTAGGGGTTCTAATGCCAGGATAAACAGCAGAGGCGACAGTGGGCATCCCTGCCTGGTACCCCTTGCAACCACATATTGCCTCGAGATGTGTCTACCCGTTCTCGCCCGGGCCGTAGGATCTTTATACAACAACATTACCCATTTTATGTATTCTTAAGGTATACCATATTTAGACAGAGCATAGAACATATATTCCCATTGCAGGGAATCAAAGGCCTGGCGTAAGTCCAATGAAATACAACCTATTGCACCAGCCATTATCGATGCAGCCACCTGATATTAAGGGCCGTGTTCCTGCCTGGGACAAACCCACATTGGTCATTGTGTATCAACTGCAGAATGTATTGACAAATCCAAACCGCCAGTATCTTGCTCAGAATTTTATAATCTACATTTAGCAATGAGAGGGGCCTATACCCTGCCATGTCCTTGCTATCCGGTCCTGGTTTTAACAGTGAAACCACCGTGGCCTGCAGCGTAGTAAGTGGAAGGGTGCCTACCTCTAAGGACGAGTGATATAGCCTCTGTAGGTGGGGTACCAACAGATCAGCAAACGCTGCATAAAACTCCACGGGCAGTTCATCCCCACCAGGCGATTTATTACGAGGCAATCTATGTATCGCTTTTTTGATTTCCAGCGCAGTCACTGGGAGCCCTAGCTCCTCCTTGTGTGCCTGCAGTAATTGGGGGAGATGCAGATCATCAAAAAAAGCATCCAGGTCCGCTCCTCCTATGGCATCTGGCCTTGTATATAAAGTATTATAATATTCCCTAAAGGCCTCATCTGTGTCTAGTTGCGTACACACCATGTCACTTTTTGTGTTCTGAACCTCTAATATGGGGACAACCTGTGGGGCATCTTTAATAATCCTAGCCAGTAACGGTCCCGCTCTGTCTGCTACCGCATGTTGCTTCTGCGCATAAAGCCTATGATCTAACAGCCTCAGATCTTCCAACAGTTCAGCGTAATGTATGTGCGCTTCTTACAGCAGTGCCCTACATGCTTCGTCTAATGCAGTCATCTGCTCCAGCCTCCCCAACGTATTTTCTATGTCAGCTGAGTGACTAGGGTGTGTCTCAGTCCTACTCTTGTGATGATCGCTACTCCTCTCAATACAGTCTTGAATGCGTCCCACTCTATCTGTCTGGAGGAAGCTGTATTTGCATTTTCCAAGAAGTAAGTATCTTTAGCAGTAGCTAGTGATGTTCTAAAAACTGAGTCTTCTAGCAGTTGCGGTTGTAGTCTCCATGTCGGCACTAGGGTCGGAATTTTGCCCCATTGCAGCATAATCTCCACTGGGTTATGATCCGATAATGTTTTCCCCAGGTGAGTGGAGTCACTAACTGCATCTATCAACGTGGCCGAGCAGAATATCCTGTCAATGTGGGTATATAATTTGTGCATTGGGGAGTAGAATGAGTATTCCCTGTCTCTCGGGTGTTTTGCCCTCCACGCATCCATCATCCCCAACCGTGTGCCCAGTTTTGCAGCACCACCGCAAGTTTCTTACTGGATTCAATATGCAGCAGGGGGTGTGACCTGTCTAGTTCAATATATAATACCGCATTAAAAATCACCCCCTTTCACCCACGGATATCCCTCACAGTCTACCAACTGTGGGTTCAAACCCTCCCAGAACTTGTCCTGCTCTGTTTTTGGAGTGTAAATGCTCCCTAGTACAATGTGTTAGCTTAAAGGGCGTGCCAGTTCTAAGCCATATCGCTTCCCCCCCTAGCGAAGGCCGAATATGATGTAAAGAATAATTGTCCCCTCCACTTCTTGTTTAACTTCACTGCCTTGTCATGGTTTAAATGAGTCTCCTGTAGAAACGCCACATTCACTTTGCGCCTATTCTGTTGGGCTAGCAATCTATGTAATTTCTGGATTGAGCCAAGGCCGGCAACATTCCAGGAGTTACATTTATAGGCATCAGGTTGTGCCATCAGGCCTTGTATAAGGTGGTCACCCAGGACCATAGGAACTACTGAGTCTGGACAGTATCATATTAGCTAACGTTGAGCCCCCAAAAACAGTAAAACACCCCAATACTCGGGTCCCCTACGAACAGCGAAGGACAGTTCAACCAGCACCCTACTGGAGTCATACCACAGGGCAGTCGCCAAGGGGGGGGAGGCAACCGCTATAGTAGTATTTGTCATTCGCCTTGTTCACGTACCATACCTGCCTTGCTCCAACACAAACCCATTATACGCCGATGCAATGATATATAGAACAGGGCAACTTATTACATCAACAGCGGAGCAATCTACTAGGCATTACATTATACGATACCACTCCTGTCTGGCCTTTTCCATCAGTTCAGTAATTGTCTGCCGTTTGTGCGGTTATTAAAGGGAACAATGTTAGGCTGTATTCGGACTCCGATCAGGCCGTTGCCCCTCCCGACGAGTGAGTAGAAACACCTTAGGTCCTGGCATCATGTTCCGCCAATGCTGCAGCCGTCAGTAAAGCGTCCCTCTGACTGTTTGTGATCTGTTCCACGATGGAGTCATCCCAGGGTCTGCCCCCCTGTGTTCAGTAGCTTCCTGAGCTGATGTTGCATCTTGTCGCTGCGGTGAATGCGTAGAGCCACCCCGTGGAAGGGAGTCCTGCGTGGCAGGGGGGGAGAAAGTGATCTCGAGCCAGTCCACTACCTCCGGGTGCTCGAAAAAGATTGACTTTTGCCAATGGATCACCTTCAATCTGGCCAGGAAGAGTAAGGCATACTTCAAGCTGTGGGCTCTGTTTCTTCTTAACCTCTTGAAACGTGGCCCTGGCCTTCTGGACCGCCAGCGTATAGTCCGGGTACAAGGAGATCCTTTTATTCTCAATTCATATAGGAGCATTTTCTCGTGCCGCCCTTAGAATCGTGTTGCGATCCTTGTAGTTCAGAATAAGGGCGATCAGGGGTCTCGGGGGCGCTCCAGGCAGAGGAGGCCTAGGTGGCACTCGGTGAGCTCTCTCCACGCTATACAGCGCCGATAGCCCCTCTTTCGCTACATGTTCCTTTAGCCAGTTCTTCACAAACTGTGTAGGGTTGCGTCCTTCACTTTTCTCCGATATCCCCAGGATTCGAACATTGTTTCTACGGGACCTCCCTTCTGCATCATCCACCCTATCCTGGAGCCCCCCTCAGTTGACGCAGCACCTGTTCCATTTGAGTAGTTTGCTCCGTTTGTTAAGGTATCAAGTCACCGATGGCAATTTTATTGCATTTCACCTTTTCCGCCAGTTTTTTGTGGTCTGCCTTTAACAGATTGAAGCTAGTAGAGAGTGAGCCCAACTGCGTTTCCATCGTGTTGTATTTCACATGTATATAATGTGTGTATCTCGTTAAGTAGGTTCTGCCTTTAGTTGCTTTACAAACCTTGTACTGCAATCTGTTGCTAAGGGTTAAGGGTTCTAGATTCCATACTGTATTACAACTGGACCTGTCCTGCTGAGCAGATGCTGTACTGTGTTCCTCTGTACAATAAATCTACTTTCACCATTTTACTGGACTGGATTACTACAAAATTGGCGACGATTTCATTGGTTTGCTACATTTGGGAACACAGGAGCAACCAAAGGATTATAACCTGCGCTGCATGATTTTCATCATTTTCATGGATTTTGATGTAAAGTATACTTTTCTTTTCTCATTATTATTCTACTTCCACTACATTTGGAATACTAGCTTGGCTTTCATCTCATTTTACCATCTCTACAAACTATTTTGCGATTTTTATTGATTTCATTTTCTCACCTGATTTCTTTCTCACTCGAAAGAAACCTTGGAAAAGCTCACGTTTTACAGAGACAATTGAAATCCCACACGGGTACCTCGCTGTGTCTTTCCGATATTTTGTGACCTTTTTCATGACTTTGGTAACCAATATTAGCCTTCACATCGACTGTTTGCTTACTTTTGAACTGCTGCCTTGCTCTCTCGGCAACTGCCTCTCCTCGCGCTCTTCAACTGCCTGCACGCCATTGTTTTGCCTCACGCGCGACACTCTTCCAAGTACTAATCTCGATGGTAATACGTGTGCGCTTGACGTCATCGCGCACACGTCAACGCCATTTTGTTTACCGGTTGCTTAGCAACGAAGCCCCGGACGATTATCATCGCATTTTAACGCGCAAGGAGCAAAACTCTTCGTTTTTCAACATAAAAGGATCGACTCTTCATCTAATATTTTCTAAGCCAACTTTCCAACAGGTTTGACTGTTATTTCTATGTTATTTATTCACGATTTTACAGAAATTTTATTTTATAATTCATGTACATTTGCTATATTTAATTTCTATATTCATAAATTTGAACTGTAATATCAAACATGCAGTTTGATCCTCCCCCAAAGTTTCTACAAAACAAAGGAGAGCCTCCCATCCCTTGGATTCGCTGGAAAGAAGAATTTTTGACATTCTTAAAAGCTATAGATGGGGAGAGATTTTCACAAGAGAGGAAAAAAAACATTTTGTTGCATTCTTTAGGTTCTGAAGGTCAGGTGGTATTCAGAACACTTCCTCTACATGATGGAGCAGGAGATAGAAATGTGTTTGATGATGCAATGACTCGTCTTGAAGCTAGATTTAAACCTACCTTTAGTGTGGCTTTAAATCGCTATAAGTTTTATACTAGGGCTCAAGAAGAGTCTGAAACCTTTGATGATTTCTTAACAGCCTTACGTTATTTATCTACTAACTGTAACTTTGGTCCTATCTCTGACGAGATGATCAGAGATCAAATCATAGTTCATACCAAAAGCAAGAAAATCCAAGAAAAACTATGGATTATGGGAGATCCGGATCTAAAAGATGTTATTGTTACAGCTAAAGCTATTGAACAATCAGACAAATGGATAAAGTGTTTGGATAAGAAGGATAAAGACAGTTCCTCCGAAGTATGTGCTGTTAAATCAGATGTCTCTTCTGCATCATCTTCCAACAACGTACAACGTACCAATAATTCTTTTCAACGTTCTTACAAAAAGAATGACACATTTTTCCATTGTTTTAGATGTGGTAGTACTAGTCATGCTGCTTCATTTTCTAAATGTCCTGCTATTGGGAGAGAATGCAACAAGTGTGGTAGACAAGGACATTTCAGCAGTGTATGCAAGACTACTACGGGAAACAATACTGCTTCTGCAAATATTAATAGGAATAGAGTTTCTTTTGTCATTGACTCTGTGCAAGAAGTTGATGTTCCGGGCAAAGATAATGGAAATGATTGTGAAAGAGGCATAGTTGTTTCCATTGTTGATGCCAATGAACAAGAGTTGATTCACCTTAAACAACCTGAGTGCATAGTACATGTTTTAGGTGTGGATCTTAAGTTAATGGCCGATTCAGGGTCACCTTGGACGATCATTACTAAACAATATTTCACTGAAATGTTTGAGGGTATTGTCAATCTTACAGACCTTAAAGTTCCTGACATAATTGCCAAAACTTTTCTTGAGTCTGTTATCCCAATGGAAGGATATTTGGGAGTAGACATGCTCTTTAGAGGTCGAATGAGGTTTGTTAAGTTATACATTGCTACAAAGGGAGTGAATGTGCTTGGATGGAGGGATCAATGGAGTTTCGGTATTACTCTCAATCCCAGGAAATTAGATCCCATTGTCATGATTGATGATTGCGTAAAAGAAACTCATTCTGTTAAAACTATAACTGGTACTGAGGCATGGATAAATGAGATCATTAAGTTATTTCCCAAGGTTTTTTCAAAGGAATTGGGAAAACTGCATAACTTTCAACACTTGATCAGACTCAAAAAAGGAACCATTCCTGTTACACAAAAGTTAAGAAATGTTCCTATAAATGTCAGAGATGATCTTAAAACACTTTTGAAAAACTTAATTGATGATGACATAATTGAAGAAGTTGAGTCTTCTGAATGGGTTTCGCCCATCGTTTTAGCCCGAAAATCTGATCAAAGCCTCAGGCTATGTGTAGATTTGAGAGCTCTCAATTCTAATATCATAGTGGACTGCCATCCCCTACCTAATATAAATGAGGTTGTATGTATGTTAGAGGGAGCGAAAGTTTTTTCCACATTTGATTTGCGATCAGCATATCACCAAATTGTGTTAGCAGATGAATCCAAGCAGATGACAGCTTTTCTCACTCCTGAGGGTTTATTTCAATATAAGAGAATGCCCTTTGGGTTGGCCTCTGCGGCATCAGTTTTCCAACGTACTATGCATCATATTTTTAAAGATCTCTACAAATTTGTGAGGTGTTTTCAAGATGACATTCTTGTGTTTTCTCCCGATAATGCATCTCACAAAGAACATGTCATGGAGGTCTGTAAAAGGCTGGGAATGCATGGTCTCACTCTAAAGGACAACAAGTGCAAAATGTTCTGTGAATCTGTGGAATATCTTGGACACACTCTTACGGGTAATGGTGTTGTTCCCAAGAAATGCTTAGTTGAAGCTATACTTAAAGCACCATGTCCTGACAATAAGGAAAAATTGCTCTCTTTTAATGGCTTGTGTGAATACTATAGCAAGTTCATTAAAGGGTTTGCAACTAAAATGGAACCCTTGAGAGAGTTGACAAGACAGAAGGTAGAGTTTTACTGGGGTGAGAAGCAGGAGTCTGCTTTTCAAATTATTAAGCATGAAATTGCCAATGCTCCTACCTTGAAACCGTTCTGTGTCAATAAGCTGTGTGTGGTTACTGTGGATGCCAGTGAGTATGGGCTAGGAGGGGTTCTATCACAAAAGTGTGGGAATGATGAGTGGTGTGTAGCGTTTGCTTCCCGGACTTTGAGTGAAACAGAAAGGAAGTATTCTGTCATTGAGAAAGAGCTTTTAGGATGTGTCTGGGGAATGGAACATTACCGGAATTTTTTATGGGGTAGTCGTTTTCTATTGAAAACGGACCATAAACCGCTAGTCTCCATACTTTCCCCTGGTGGTGGTCGGAACGCCACAGCACGAATTGCTAGATTGATGTCTCGTTTGCAAGAGTATAATTTTGATGTAGAGTATTTTCCTGGAAGGAGCAATGTTACAGCCGACTGTCTTTCAAGGCTTCCTAGTGACTCAAAATGTACTGCAGATGACAAGGAAGAAGAGGATGTTGATTTTGTTGCTTCTTTAAAGGATTTTCTAGGAGATGAATTTTCTTCCATTTCAGAATCCTTTTGGGATAATGCTGTTACACGTGACAAGAATTGGAGTACTCTTAAAGATTATATCTTGAAGGGTTGGCCTAGTGGCAATATGGTACCTCCAGAGTTGAAGTCTTTTCATCAGGTTCTTAGTGAATTGGAGGTTGATAATGATTTGGTTTTTAAAAGCGGAAAATGTGTGCCTCCTGAGGATATGCAAGAGGAAATTATCAGGCTTGCCCATGAGTGTCATTTGGGAATGTCATCCATGAAGAGGTTAGTGAGAACTAGTTTTTGGTGGCCAGGAATGGATAAAATGATTGACATTTGAAATCATCTTCTTAGGGGATTTTAATATACATCCTTGTTTACTTTTGTGTGTTTGCGATGACTTAGAATCCCCCCCTAACAGTGCAATGGTCCATCTGGTGCATAACAAACAGGGGGACTGTCTTGAAAACTTTCTCGCTAGATGGAACCTATACGAATCCAGTTGTGGGGAGGGGGGGTCAGGGCCCCTACTTTCAAGGGCTCAGACAATGGCTCTATCATTGATTACATTTTTATTTCTGCATGCTTTTTATCTAAGGTTTTAATGTATAGAACCGTGGTATCCGCCTTTAGCGACCATAACCCAGTTTCTTTGGACCTAGTAGAGAGCGAATTTTTAGGACGTAACCATGGTCCATTTCATAAAGATGGATCACTTAAAGTTAAGGACCAAAGACGTAGACTGAAATGGGACAGTATAATCCCAGAACCCTTCATTCAAGAAATTTTGTTAGAGGCAGAGGAAGAGGTTGGAGTGTGTCTATCGAGTGAAGCTAACGATGGGGAAGTGATCCTTGCATTTAGCAGTATATGTAGTAAGATAAACGGTAGGCTCTCTGTGATCAGTAAACCCAAAATGAAACCTCTTAAAAGATGGTTTGATCACAGTTGCTCCTTAGCACATTCTGCACTGCTTAATGCTCTTAAAACCGATCCAAAAGATCGTGACCTCATCAGGACCAGCAGGGCTTTATATAAAAAAGCCATTGCAGATAGGAAGAAACAGCTTAAAGATGAAGCCTGGGAACAACTCACAGATCCAGCCATAATAAAAAACAGTGGTGAGTTCTGGAGGATTGTTAACCAACCCCTACTTACAGGCGAGGATAACTCTCCCCTAGAAACCAATATCCCAGATGAGGACTGGATTAAACACTTCAGAGACATATACTCGGACCATCTTCATGTCGAGAATTGTGCACAGGAAGTGTCTACTATTATACCAGGAAATCACTTGCTCTTTGAAGTTGAGGAAGTTTTAGCTGCTATTGATTGCACTTTGACCAAAAAGGCACCGGGATCAGATGGCGTTCCTGCTGATGCCTTTAAATGCTTCCCTAACTTCTGGTCAAGACTGCTTTGCAGGGTTTTCAATGCCTTAAACCGTGACAACATTCCTGAGTCATGGAAAACATCAACAATTATTCCAGTTTTTAAAAAAGGAAATAGGCAGGACCCCGCATGCTACAGGCCCATTTCACTGATAGACTCCTCAGTCAAGATTCTAGGGAGAGTCTTATTAGCGAAACTGAATGAATGGGCCTCAGAGAATAATATCTTGAGCAATGTGCAATATGGGTTTAGACCCAAGAGAAGTACCCTGGACCAGTGTCTCAACCTTCATCTACTGATTGAGAAATATACCAGAGCCAAGGATGGGTCCATGTACCTAGGGTTCATGGACCTTTCCTCTGCATTCGATATGGTTAATAGATCTAAGCTCTGGGGCAAACTAGTTGACATGGGCCTGGACAGATCCATAGTCAATTTACTGGCTGACCTCCACTCTGGCCGTTCTGGCAAAATTAGAGTTTCCACTAACGGAAGGTGCACTGATGTGTTTGCATCTGAAAGGGGAGTCCGACAGGGATGCATATTGGCACCACTATTGTTCACGCTATATGTGAACGCTCTAGAGCCCGCCCTAAGGGGCGTTACAAGCGACATCCCACGTGCAGGGGAACAGGGCATACCAGTTCTTCTGTACGCAGATGACGCGGTTCTACTTGCTCGAACAGGGGTGGGGCTTCAACGACTTTTGGACGCCTTTGAATCCTTCATGGGTTCCTTAGACCTGAAAATTAATGCGAAAAAATCTCAGGTTATGCTCATGGGCCGGGCCTCAAGGAAATCTTTCCACAAAACCTTTTTCTGTGGCCAGGAAAAGTTGTTCGCGTCACCTCTTTTCCCTACCTGGGGATCACCTTTGATGAGAAAGGTAGTTGGGGTCCCCACGTAAAAAGCAGAGTAGCCACGCTGGCCAGAACTTCCGCCGCCCTGCATGGGTTTTCTAAAAAACTGGGGGGTAGGCCAATTGCAGCTATCAGCAAAATATATAGAGCTAAATGCATCTCAGTTGCATCATATGGTGGCTCATTGTGGGGTTATAAGGGAGTTGATCCCATTCAGACAGCGGAAAACAAATTTTTTAGATCTGTTTTGGGTGTCCCGCTGTCAACCCCGTCCTATACCGTCCATCTGGAATTAGGGGAAGGCTACATCGCTGATTTGATTAAAACAGCACCCTTAATCGCTTGGCTTAAGATGTGGCTTAATACTGAAATTCCCCTAAATCATACTATAATGAGGGACTGTTTGACGCTAGACAATGTACATAGGATTGGGTGGTTGATGCATATTAAGGATAGCTTTTCTAGGATGGGGAGGCCCGAACTATACTCTGTCATTGACTCTATAACACCCAAAGATGTCGTTTACACCAAGGTGGCTATGAAGGAGCTCCTTTTATTGGAGAGGGAAGAAACCGAGCTGAAGAAACCCTGTGTCAGGGCCAGTCTTTTGCTGGCTATACCTATTGGTCCTGACAACTACCTTAATGTGGTGACTCATCCCTACCACAGGTTCATTTTAACCCGTTTTCGACTTAATTTGATTCATTTTAACTTGGGTCTTTTTCCTGTGTGGAGCACCCCTGAAAAGGCTCCGCCCTGTTCTTGTGACCATTTTTCTGAGCAAAGTACAATGCATTTTATAATGTTTTGCAGCTATTATAACGATGCTCGGAAGTTGTTTCTTGTACCTATACTCAAGGAAGCAGGATTTATCTTAGTCAGACCTGCTCTTATTTACTTACAAATGTTACAAACTCCCAGGATCATGTTTTATGTGGCAAGCTTCCTGGTGAGAGCTATAAGAAGCAGGAACATCAGACTTAAAAATGTGCCTACCACCTTTTGTAGCCCAGTCTCACATATCAACTAGTCTGGTTGCTGGCAATTTTCGGTCAAGAATCTTAGATTATATTGTAACAGGGCTTGTAGTTACCCTACTTTGATACTCATGTGGGGACACACCTAGGAAAACTTGCACCTTTTTCTGCACTTTAGCACTTTGCACTTTAGTACCTCGTAGTTTGTAATAATATTTTATCTATGAAATATAATATGTTGTACAATGATTTTAACTAAAATGTTTTTTAAATGTTTTTTTAAACTGTTTTTATTCGTGGTATCTGTTGTTTGTGATTTCATGCCATTGTCTTTGTATGATATTAAGTTATCGCAATAAAGAATTTTGACTGACTGACTGATTGACAGAGTGGTTCGTGAATGTTCTATATGTGTCAACAGTGATAAAATGTTGAAGACCTACCCTGCTCCACTCATACCTATTTCCTGGCCAGAGAATCCTTGGAGGAAGCTAGCACTTGATATTTCTGGTCCTTTCAATTGTCTACCTCAAGACGCCCGTTTTGCGTTGGTGTTGATAGACTACCATTCAAAATGGCCTGAGGTTAGGTTCGTGTCTTCTGCTTCCTCGCAGGTCATTGTTGAATTTCTTAGAGAAGTATTTGCAAGAGAAGGTAGCCCTGAGGTTCTGATTACCGATAATGGAGTGCAATTGATTTCTACTGAAGTAGAGGATTATCTTAGGTCTTGTGGGATTAAACACATCACTACACCTCTTTACGAACCACAAGGTAATGGACAGGTAGAAAGGTTTAATCGCGTCTTGAAAGATTCAGTTGAATGGGCAAGAAAGACTCCCAATGTGTGGAAAAAAGTTATCAGAGAAAGGTTATGGTTGTACAGAATAACTCCTCACTCAGTTACTGAGCTTAGTCCCTTCCGTTTATTGAGAGGGAGGGAACCGGTGTCAAAATTGTGTCCGTGGTGGATGAAAGAGAAGTTTAGTCCTTCTGCTATTTCTTCTCCTGTTGACATGCGAAGCACTTCTCTGAGAGTGTCAAACATCATCAGGAAAAAATGAAGGCATATCATGATTCTAAGTACAATGTGAGAGTTCCTGATTTTGTAGTGGGAGATTTTGTCAGGATACGTAAACCTGGGTTTTCGATTAAGGGGGTTTCTAAATTTGGGCCTGTTCGAAAAATTGTAAAAGTTAACACCAACAGCATTGTAACTAATGATGGCAAAGTCTGGAATGTTAGACGAGTTGTTAAGTGTTCTAATTTTCACACTCCTGGTTTTGACAATGTTAAGCCACCTATAAAGAATGATTCTGTTTCTTCTAGGGTTAAAACTAATAAGAGAAGTGTCAATGTACCACTTAGGTTTAGAGATTGATTCAGTACTGTGTGCCTTTCACGTTTAGATTGCTTATATAAAAGTGTTTGCTTTTTGCATCTTACATTTAGTTCCTTCTTGTTTTCTTTGTTTTCTTCTTTCTGTTTTATCTTTTTCTTTCTTTTCTCTTTCTTTATGCTTCTTTCTTTCTTTCCTTCTTTTCTTTTCTTTTTAGGGATAAGATGTGTTGTATTTCACATGTATATAATGTGTGTATCTCTTTAAGTAGGTTCTGCCTTTAGGTGCTTTACAAACCTTGTACTGCAATCTGTTGCTAAGGGTTAAGGGTTCTAGATTCCATACTGTATTACAACTGGACCTGTCCTGCTGAGCAGATGCTGTACTGTGTTCCTCTGTACAATAAATCTACTTTCACCATTTTACTGGACTGGATTACTACACATCACTAAGCGTGAGTCCCGTATTTCTTTCAATATGAGGTCTAATTTGTCTATAGGTTGCGCTTCATCTGTGGGGGGGACCACGTCCACGTCCGAGTCTTGCGTCCGGCCACTCGACATTACTGTACCCTTAGTTTCCAATGCATGCATGTCCTGTTGCTTCGCTCTAGTGCGCCTCATGTCACCGGGTGTATTTTGTTTTCGTGGACCCTGTAATACTCAATCACTAAGTCCGCTGAGACCACCAGTAGTGCCGATTCAATAGCGTGAGGTGAGGACTCCGCTACAGGTCTGCTCCGTGATGGCCTCTAATCTGTAGTTGGGGTCATAGGGGATCCCCCACTCTGTCCCCGTACCTCTTTCAGTCACCACCGGCAGCAGCACACGATCCACACAGGTCGCCAGCACAGCGTGCACGCAGTTGGAGTATCATGCAATTGCAGTTCCGCTCTCTTAAATCCTAGGGCAGCGTTCTTCCATAGCACCACAGATCTCCAGTGCCCAAACATCAGTGCCACAGTCTGCCCGGGGACACTCCTCACAGTCAGCCCATGTGCCTGAGGCTCGATATTGTGGAGGGGGAATAGCGCAATACACTCAGGACAGCTCGCCCTAGCACCCGCGTAGCACCTCACCACTATGCCTGCGTGAGTTGTCGGCAGTCCGGCCTGTACACCTCCTCGGATCAGTGTTCACCAGGCACAAGTCACACAGCCCTTCATACCTCCATGCTCCAGTTCTCCGCACACCTCTGCGTGTTTCTCAGTGGCCCCTCTCATTTACAGCAGTCTCTAGGCGTCCGTGGGTCTCAGTAGGCGGACTCACAGTCTTGGGCGTCCGCAAAATGTTTCCAGGGGGGGGCAAACTTTTAACTTCATCACTCGCCTTCCAGGGGGGGGCAACATTTTAACTTCCTCACTCGCCTTCAGGGCACTTTTAATGCAGACGGCCCATTGTCATTCTTTAAGTGATGATCAGCAGCAGAGAAAATGGCAATGGGCCCGTCCACAGCCTGCTCGAGGTCGGGGAGGGGCTGCTGCAGCCTCTAGAGTTCAAAGAGAAGTGCTAGAGGCCCCAAGTGAGAGATCACTTAAACTCCTGGGGCTTCTCGCAGGGGAACAGCCTGCTGTAATCTTGAACATTACGGACCAAAAGGAATGGGACCGGTGACCCAGGGGGGGGGCAAGCGCACCCCCTTGCCCTCCTCTGTGGACGCACATGCTCACAGTCCATACGCCTTAATGCCAGCAACGTGGCCCAGTCGCCTTCCCTCCACCGCCCCAGGTCTGCGCAGCTCCAAGATCGCAATGGCTTCAATGGGGGAAGGGCGCAGGTCACACAATACAGTCCTCGATTATGTCCATTCTCCACCTCAATGCCGCTCTCCTACCACAATGTGCGTGCCTCTGTATGTGTCTCGCTCGCACACCTTGGCCTGCAAGCTCCGGCGCCATGGCCCTGCAACGTCTCCGCTCCCTACTGGTATTGCTATCTCCATCTTCCGGGCGCCATCTTAGGTCTCCTCCATCCTTCAGCGCAGCCAGGCCCGCCCGATGCACCAGATACCACGGCGACTGGCCGTGCGTGTCCGTCACCACCTGTCACGGTCCTCCAACTTGTGTCGAGTGGGAGGGAAGGCGGCGAAATTCCTTTTGGCCGCTCCGTGAGGCCCCACGTCCCTCCGGGCTCCGGGTCTCCCGTCCGCGCTCTCCTTCAGGCTCACCACGCAGCAGCAGCGGTCCGACTTGTTACACAAGGGAAGGGGGCCGCCTTAGGTCTCCGCCTGCAGTCCGCTTGTCCTGTAGCTGCTCCGCTACAACTTGTAGGTGTTCATAGTTCAGAAATGCCCCATTCTAACAGGATAGTTTGGCAAAGTCTCGGGTTTGGCACAGAGCTTTCCTAGCTCGCGTCAGCCATACTTGGCAGTTAGCCATGCCCCCCTGGAAGTGGTGGTGGGTGATGAGGTAAAGGAGTGCATTACTGTTAAGGTTGGGAATCTGGTAGACTGTTCTGACATGGTTGAGTGGAGGAATAAACTAATGGAAGATCCTGAATTCCGTGTGGTTATAGATCATGTTGCTAAAGGATGTGCCAAGGAAAAGTGGTAGACACATCAATGCCATTATTTTATAAAGTGGCTGATGTGTTTCTCTTGAAAGAGATTTGTTAGTGACAGGAGATAAGCGTGTGCTGCCTACATGTTTTAGACTAGAATATTAGAAAGGGCACATGATGGTAATTTTGGTATGGATGCCACTATATGAAGGATTAGGGATGGGTTATGGTGGCCAGAAATGATAGAGAGGTGAGCGTTTAGTTCACAATTGTATACAGTGCAATCTTAGTGACAAGCATCTTGTCACTGAGGTTCCTGCTGTGTCTTCTGACAGGGTTTGACAAATGATTTGCATTGATTTTCTTGGCCCTTTTCTTGTACTTCCACATCCGAAGAAGTATTGTGTAAACAATACAAATACCATTTGAAGTATTCTGATAGTTTATTGACAACCTCGGGACAGCACAGGCATGTAGGTGATAGCACGTCCACAGCTACACCGTAACTGACCAAAAAGCATTCTAACTTACACATTCAGAATACAGAATCACAGAAAACTCTACAATCTAAGATCTATTAAAGACATATCACTACAGATTGTATTGTTCTTGTTGATCATCTGTCAACATGGGTGGAAGTCAAGTGCCTGGCAGGACTATTTATCTCAAGTGTGATTGTGTTTTTTTCAAAAACGTTTTGCTAGAGAAATTAAGGTGTTCTGAGTGACATCTTGACAGTTAAGGGTGTACAATTCACTTCAACCATTATGAAAGAGTTTTTGAACAGGTTTGCCATCAAACATCTATGCACACCTTTATATTACCCTCAATACAATGAGAAGGTTTAATAAAGTACTAGTAGAATGCATGCAGAGTGCCATTAAGTACAAAAAGGATTGTGTATATGTGGTAACAGAGTTGCTCTGGGTGTATGGGACAACTCCACATGCAGTGACTGGTGAAATTCCATTTGAGGTAATGAGAAGAAGGAAAGTTGCTTCAGATGTGCCCACTTTGTACAGTTAAGGAACATGATCACAAATGTGATGTGATATTGTTAAGCAATAAAGCAAAGGGGAGTAGTGAAAAATGTAATGTCACACGATGTGAGCAGATACATTTGTGGAGGAAAGGACTGTTCTTAGGATTTGTGTGGGTGATAATGTTGCATTAAGGATCCCCTTTTATTGAAAAAATGGTCTTCCAAATTCAGGGATCCAATACAAGTAGTGGACGTCAAAGGCAATGCTGTGTGTTTTGCTGATGGTCAGGGGTGGAATGTAGCCAAGTGTGGAAAAAGTTTGAATAAGGAGGAACGTTGCATGGCCAGGGTATTGCAAACGTAAAATGTTGTTCTTCGTGACACCATGCACACTGAACATCGAAGGGTATCATTTTACTACAATGTTCATTAGACAAGTCTTCGTGATGACTTGAATAATGGAATAGATCATTCGCTTCATAGAAGCTCTTGAGATAAAAGGGTACCTTGCAAACTGTAGGACTGAAATGGTCTCAGTGTCATTTGAGTACTCCTGTTTGTGAAAGGGGAAAATATATGATATTCTCTATCTTGCATGTATGAGGTTTTAGATGTAACCATGTGCTCTGTATATTTCTGCTAGATGTTTATGTGTTCTCTGTCAGAAGACTAGAGTTATGTTATGAGTCCGAACATCTGCCTGTAGTTTCATTTTTACTTTTAATTTCACACACCCCTTACCAAAGATCACAGAGATGCTGTCACGGCTACAGTGGTCATGTCCTCAGCGTACCATCAGAAAGTCATACATAGACAATCTTGCCAAGTTACCTCATTTGCCATTCCTGAAGGAGCATTTCCCGGGGTCTCAGGGTTTTGCACTTAGCCTCACTCTTTTTAATATCTATCTTGAGCCTTTGGCTAAACTGGTGGAGTCCTGGGGGGTACGGGTGGTCTCCTACACGGATGACACCCAACTCCTTTTGGCCTTCCATGAAAACCCCCAACTGCAACTCTGAGCTCCTTCAATCTGTGCCTGCAGGCTGTGGTGGAATGGAAGGAGGGAAGCTATCTTAAGTTGAACTCAGAAAATAATGAGGTCCTTTTTTTGGCATTAAGTCTTTCCCCAAGGCCAGTCTCTGGTGGCCACCTGTACTGGGTGCTACCCCTCCTCCAACTATGATACCTTGGGGTAAAATTCAACACACGTCTTACCTTTGAGTCCCGAATTAGGACCCTTTTTCGCCACTTGCATTGCCACCCTCAGATCTCTCAGAAGGATGCTCCACCTCATTGTGGTGGACTCCCGAAAAACTGTCGGCCACACTCTGGCTATAATAAAATTGAACTATGTTTATAGTTTATATTTAGGCCTCCCGGCTTTCTAATCCAATGGCTCTAAATCCCAGAATTCTTCTGCACGCCTCATGTAAATGTAAATGTGTGTGTCTTGTAAAGCGCACTGCTACCCGGAGGCATCCTGGCGCTATAGACCACTGGGGAACCCGTCCTGGCTGTGAGGTGTTCCCTCCTGGGTATCTCCAAGGTGAAACCAGGCATCCCCGGCGTTTGTGGGGGGCCGTTGTGGAGATGAGGCAAGCTAATGCCCAGAGTTGCCGAGTGTGATCCCTGGTTAGAGTAAGCACCGAGGCGAGAATTATCGAGTTATCGGAATTGAACCCTGGTCCTGGGCCGTCCTCTGCTTCCGGGTCTGCCGCCTCTAACCAGTGAGCCACACCACTCCACTAATCTTGAAGATCCCCCATGTTCACAAGTTTCTCCTCACTTGCGCCATCTTCACTCAATCACTCAATCAATAATTTCTAAAGCACAGCACTATCACCCCTAGGGGTATCTTGGTGCCGAGGTTACTGTGTCTGCTTCTAAAAGCCAGGTCTTGAGTTGCTTTATGAAGACTGCCAGGGAAGGTTCAGTTTGGAGGTGTAGGGGGAGGTCATTCCAGGCATTGGAGGTGATGTTGGAGATGTAGGAGAATGTGTGGCCCCCACTGCGGGTGCGATGGATGCAAGATCATGCATGAGGGCAAGTGAAGAGGAGCGCAGGTGTCTCGCGGAAAGATGGAGGTACTGCAGGTGGTTGATGTAGGAAGGTCCTTGTTTGTAGAGGGCTTTGTAGGGGTGTGTGATCATCTTGAACTGGCATCTTAAGTACTTTGGCTGGGTGTAAATAAACAGGGAGGTCGGTCTGTAGTTTTTAGGGTCACTGACATCGGGCCTGATGTCTGCGTGCATCCATCTGTCTGGGAAGGATGCTGTGTAGATGGAAGTGTTGAGGAGGTTGGTGAGTTCATGGCTGATTATGTTGGATCTGAGGTTGAAGAGATGGTGGGGGCAGGGGTTGTTGGTGGCCCAGGATGGATGGAGGACATGATGGTTGTGGTGTTCTAGACATCGAGTGTTGTTATGGCTGGGCTTCTCTGGTTGGATGAGGTTGTCGAGGCTGAGCGAGGTGGGTTGGGGGTTATAGTTGTTGTAGATGTTAGCAATCTTGCTGTGTAAGTAGTCAGTTAGTGAGTTGCAGAGTTGTTGAAAGGGACGTACTATGTTTTCTGTGGCAGTCGAGTTGGAGAATTCCTTGATGATTTTGAAAAGCTCCTTGGTGTGGTTGGCTACGGTGTCGATGCAACCCGTGATTAAGCATGAGCGGATTTTGCGGATTGGCAATCCGCGAATTTTGCGGATTTGCGGATTCGCAATCCGCAAAATCCGCGAATTCCCGCGAATTTGCGGATTTTTTTTTTTTTGTGTTCGCCCGTGTTTCTGCCAGTTCGCGAGGGTTTTTACAATTTCGCAATTTGCGAACTTACCTGTCGGGTCGCAAGTTTTGCGAACTTGTTGTTTCTACGTGTCCAGCCTGTTTGGGACACTCTTCTTCATCACTGCCACTCTCTGTCACCACTGCCACTCTCTGACTACTCATGCCACCCTCTGGCCCACCCATGCCACCCTCTGTTTCATCACTACACCCTCTGGTTGTCCAGTGTACATTATTTTCGGCAAAGCAAAGCACACCTTCCCTGCCTCAAGTGACCTGAATTAATTTGGGGCTGATTAATGTGTCACAGAATATTTTTTTAGCTGGCACCTGCTTCCTTAGTGCGCCCTGATTAGTGATCTTTTGCACTTGCTAAGTGCTTTCATTGTTGCAAAATTAGTTACAACACCTGCCCTGCCCCAACTGACAATAATGAATTAGGGGCTGATTAATGGATTTTAACTTCCAGCCTGGCTCCTGCTTGTCTCCCTTAGCTGTAATTCAGGACCTTTGTGGCATATGTGTAACTATTCTGAGGTTCAGAGCAGGGTCACATAATAGTTTCAACTGGCAACTGAACTCTGGAGGGGCCCCTCAGGAAGCACTACAGGAAATGGCTACTAATGATGTGCCTGAACTTTTGAACCTGGTAAGTAGTTACTTTCAGTTTTGCCAAGATCGTATTTCTGCAATTTTGCACTTATTCGCGGGGCGCGAACTCACGCGAACAGTGCGAGCAGTGCGAGCAAAATCCGCTGCTCGCGGATTTGCGGATTTTGCGGGAAATTCGCAAATCTCGCGGATTGCGGATTTCCCGAAAATCCGCAAAATCCGCGAGCGGAACGGATTTTCCGCCCACGCCTACCCGTGATGGCTTCTCTTGTGTATTCCTTGATGTGCCTGTTGTAATAGTTGAGTGCTGTTTTGTGTGTGGCTCTGTCGGAGGGGTCCTTGCTGATGAGCCATCGCTTCACGAGTAGAAGTTTCACTTGGTGATTCTGAGCTCCAGAGTATACGAGCTGGCTTGGTTTGGCGATCTGTTGGTTTTTGCCTGTTTCAAGGGGGTGACTTTGTTGGCTAATTTGCTGATCCAGTCAGAGAAGTTGTGGAGAGCCTGGTTGAGGTTGACTGATTTGTCAGTGGTGTGGTGCTGACAGTCTGCATCCATTGGCTATCAGTTACTTTCCCCAGCTGCGGTGGGTGGTGCTTTGGTTCTTGGTGGTGGTGTGCTGGGCCTTCGAGAGAGTAAAATGGATGATTTTATGGTCGGTCCAGGAGAGTTCCGTGGTGTGGGTGAATTTAATTCTGTCGCTGGAGGAGAAGATGGTGTTTTGAGTGTGTCTAGCTCTGTCAGTAGGTTCGGAGACTAGTTGAGTGAGTCTGATGTTGTTGAGGTTCTCCAGTAGGGATGTGGAGTGGGTGTCCCTGGGGTCTTGGATGTCGTATTTGAGGTCGCCTAGCATAATGTAGTGGAGGGAGTCGATGGCGAGGTGGGCGATGATGTTGCTGATGGCATCGTAGAATGCTTGCCAGGGTCCTGGTGGTATGTATGCAAGGGTGCCTCTTATTGTTGTCTTGGCGTTGATGTTTAGTAGGAAGTTGAGGTGCTTCATGAAAGGTGTTGGGGTCATCGTTCATTCAAGAGCATTGGATGTTTTCCTTGAATATTATGGCGATTCCTCTGCTGTGCTTGTTGGGACTGGGCACTGGCTCCTTGTCATCAAGAGAATCCAAGATTAAGGCACTTACTTTGGTCTTTAGAGGCTTTACTCATAAATGCCCTCTCTATCTTAGGAGAAGTCTTAAGCTTTACTTCCAGTCTGGCAATAGGCAGTAATTTGAGGTCCAACAACCTCAAATTACTGCATGTTCCCCGCATACATAGAGCCAGAAGAAGTGGGCTCTCCTTCACATATCTGGCCTCCAGATAGTAGAACACATAGCTGATCAGTCTGCACTGCAGCCCATTGACTCAATCTTAAAACCCTTCTGGTTGATACCTCTCTTGTGGCCGTGTAATCATTAGTTCCTCCCTCACTCTCGCGAGCTTTCTGCCAGTGCTGGGCCACCTCCTCCTTGGTAAGTGTGAGTCTATATATGTCATGAATTGAATTGAATTTTAAATGACTAGCCTTTGGCCTGTACTCTGCCTCCGTGATATTGTAACATTTGATGTAAATGCTGTTCAGAAGGATGGAAGTGGTTATCTGTTTTCAGGAAGACCTGATGATATATGTGGAGGATAAGGACAAGCATGAAAGGAGGATAGCATAGGCTTAGCTATATTAAAGGAAACATGTATTAACCTGGAAGTAGAAAAATACACATTTAGCGTGGTTGTCATGGGCTATCTTGTCTATAAACTATCCACTGAAGTTGTTGAACTAAACTAAAACTAAAATAAAATCTGGTTCAGGCCATTGTGTATTCTACTATGCCAAACAGCAAGGGTAACTTTTGATCCTTATTTTGATCCTTTCTGTGCCCAATGTGCTTACAAGATGTGCTCCTTTCATATGCTACTTAGGTTGAGTCTGCGCAAGTTCAAAAGGATGTAGTGGAGTCTGCCCCTTTCAAGCTGTTTGGCATTCAATTTTCAAGTATAGTGGTGAGAAATACCAGTCACTATGCTCTGGGAGACGTTCTTGCGTAGCATAGGAATGGTAAGGATGAAGTAGTGGCATTCCTTCGTAGAGGTTTGAGAGAAGCCTTCATATTCAGTTGTGGAGTTGGAGGCTCTGGCTTTTTGGTGGATCTGATAAATTTAGGCAATACCTTCGGGGCACTGAGCTCAAGATCTAGCTTGATTACAAACCTGTAGTCGACCTATTTACCACTAAGGGCACCGAAAGATCCACTCCAAGGATTGTCAAGTGGGAATTTAGGTTACCAGAGTTCTGCTACCAAATTGAGTACATTCCAGGAGTCAGAAACCTTGTGGTAGACTGCCTCTAAAGGTTCATCTTAGAGCTCAATTATGCTGGTGAAAGTAAGCTCGATGACGATGAAGCACTTGTTAGTGTTGTATCTAACACCACTAAGGGTGCCATCACAGAGGATGAATAGTTGACGTCCCTCCAGATGATTGTCCAATAAGGCCAGAGGGTGGCCAGTCTCCAGATGTTTAGATGCATCTGTAGATTTCTATTTTCATATTTCACAAGAATGGTCAATGGACTCCTGAGAACACTGAATATCCCAGCTGTACCTTTTTCCTTGCAGGCAAAGGTAGTTCATTTGCACATGAGGGTCATATGGAGATGTGAGCTATGAAAAAAGGGTCAGAGAGTTGTTTTAGTGGCCATGTTTTGACAAATCGGTGGAACAACTTGTCAGGCATTGAGAGGTGTGTGCTGTAAGCACAAAGTCACAAGTTGGTTATGTCAGCTTGCAAAAGAGTAATGTGTGTCAAAGACTGTGTTAGAAGATGGAAAGAGCTCGATCAAGGTGAAGTTATTGATTACTTCTACTGTTTCTGGTATAATGGTGCTGCGAAAGAATGGCGGAGCTCATTGTTCACTAAAGAGCTCCGGTAGCTCTGGTACTTTCAAAGATGGAGGTGACATCATTCCAAGTCCTCTGTAGACCGTTTCAGTGCCAGTGAAAGCCTAGTCTAAGTTCAACTTTGATACAATTGGTTCTCTTAGTGCCCTGGAGGGTGTAGACCAATATTAGCTGGAGGCTGTAGATCATCATTCCGTTAGACTGAAGTTAGTCTTGTCAACTGCATCACGGATGGCAAACTCAAAGAATTCCTAAAGAATGTATTTCCTCAGAAAGGTGCATCTGATGAGATTGTCATGGACAATGGTTCCAAGTTTGCTTCAAGGTAGTTTTCTGACTTCCTCTGGTATAAAACATTTAACCACCTTGTTATGCAATCCTAGGAGTAATAGCCTGAAAGAACAGTGCAACAGATTAATTAAGAACAACCTGCAGCTGAGCATGGCTAATGGCCTGGACTGGAACCAGGAACTGAAAAGTATTTTGTGGGCCATTCCCACCACCCCGAACAATGACACCAAAGGCTCTCCTTTTGTGTTGTTGGGTGAAGGAGTGCCTCTCTCAATGACAAATAGGCTGTGGATGAAGAGGGGTCAACCAATGGAGAAAATGCACGGTATGAATCACAGTAGAAGGCAGGATCCAGTGAAATATGAGGGTGTTCATGGTTGAGACATACATGTGCATGTAGAAGATCTGGTAAGAGTCAAGTTGCCCAGAGCTTGCACCAAAAGGCTGTCCCTTATTTCATCTCCCAAAAGAGTAGTGTGTGTCAAAGACTGTGTCAGAAGATGGAAAGAGCTGGAACAAGGAGAAGTTGTTGATTACTGGTTTTGGTAGAATGGTGTTGCGAAAGAATGGCACAGCTCAGTGTTTACTACAGAGCTCTGGCAACTCTGGTACTTTCAAAGATGGAGGTGACATCAGGATAGGAGAATTTTCCAGAAAGAGCACCACAAGGAAGTCATCTTCAAAGTGTATTCCTCCAAACAAGCTCTGAGATTATGTATTGTAGTACTGCATGTTGGGACGTGTGTGTGTGGTTCTTTGATACCCAGGGTGTGTGCATGTGTCTGGTTTGGACAGTGCTTAGTTTATAAAAAATATATATATTTGTCAGGGGCCCCGTCAGGAGGCGACTACAGCTTGCACCACTGGTTGCCCCTGCCAATGATGATACCAATATAACTTCTAAATTCACACTCGTACAAGTGAAAATTCAGACTATTCCAAGCCACCGAAAGCTATAAGAAGGGTTTGTGTAGCACATATTACTTGTTTTTATTGTGTATTAAAAAACTGTTGTTGTGCACATTTCAAAATTAGACAAACAGCGCCACCATGTGGTAAACTAATAAGTACCAGTGACGACAATTAAGTGACTGTGCAAGCTAAGGAAACCACTGGCTCAAATT
Source organism: Lissotriton vulgaris (assembly GCF_964263255.1). Classification (NCBI taxonomy): domain Eukaryota; kingdom Metazoa; phylum Chordata; class Amphibia; order Caudata; family Salamandridae; genus Lissotriton; species Lissotriton vulgaris. The sequence goes on from NW_028255838.1 coordinate 283,471, forward strand.
AAGGACTGGGTTTGTAGTGTATGTGTGAAAGTAAACTAACTCTTGTTATTGCTGTTAATGGGGAAGATAATCTAAGTCTTGATTCTGTATAGTCTGTCTATTATTGTTTATCCTTGTTAACTTAGAATGTAGAACAAGCAATGTTTTACTTTAAGCAGTGTGGGCCTGTTGTTCCTTAGCTTGCTCTATTGTGGCTGCAGCTGTAAGGACTCGACAATAATGCTTTCCTTCAAGGTGGTGTCCCTGTCTTTTCTGCATGCATAGGGTAAAGGAAGCGGATTGTGCACAACAAATGAGGTGGTGAACAATTTGCGCACTCTCTGGAGATGCCCTATTTCAAGGAGGTACGAGGTCCCAGCAGGCAGATGCATTCACTCACTGCACCCTCCTGCAGGGATTCCCTGCTCTCCCTTATAAGTGAGGCCGGGTCTCTGCCTCTGCGAGCAGCATGTGAGAAAAAACTCCACCATGAGCTGGTTTGGGAGTTTTGCCAGAACTTGGCAAAGCTCAGCAAAATCCACTGGCGGGGTGGAATTTTTCACCCACCCATAGTTTTTTTTTAGTCAAGCACTCTTTCCCAATCTATGCTCATCGCACACAGGAACAGTGTCTCACATGCCTCATATGCATGCTTTAAGCTGGGCTGTTCAAAACAGGGGGTGGTGATGAACAGAGTGTCTGAATTAAGCAGACCACTCTTACCCAGTCCAAAGATCAGGGCTTGATCCATCACCGTTATTTAGCTCACTGCACCATCCCAGCTCAGAACCTGGCTATTTGCAAATTAGTCTGTCCCTGGCCCAGTGCATCATGGGAACAGGGCAGACCAAACTACCAAGCCAATTCTTCACTGGAAAGGAGACAAGCTCCCGGGGACCGGTTTCTGGCATTTCAGCCATCGTCGGCCCGGCTTGCTTGAATCCTGATGGTGCAGTGAGCAAGGGACTCATGTCTGAGCATACCCTGCCACACCTATAGTGGCCAAAAACGATTCCAAAAAGGGGGTGGTGATGAACAGAGTGTCTGAATTAAGCAGACCACTCTTACCCAGTCCAAAGATCAGGGCTTGATCCATCACCGTTATTTAGCTCACTGCACCATCCCAGCTCAGAACCTGGCTATATGCAAATTAGTCTGTCCCTGGCCCAGTGCATCATGGGAACAGGGCAGACCAAACTACCAAGCCAATTCTTCACCGGAAAGGAGACAAGCTCCCGGGGACCGGTTTCTGGCATTTCAGCCATCGTCGGCCCGGCTTGCTTGAATCCTGATGGTGCAGTGAGCAAGGGACTCATGTCTGAGTATACCCTGCCACACCAATAGTGGCCAAAAACGATTCAAAAAAGGGGGTGGTGATGAACCGAGTGTCCGAATTAAGCAGCCCACTCTTACCCAGTCCAAAGATCAGGGCTTGAACCATCACCGTTATTTAGCTCACTGCACCATCCCAGCTCAGAACCTGGCTATATGCAAATTAGTCTGTCCCTGGCCCAGTGCATCATGGGAACAGGGCAGACCAAACTACCAAGCCAATTCTTCACCGGAAAGGAGACAAGCTTCCGGGGACCGGTTTCTGGCATTTCAGCCATCGTCGGCCCAGCTTGCTTAAATCCTGATGGTGCAGTGAGCAAGGGACTCATGTCTGAGTATACCCTGCCACACCTATAGTGGCCAAAAACGATTCAAAAAAGGGGGTGGTGATGAACAGAGTGTCTGAATTAAGCAGACCACTCTTACCGAGTCCAAAGATCAGGGCTTGATCCATCACCGTTATTTAGCTCACTGCACCATCCCAGCTCAGAACCTGGCTATATGCAAATTAGTCTGTCCCTGGCCCAGTGCATCATGGGAACAGGGCAGACCAAACTACCAAGCCAATTCTTCACCGTCAAGGAGACAAGCTTCCAGGGACCGGTTTCTGGCATTTCAGCCATCGTCGGCCCGGCTTGCTTGAATCCTGATGGTGCAGTGAGCAAGGAACTCATGTCTGAGTATACCCTGCCACACCTATAGTGGCCAAAAACGATTCAAAACAGGGGGTGGTGATGAACAGAGTGTCTGAATTAAGCAGACCACTCTTACCCAGTCCAAAGATCAGGGCTTGATCCATCACCGTTATTTAGCTCACTGCACCATCCCAGCTCAGAACCTGGCTATTTGCAAATTAGTCTGTCCCTGGCCCAGTGCATCATGGGAACAGGGCAGACCAAACTACCAAGCCAATTCTTCACTGGAAAGGAGACAAGCTCCCGGGGACCGGTTTCTGGCATTTCAGCCATCGTCGGCCCGGCTTGCATGAATCCTGATGGTGCAGTGAGCAAGGGACTCATGTCTGAGCATACCCTGCCACACCTATAGTGGCCAAAAACGATTCAAAAAAGGGGGTGGTGATGAACAGAGTGTCTGAATTAAGCAGACCACTCTTACCCAGTCCAAAGATCAGGGCTTGATCCATCACCGTTATTTAGCTCACTGCACCATCCCAGCTCAGAACCTGGCTATATGCAAATTAGTCTGTCCCTGGCCCAGTGCATCATGGGAACAGGGCAGACCAAACTACCAAGCCAATTCTTCACCGGAAAGGAGACAAGCTCCCGGGGACCGGTTTCTGGCATTTCAGCCATCGTCGGCCCGGCTTGCTTGAATCCTGATGGTGCAGTGAGCAAGGGACTCATGTCTGAGTATACCCTGCCACACCAATAGTGGCCAAAAACGATTCAAAAAAGGGGGTGGTGATGAACAGAGTGTCTGAATTAAGCAGACCACTCTTACCCAGTCCAAAGATCAGGGCTTGATCCATCACCGTTATTTAGCTCACTGCACCATCCCAGCTCAGAACCTGGCTATATGCAAATTAGTCTGTCCCTGGCCCAGTGCATCATGGGAACAGGGCAGACCAAACTACCATGCCAATTCTTCACCGGAAAGGAGACAAGCTTCCGGGGACCGGTTTCTGGCATTTCAGCCATCGTCGGCCCGGCTTGCTTGAATCCTGATGGTGCAGTGAGCAAGGGACTCATGTCTGAGTATACCCTGCCACACCTATAGTGGCCAAAAACGATTAAAAAAAGGGGGTGGTGATGAACAGAGTGTCTGAATTAAGCAGACCACTCTTACCCAGTCCAAAGATCAGGGCTTGATCCATCACCGTTATTTAGCTCACTGCACCATCCCAGCTCAGAACCTGGCTATATGCAAATTAGTCTGTCCCTGGCCCAGTGCATCATGGGAACAGGGCAGACCAAACTACCAAGCCAATTCTTTACCGTCAAGGAGACAAGCTTCCGGGGACCGGTTTCTGGCATTTCAGCCATCGTCGGCCCGGCTTGCTTGAATCCTGATGGTGCAGTGAGCAAGGAACTCATGTCTGAGTATACCCTGCCACACCTATAGTGGCCACAAACGATTCAAAAAAGGGGGTGGTGATGAACAGAGTGTCTGAATTAAGCAGACCACTCTTACCCAGTCCAAAGATCAGGGCTTGATCCATCACCGTTATTTAGCTCACTGCACCATCCCAGCTCAGAACCTGGCTATATGCAAATTAGTCTGTCCCTGGCCCAGTGCATCATGGGAACAGGGCAGACCAAACTACCAAGCCAATTCTTTACCGTCAAGGAGACAAGCTTCCGGGGACCGGTTTCTGGCATTTCAGCCATCGTCGGCCCGGCTTGCTTGAATCCTGATGGTGCAGTGAGCAAGGAACTCATGTCTGAGTATACCCTGCCACACCTATAGTGGCCACAAACGATTCAAAAAAGGGGGTGGTGATGAACAGAGTGTCTGAATTAAGCAGACCACTCTTACCCAGTCCAAAGATCAGGGCTTGATCCATCACCGTTATTTAGCTCACTGCACCATCCCAGCTCAGAACCTGGCTATATGCAAATTAGTCTGTCCCTGGCCCAGTGCATCATGGGAACAGGGCAGACCAAACTACCAAGCCAATTCTTTACCGTCAAGGAGACAAGCTTCCGGGGACCGGTTTCTGGCATTTCAGCCATCGTCGGCCCGGCTTGCTTGAATCCTGATGGTGCAGTGAGCAAGGAACTCATGTCTGAGTATACCCTGCCACACCTATAGTGGCCACAAACGATTCAAAAAAGGGGGTGGTGATGAACAGAGTGTCTGAATTAAGCAGACCACTCTTACCCAGTCCAAAGATCAGGGCTTGATCCATCACCGTTATTTAGCTCACTGCACCATCCCAGCTCAGAACCTGGCTATATGCAAATTAGTCTGTCCCTGGCCCAGTGCATCATGGGAACAGGGCAGACCAAACTACCAAGCCAATTCTTCACCGGAAAGGAGACAAGCTTCCGGGGACCGGTTTCTGGCATTTCAGCCATCGTCGGCCCGGCTTGCTTGAATCCTGATGGTGCAGTGAGCAAGGGACTCATGTCTGAGTATACCCTGCCACACCTATAGTGGCCAAAAACGATTCAAAAAAGGGGGTGGTGATGAACAGAGTGTCTGAATTAAGCAGACCACTCTTACCCAGTCCAAAGATCAGGGCTTGATCCATCACCGTTATTTAGCTCACTGCACCATCCAAGCTCAGAACCTGGCTATATGCAAATTAGTCTGTCCCTGGCCCAGTGCATCATGGGAACAGGGCAGACCAAACTACCAAGCCAATTCTTCACCGGAAAGGAGACAAGCTCCCGGGGACCGGTTTCTGGCATTTCAGCCATCGTCGGCCCGGCTTGCTTGAATCCTGATGGTGCAGAGAGCAAGGGACTCATGTCTGAGTATACCCTGCCACACCTATAGTTGCCAAAAACGATTAAAAAAAGGGGGTGGTGATGAACAGAGTGTCTGAATTAAGCAGACCACTCTTACCCAGGCCAAAGATCAGGGCTTGATCCATCACCGTTATTTAGCTCACTGCACCATCCCAGCTCAGAACCTGGCTATATGCAAATTAGTCTGTCCCTGGCCCAGTGCATCATGGGAACAGGGCAGACCAAACTACCAAGCCAATTCTTCACCGGAAAGGAGACAAGCTTCCGGGGACCGGTTTCTGGCATTTCAGCCATCGTCGGCCGGGCTTGCTTGAATCCTGATGGTGCAGTGAGCAAGGGACTCATGTCGGAGTATACCCTGCCACACCTATAGTGGCCAAAAACGATTAAAAAAAGGGGGTGGTGATGAACAGAGTGTCTGAATTAAGCAGACCACTCTTACCCAGTCAAAAGATCAGGGCTTGAACCATCACCGTTATTTAGCTCACTGCACCATCCCAGCTCAGAACCTGGCTATATGCAAATTAGTCTGTCCCTGGCCCAGTGCATCATGGGAACAGGGCAGACCAAACTACCAAGCCAATTCTTCACCGGAAAGGAGACAAGCTTCCGGGGACCGGTTTCTGGCATTTCAGCCATCGTCGGCCCGGCTTGCTTGAATCCTGATGGTGCAGTGAGCAAGGGACTCATGTCTGAGTATACCCTGCCACACCAATAGTGGCCAAAAACGATTCAAAAAAGGGGTGGTGATGAACAGAGTGTCTGAATTAAGCAGACCACTCTTACCAAGTCCAAAGATCAGGGCTTGATCCATCACCGTTATTTAGCTCACTGCACCATCCCAGCTCAGAACCTGGCTATATGCAAATTAGTCTGTCCCTGGCCCAGTGCATCATGGGAACAGGGCAGACCAAACTACCAAGCCAATTCTTCACCGGAAAGGAGACAAGCTTCCGGGGACCGGTTTCTGAATCATTTTGTCCACCATAAGCGTGGAAGGGTATACTCAGATGTGAGTCCCTTGCTCATTGCACCATCAAGGATTCAAGCAAGCCGGGCCGAAGACGGCTGAAATGCCAGAAACCGGTCCCCGGAAGCTTGTTTCCTTCCCAGTATAAGAATTGGCTTGGTAGTCTGGTCTGCCCTGTTCCCATGATGCACTGGGCCAGGGACAGACTAATTTGCATATAGCCAGGTTCTGAGCTGGGATGGTGCAGTGAGCTAAAAAACGGTGATGGATCAAGCCCTGATCTTTGGACTGGGTAAGAGTGGTCTGCTTAATTCAGACACTCTGTTCATCACCACCCCCTTTTCTGAATCATTTTGTCCACCATAAGCGTGGAAGGGTATACTCAGATGTGAGTCCCTTGCTCATTGCACAATCAGGATTCAAGCAAGCCGGGCCGAAGACGGCTGAAATGCCAGAAACCGGTCCCCGGAAGCTTGTGTTCCTTCCCAGTATAAGAATTGGCATGGTAGTCTGGTCTGCCCTGTTCCCATGATGCACTGGGCCAGGGACAGACTAATTTGCATGTAGCCAGGTTCTGAGCTGGGATGGTGCAGTGAGCTAAAAAACGGTGATGGATCAAGCCCTGATCTTTGGACTGGGTAAGAGTGGTCTGCTTAATTCAGACACTCTGTTCATCACCACCCCCTTTTCTGAATCATTTTGTCCACCATAAGCGTGGAAGGGTATACTCAGATGTGAGTCCCTTGCTCATTGCACCATCAGGATTCAAGCAAGCCGGGCCGAAGACGGCTGAAATGCCAGAAACCGGTCCCCGGAAGCTTGTTTCCTTCCCAGTATAAGAATTGGCTTGGTAGTCTGGTCTGCCCTGTTCCCATGATGCACTGGGCCAGGGACAGACTAATTTGCATGTAGCCAGGTTCTGAGCTCGGATGGTGCAGTGAGCTAAAAAATGGTGATGGATCAAGCCCTGATCTTTGGACTGGGTAAGAGTGGTCTGCTTAATTCAGACACTCTGTTCATCACCACCCCCTTTTCTGAATCATTTTGTCCACCATAAGCGTGGAAGGGTATACTCAGATGTGAGTCCCTTGCTCATTGCACCATCAGGATTCAAGCAAGCTGGGCCGAAGACGGCTGAAATGCCAGAAACCGGTCCCCGGAAGCTTGTTTCCTTCCCAGTATAAGAATTGGCTTGGTAGTCTGGTCTGCCCTGTTCCCATGATGCACTGGGCCAGGGACAGACTAATTTGCATGTAGCCAGGTTCTGAGCTGGGATGGTGCAGTGAGCTAAAAAACGGTGATGGATCAAGCCCTGATCTTTGGACTGGGTAATAGTGGTCTGCTTAATTCAGACACTCTGTTCATCACCACCCCCTTTTCTTAAGCTGGGCAGAGCACATACCAATACTTCAAGATGACCTCTAGTGAACACACCCAAACAACACGAACCACGATAACACTCATACAACCAAAACATATACACAAATGCAGGTCATTAACTAAAACCACAGTATTGAGGATCCAACTCAAACAAACAGATCTCTGTCTCTAGTCCTCGATGGAAGGCCATGGAGCTACCCAACAGCGCTGCAAGGCCATACTAATAGCAATAACGTGTTATACAGAGCTCTGTAGCATAACATTAATTTCACAGCAAGAGGCAGTTCATCAGGTAATGTATGTTGTGTATGTGGAAAAACTTTGCAGTTAAAAAACTGCATTTAGGGCTACCCTTCATCTGAAACCGAACATTGCTTACTTTCTTTAGCTGCTAACCTGGACCCTTCGCTCCCAGTGAAGTTATGTTGGATACTTGTCTAGTGCTAATGTCACTTTTAAGTTGTTTGGAGGTACTCTGCCGAGTAGTTCCTTCTTGACAGGAGGTTTGACCACTGAATCCTTTCAACAGACCAACCCTGACAAAGTCGTAGGGATATCTCCCAGAAATGACTAAACGTGTTGGCTAAAGGAAGGTCACCTGAAGAAAATGAAAAAACATTGCAGACAAGTGAAGAAATCGCCTTTGCTCATTCACAATTTTGATTGTTTTTTCAACAAAAGTGTAATTGATTTAAACAGTGTGTGCTTCATACAATTATTCAGGGGATGAATGGGACACTATATAGGATGAATGAGACACAACAGAGAATTCATGAAACACCACACAGGATAAATGAGACACACTACAGAGGATAAGTGATACACACAACAGAGGATGAATGAGACGAGAAGCTGAATGAGACACATAACAGAGACAAAACGAAACAACATAATATGAATAAGACACTCTGCAGTAAATGATTGAGATACTTAATAGCAGATGAATAAGAAACACAGGAGAGAGGAAAAAGTGTAATTAATTTAAATAGTGTGTCCTTCATACAAATAGTCATTGCTCATCAATATCAGGATTGTACCAGGAGAGTAGGGTGTATCTTCCCGCCATTGAACGCACCGCGGGCGAAAGCCCTGTTCTATAATACCCACATGTGATTACTATATAAGTGCTTGACACCTCATAAACACCCAGTTCTGACACTAGTCATTCATCCCCTGTTGATGCCTCATTCATTCTCTGTTCAGTGCCTCATTTATCCTCTGTTGAGTCTCTTTCACCACTGTTGAGTTTCTATGTAATTCTGTGTGACCGCCCTGCTGCCTCCAGAAGCGGATCGCTCCCCCTGCTCCTCCCGTGGTATCGTACCTGCTTGCTGCATACTGCCTCGCTATCAATTATATTTGTTCACCTAGCTACGCCGCGCTCTGCACAGCGGCTGTGCCTTGCTATCCATTTTAATTTAATTACAATTGTGGTGTGCTCCGTAATTTTGCCTGCACAGCGCTTAGTAGCCTGAATCTTGTATAGCGCTTTCCTTTGCTGTCCTGCACTATTCTTGCCCTCATAGCGCTCCAGTGTCAGTATTGCCCTCATTGTTGGGAACCCTCGTAGCATTTGTTGACCAGAGCGCCATTTGGTGTTTATTCGCGGCCCGTCCCAGACCCTCCCTGCACCTCGCTCCCGCCTCCCACCCGCCCCTCCCACGCTCCGCCCCCTCCACTATCCATTTATGGGCAGATGGTCCCACGCGCTACGGCCTCGCCGAAGGTGCGCCAAAGGTAAGCCCGTCTACGCCCGTCCGCGCCTGGACCGCGCCCAGCGCCAGACCCCCTGCCCCTCGCACCGCCCAGCCCTCCCGCATTACCTACGATGCCACCACCCTCCTAGCCCTTAACCCCGGCCGCTTCCCCAACTGCGTCCAAGCCGCTCCTGGACACACCCATGGACCTTTCTCCTGTTACTCCTGCAAATTCAGCGGCACCGACATCTACTCCGCTACGACCACTCCACAGACTCCCGACCCCAACCACCTACAATGCATCCTTCTCAACACCCGCTCGGTCCACAGACACGCCATTGACCTATGGAATCTACTAGACACCATCTCTCCAGACGTCGCCTTCCTAACAGAAACATGGATGAACGCTTCCTCCGCCCCAGACATCACCATTGCCATCCCTGAAGACTATAAGATCACACACAAGGACCGTACCGGCCACACAGGAGGAGGAATCGCTATCGTCCATAAGAAATCAATCCGCATCTCAACCAGCTCTGACGCCAACCTCGCCAACTCCGAACACCTTCACTTCCAAATACACATCGACCCCAAGACCACACTCAGAGGCACCCTCCTCTACAGACCACCAGGACCTCGCGCAAAATTCAGTGAAGACATCACGGACTTCATCACTCCACACGCGCTCCCCTCCAAAGATTACATCCTTCTGGGAGACCTCAACTTTCACCTTGAAAAGATCAACGACCGCAACACCACCACCCTCTTGGACAACCTCGCCAACCTCGGACTTAAACAACTAGTCACTTCCCCCACCCACATCGCAGGTCACACACTCGACCCCATCTTCACCTCCAGCAATCATGTCTCCTTCAGCCACACTACGGATCTCCTCTGGACTGACCACAGCTGCGTTCACTTCACCTACAACTAGCCGAAACCCACCAACCACCTCCAACCAACTCTGCAAAGAAACTGGAACAAAATCACCACTGACCAGATCTCCGCATCGCTCCTTCTAAACACCCCAGCCCACTCTTCTAACCCAAACCAAGCCGCCGCCAACCTCACCCTATGGTTATCCAACACCGCCGACACCTTAGCACCACTGAAAAAACGTCAAAGCAAACCTGGCAACAAGAAGGCCTCATGGTTCAATGATGATCTTAAGAAGTCCAAGAAACTCTGCCGCTCCCTTGAAAAGGCCTGGAAAAAAGACCCAACCACTAGCACCAAGGACGCCTTCAAAAACGCCACCCGCACTCACCACCAACTAATCCGAAAAGCCAAGAAAACTGCATTCAAGGATCGACTCGACAACAACGCCCACAACAGCAAGGAACTTTTCAACATCGTCAAGGAATTTTCCAATCCCTCGGCCAACTCCAACGACATCACCCCCTCTCAAGCCCTCTGCGACTCCCTAGCCTCATTCTTCCACAACAAGATTGCAGACATCCACAACAGCTTCGACAACCAACCCGGAGACCATCCCACCCAACCATTTGCTGAACATTCTCCCCCCGTGAACACCCTTAACGACTGGAATCCAATCTCCACTGAGGACACCATCCGCCTGATGAATTCCATCCACTCAGGATCCCCCACAGACCCATGTCCTCACCACATCTTCAACAAAGCAGACTCCGTCATAGCACCGCACCTCCAACACGTCATCAACTGCTCCTTCAACTCCGTCACCTTCCCAGAACACTGGAAACACGCTGAACTCACCGCCCTTCTGAAGAAACCCACAGCGGACCCCACCGAACTCAAAAATTACCGCCCCATTTCGCTCCTTCCATTCCCGGCCAAAGTCATCGAGAAAGCTGTCAACAACCAGCTCGCCGCTTTCCTCGAAGCCAACAAATCCCTCGACTCCTCACAATCTGGCTTCCGAGCAAAACACAGCACTGAGACCGCCCTCATCGCAGCAACAGACGACATTCGAACTCTACTGGACAATGGAGACACAGTCGCCCTCATCCTCCTCGACCTCTCTGCAGCATTCGACACAGTCTGCCACAGCACCCTTTTACAACGCCTCAATAACATCGGAATACAAGGAAAAGCACTTGAATGGATCACCTCGTTCCTCACCGGAAGAACCCAGAGAGTCCGCCTTCCACCATTCAAGTCCGAGGCCACTGAAGTCATCTGTGGCGTACCACAAGGATCCTCACTCAGCCCCACCCTCTTCAACGTATACATGAGCCCCCTCGCGGCCATCGCCCGCCAACACAACCTCAACATCATCTCTTACGCGGATGACACTCAACTAATCCTTTCTCTCACCAATGACCCCAGCACCGCCAAAACTAACCTACACGAAGGAATGAAAGAAGTTGCCGAATGGATGAAACAAAGCCGTCTGAAACTGAACTCAGACAAAACAGAAGTCCTCATCTTAGGTACATCCCCCTCTGCATGGGACGACTCTTGGTGGCCGGAAGCCCTTGGAAAAGCACCCATCCCGACTGACCACGCACGGAACCTAGGCGTCATCCTGGATTCTTCACTCTCAATGAACAGACAAGTCGGCGCCGTATCCTCATCCTGCTTCAACATTCTTCGCATGCTCAAAAAAACATTTCGCTGGATCCCCACCGAAACCAGGAAAACAGTCACCCATGCTCTGGTCACGAGCCGACTGGACTACGGAAACACCCTCTACGCAGGTACTACCGCTAAACTCCAGAAGAAACTCCAACGAATCCAAAACGCCTCAGCCAGGATCATATTAGACATCCCGCGCAACGAACACATCTCTGGTCACCTGAAAGACCTCCACTGGCTACCCGTCAATAAGAGAATCACTTTCCGACTGCTAACCCACGCACACAAATCACTCTACGACATCGGACCGGAATGCCTCAACTCACGACTGTCCTTCTACACCCCCTCCCGCCAACTACGTTCTACCAACCAAGCCCTCGCCACTGTACCTCGCATCAACAAGACCACCATGGGAGGCAGATCCTTCTCATACCTGGCTGCTAAAACATGGAACTCACTCCCCGCTCACCTTCGCCTCACCCAGAACCACCTAGCATTCAGAAAGCAACTTAAAACGTGGATATTTGACAAGTAATCCTCCTCCCCTTCCTAAGCGCCTTGAGACCCTCTGGGTATGTAGTGCGCTATATAAATTCTCTGACTTGACTTGACTTGTGTAGGTCTCGTTAATCTTGGGTTGAGTATCTCATTCATCCTCTGTTGTCTGTGTTTTGTGCATCTTCCACATGGTGACAACTTCATACTTTGTTGCTTGTCTTGTTCATTCACTGTTGAGTACCTCGTTTATTCTCTGTTGAGTGTCTCATTTATCCTCTGCTATGTCTTGTTCACTCCCTGTTGAGTGTCTTGTTCATCCTATATAATGTCTTGTTAATCCTGTGTTGAGTGTCTCATTTATCCTCTGTTGTGAAAGAAGGAATGGCTTTTAGATGTCAATCTAACAATGGGCGCACTGCCTGTATGGAAGCACTTGTGAACAGTGGTTCGTGGTGCAACTGGGTGAGTGGAAAACCATGTAACCACCCAATGGTAATGTCAGCAAGCCGACAGGACCTCACAATTACTACATAGACGTACCCTATGCACACATTCTTTTAATTTTCAAGGCTTAACAACAGCCAGCCGACACGTGTTTCATCGCATCTCGCGAATCTTCAGGGCTCTAGGTAGCTGTGTTTGAGCCAAAAGGTCTCGAAGCGAAATGCGCTTGTTATTGAGACCCGGGACTGAAGTTTGTGTTTTAAGTAAGCCAATGGTATATAGATCCGATGTGGTGGTGTAGCTTCGAGGCAACAGAGGTAGCTCTGTGCCTATGTGATAAGAATACGCCTGTAGTGAGTGGATTAACGAAACGCTGCTCCCGGGTCACCGTGTTCCTGGTAGTGGACTCCCTGTTGAGTGTCTTGTTCATCCTATATAATGTCTCGTTAATCCTGTGTTGAGTGTCTCATTTTTCCTCTGTTGTGTGTCTTGTTTATCTTCTGCAGAGTGATAACTTCATCCTTTGTAGCTTGTCTTGTTCATGCACTGTTGTGTGTCTCGTTCATCCACTGGTGAGTGTCTTGTTCATCCACTGGTGAGTGTCTTGTCTATCCACTGGTGAGTGTCTTGTTTATTCACTGGTGAGTGTCTCATTCATTCACTGGTGTCTCATTCATCAACAAGTGAGTACCTAATTCATGCACTGTTGAGTATCTCGTTTATCCACTGTTAAGCTATTTATTTATCTACTGGTGAGTGTCTCGTTCATGTACTGTTGAGTGTCTAGTTAATCCACTGGTGAGCGTCTGGTTCACTGGTGAGTGTCTCGTTCATGTACTGTTGAGTGTCTGGTTAATCCACTGGTGAGTGTCTGGTTCATCTACTGTTGACTGTCTGATTTATCCACCAGTTAGTGTCTGGTTTATCCACCAGTGAGTGTCTGGTTCATCCACTGGTATGTGTCTGGTTCATCCACTATTGAGTGTCTGGTTTATCCACCAGTTAGTGTCTGGTTTATCCACCAGTTAGTGTCTGGTTTATCTACTGGTGAGTGTCTGGTTTATCCACTGTTGAGTGTCTGGTTTATCCACTGGTGAGTGTCTCGTTTATCCACCGGTGAGTGTCTTGTTAATTCACTGGTGAATGTCTGGTTCATCCACTGCTGAGTGTCTGGTTTATCCACCAGTTAGTGTCTGGTTTATCTGCCAGTGAGTGTCTGGTTTATCCACCGTGAGTGTCTGGTTTAATCATCGGTGAGTGGCTGGTTCATCCACTGGTGAGTGTCTGGTTCATCCACAGTTGAGTGTCTGGTACATCCACTGGTGAGTGTCTTGTTCATTCACTGGTGAGTGTCTCATCCATTCACTGGTGTCTCATTCATCCACTAGTGAGTGCCTTTTTCATGCACTGTTGAGAATCTCGTTCATCCACTGTTAAGTGCTTTATTCATCCACTGGTGAGTGTCTCGTTCATGCACTGTTGAGTGTCTGGTTAATCTACTGGTGAGTATCTGGTTCATCAACTGTTGAGTGTCTGATTATCCACCAGTTAGTGTCTGGTTTATCCACCAGTGAGTGTTTGGTTCATCCACTGGTGAGTGTCTGGTTCATTCACTATTGAGTGTCTGGTTCATCCACTATTGAGTGTCTGGTGTATCCACCGGTGAGTGTCTTGTTAATTCACTGGTGAGTGTCTGGTTTTTCCAGTGCTGAATGCCTGGTTTATCCACCAGTAACCGGGTCATTCGGAGCCGACTCATACCGATCTACGGACCACGCTTCCGATCGACGTATTACGATGTCAGATACGGACAGCTTTTCTAAATTGGTTGTTTTCCACATGGAGCTGCTGTCAGCATCTGACTTGGGGGGCCTGTTGCAGACTCCCTTCACCTGAGCCTTCCGAATGGGGCCGCTCTTCAATACCATCCACAGTGTGGCAGACACCATGAGGTGCCTGCCACAGAGTGCATGATTTTCCCCACCCACCCCTTTCTTCAATGGGAGCCTGTATAGTCGGTCGGAACATAGGCTCCCAATGAAGTCAAAGGGTGTCTGACCGAATGGTGTTCGGAAACATCGTAATCGGTTGGTCGGACTCCCTGAATCCGATTCGCTCAGAATCTTTTCCAATGCTTTCCGACAACCATCGTAATCGGCCTCTAAGTCCACAGCAATGACTTGTAACCTTGGAGACTCTTAAGCATATCCCACTCAGAGAGTACAAATTCTGCAATACACCATTTTGTATCCCAGAGAAAAAATTATACATCCCCACAACAATCGGGCCCTATTTCCAGATGATCAGATGGTTAGTCAATAAGATCATGCTAATTTACAACACCGGATCTACATAACAGTTGCTGGTTCTGAAAGCGATCAGGACCACAGTATTAAACCTTGCTTACAGTCACATGATCATCAGACAACAAGGGGCAGGAAAACCCAGCAGGTACATTTACAGAAGGCATCTGGTTAGATATTTATGTTGAAATTGAAAACTACCACAAACGATGTGTGGTATTCCAGCTCAATTAGTGAACCAATTTTACATCACAATTACATACATTTCAATCTTTTGGGAGAGGAAAGTGGGAGATGTAAAAAAACATAATCAAGAGACTGCTCTCTGTGGCACACATCCAAAGAGGAATACGTCTATAAGGTTTGTTATTGTGACGGAAGGTAGCCTTTCCTGCACAAAAACTATCCTGCACACAACGCAGGCACTCTGGTAACATGGCTTGAGACTGCCTGGTTGGTGCTAGTCAGCCACAAGTGCACCAGCACAGGGAGAAAGATCAACAGTGCCCTATCTTTGTAAAAAAGGGTGCTGTTTAGCTCTCTCCTGTTCCTGCAATGCAGTGCAGCAACTTGCTTTGCTGTGTTGCGTGAACTTTTAGTAAAACTGCTCCTTGGTATATTTCCATTGTTGTTTGATATTGCCTATTTCAAACAGCTCAAATCAAGTAAAGATTGTTGAGGCTGAATAAAGCATTAGTAATCAACACACTGGACCCACTTAAGTCCTTGAGAGAGTGATGGGTGGCAGACCTTGAGGCATTGGATGATGATGGCTGTCTGGAGGCCAGAATGGTGCCTAGGACATCAGGAATTTCTGCCAAGCTGTGTCTGGTCCAATGTAAGTATTTTCATCTGGCTTACTACACCTCTACACCTCAGAAAGACTATACATAATAAAAAGAGCCCACACAGATGACATGTCTCAAATATTCCTGAACTGGATTGACTACTTTCTATCTCTTTGCAACAAATCCTTGACCTATTCATCGCAATATCACCAACTGTCAAATCCAAACCACCCAAACCCCTGAACTGGCTGGCTACAACTCTATCCTCATGATCCCACTCCGAGTTCAACCCAAAAGAGAAAAATAAACCTTCAGATCCATCAAAGTCTTGACCATTGACAAACTAAAGCTCAAACTCATCTCTTCCACTGCACCGCCACATCTGACGTCAACACAGTTCTAAACGACTTTAGTGCAATTCAGGAAAACCATGTGAACATCCACACTCCAACTAAAATACAAACATGCAAACTGAACCCTTTAACACTCAGGTACTCCAAATACCTTGCAAGCAACAAATGCTTGATCCGCTGACAGGAAATAAAATAGGAACCCCAATACCCTCACACTACTGACACGTCTGTGCAATGCTTAGGCTACTCAGATAGCCAAATACTATACCAACATCATCAATGAAGCTGCCAACAGAAGCAGAATGTCCTTCAAAATAAACAAACATTGACTCAAACCCTCTACCTGACCCTCCAATCCCACACTCGCCAGACAAATGCAATGCCATTAATCTCTTGTCCTGCATAAAGGAAAATATATATAGGTTGGGTAATACATCCACAACAGCAAGCCTGCTCCTCCTTTGACACCTACCCCGTCTGCACTGCATTTCACAGGGGTCATTCTTCAAGCTTGTCACTCACAGACCTCAGCAAAATCATCACCTCCCTTTGAAGAATCCATCCTTCAAAAATACCTTGTCCGTACAAGGTTTCTCACCTGCTGTTCATTATCGTCAAAGCCTCCCTCACTCAAGGCATCTTCTCAGAAGCTCTTAAGGCAGGCCAGATCCACTCAATCCTGAAGAAACCCACACAAGACTCATGGACTCTCAAGATCCCACCTTATCACTCATCCACCATCAACTTTCCAGATCATTGAAAAGAAGTCAACGCATAATTAAATGATGGCATCAGTGCCAATCATCTCTTGCATGACTACCAATCTGAATTCAGATAGATCATACTGCAGCATGAAACCAGCAACATTATATGTCACCTCCAGGCCACAAATGATCCCCAAGAGTTCCATTTATCCCCTTTCATCTTCACAGAGCCCCTTCAGATTCTGCTTACCAATAACAGTATCAAAATTCACTAATATACTGACAACACAACCTGAAAATATCCTTTGCTCCAGACATCCAGTGCAGTAACCACTGCCTCCATCTCATCCAGACCAGGATTTCCAGTACCTACCTGAGGCTCAACCCCTCCAAGACAGAATTCCAGTTATTTGACAAGAATAACAAGCAACAACTAGTTCTGAACTGGCTCAGTGACCTCAACCTGGAAGTAATCCAACCCCAACGTTCACCTAATGCCAAGTCACTTAGATTCTCCCTATGCACCAATATCACACCCAAGGAACACATTACCAATAAAATCAAGATGATCTGGTATCACCTTTTTCCAGTAAAGTAAGTAAAAACATTTCTCCCAGAAAGCAACTTCAGAACTGCTGTCTAAGCCCTCGTACTCACGCCCAGTTTCACACCCTCTCAGTCCTCCACGAGAACACCATACAGGCTCCAGTATGCCGCATCAATGGCCTCAATGAAAAGGGAAGGTGTGTAGGTGCACTCACAGTTGAGTATCGTCAATATGTATTCTTTGTGTAATGTATATAACTAAAAAGGTGCTACAGTACTGTATCCGCTGTCAAACCGGATAACAAAAAATGAACACTCGAAAAGGATTCCCTGGGGTCTACGACTAGCAATCAAACCTATGCTATTCCGGTTTCACCTTAATCCAATTTTTATGGACAAGTGGTACGCTATCTTTAATAAGTGTTCACTTGATTTAATCCTTCTCATTATTGAAGAACTTTCCAAAACTATTCGTGATCTTGAGGAAGAGATTTACAACTTGAAAGGTGAACTACAACATGGACACCCATGCTTGGAAACTACAACTCGAGGTTCTCAACCAAAAGTTAGATAAATATGAAAGGAATTACAAGAGGGTAAACTGCGTAAATATAAAAGGGACACTATTGATTACAAATTAAATGAAGTTTATACTTGTGCTGAGATTTATTCAAGACGTTTTGCCCACAAAAAAGGCACTGTTTCATCTGACGAAAACACAGTTTCTGATCAGGAAATGACCACCAAAAGAACACCAGCAAGGGCTTTTACCTCTACACTACAACCCGTTGGACCATCAACAGAAGCACCTCAAGTGTCAACTTTAGCTACTCTAATTCCTTTATTATCACAGGCCCCGGATGAAGGCCTCCCTCCAATACCAACAGACAGCAGCGGCTCATCAAGACCAGAAAAATCAGGCGAGGAAAAGGAAAAAGCAGGAAAATCTCTTCGAAGTGGCAAAACAGTAACCTAGTGATCAACATCTCATCTCAAACACTAAACACTCAACAAGAAAGGATTTTAGCTCATGGGATGTCATTTGTTCCAACTAATAAGACCACATGTTTTCAGACAGAGGCAGATTTCTACAAGTTTATGCGATTACTGTGGTTACGACATTTTTCACAAATGATGCACCATCAGAAGAAAGTTCCACCATCACTACCATTGCGAATCCTTTTAAACCTAGGAGTACTTTTATTCCGCCAGTATCACATAAAGTCTTGGATTCTTTTGAGCTCTTGGTACACAAGGATTTGTCCCGCATTAACTACCAGTCTATGACATCCAATAATCTTAACAAACAAGAAAGATCGATCATTAATTCCTTAGTCAATAATCGAGATATCCCTCTTCAGTCGGCTGATAAAGGAGGTGCCATCGTGGTTACGGACACAACATTTTATGTAGCCAAAGTCAACGCTCATGTATCAGATACCAGCACCTATATGCGACTCGCTAATGATCCAACTAATCAATAGCAGAATATTCTTTTCGAATTACTTAAGGAAGCTACTGATAATGATTGGATTTCAGATCAAACAAAATCATATTTGACAACCACTAACCCAAGAAGACCAAAATTATACATGCTCCCCAAGATACACAAAAATATTGTTGTTCCACCATTTCGTCCTATCGTTTCAGGATGCGGATCGATTTTTGATCCATTGGGGAAGTTTCTTGATTACTATGTGCAACTATTCATCCAACACTGGAGTTCATATATCAAAGACACTACACATTTTCTACAAAAATTGGAATAATTTCATGGCACGGACATTTCTGACATCATTCTATGTACCATAGACGTCACCGCTCTATATACATCAATTCCGCACCAAGCGGGTTTAGAAGCTGTTGAGTGGGCATTACTACGCACAGATGACATCAAGATAGAAAAATTGTTCATTCTGAAACTGTTAAATTTCTGTCTTAACCATAGCTACTTTGAGTGGCAGGGATGTTTTTATGCCCAACTAACTAGTACATCCATGGGCTTTTCTGGAGCCCCAGTGAGGTTCCGTGACGATCGTAAGTGGTGTTTCTGACTCGCACGAATATGGTCGAGTCTGGTATCTATGAACCGCAAATGACGAGTTTAGTGGGTGTACACGTTTTCGCTGTGCTAGCCTAAACCGTTCGTTTGTTTCGTGGGTTTCTACATCCGAGCCCACGGGTTCCATCTTAGATACGGCATCCATTTTGTTTCTTGCCCTCAAGTAGCCAGCGAACGGACGCTGTCCGCTTCGCGACCCTGGGATTCCCAAAACTCTTGCGGAAGACACGTTTCCTTTGAAAGTGTCTTTAATGATGAGGGGGATGACACTGTAAGGCAGATGGCCCCGCTCGAGGCTCATCTTGCCGTGTCGCTCTATTGTTTCAGCCGTGCATCTCATTAGGCACGTCCCTTTGATGCCTGTAGCTCGTGTTTCCCGATACCACCCCTTTTACACCCTTTCCAATCTCCCCACTGTTTCTGTCTTCCTCTGCACCTGTTTTCTGTTCCTTCTTCGATCTGTTTAATGCCAATTGGAATGTACTAATGGTGGGAAGATGGGTTTTACAGTTGGGAACCAACAAATGTTTCCGTACGTATGTTCCGGGCCCTGAATGCATCAAAGCAACCCCTCTTGGAGATTACAATGGGAACCGAGTTGTAAACCTTTGTGTACAATGTTAACCTATGAGAGAAATGTGTATAAAAGGAGCGACCTACAGTAACAATTTGAAGCAGTCTCCTCGAACCTACACACGCTGTACTTCTTGTGACTTCTGTGTTCCCTGCAGTAATAAACCTCGAATCTTTGACGCCGAAGGAAGTGTCCCGTGTCTCTGTCATTTGTACGCCGGAACAGGTTACCCACGAAGGTTTCAGGTGTTGTCCCCTGGCACCGCTGGGTCTTAGAATAACCCAGTCCTTCAGTTGGCGCCCAACGTCGGGCTGCATCAGTGGTACCGGTCCAAGCCCGACGATCGTGAGGAGCTTCGTGTGATATCTCCGAGGGAAGGTGCACCCCGCTTCATCGATCCTGTTGTCGAAATAAGTGGCCCGACGACTTTTCCCGCGAAGATTCCCGCCTCCTGACGGCTGCGACGGACTGCTGCCCTGACTGTAGACCTGTTTTGGCGCCTGGCGTAGACCTTGGTACAGCGAGACGATTGACGGGCCTTCCTGGTGACGCCATCGATCTTTGAGTTAAGTATTTGTGGGTCGCTCCCAGAGTCCTTAGTTGTGGTTGCTTAGTTGTTGCATGGTTCCTTTGCATTTGTGGTTCTTAGTACTTGGTTCTTTGTTGTGATATTTGACGTCTGCAGCCGCCAAAAACCGAGGGTTTTTGCTCTTTGCAGGGACTTGGTAAATCCCGTAACCCTTGAAGTTTGTGAAACTCGGCAAGTGTGCAAGATGACTGGTCGCAGTACTTTGTTCAGTTGTTTTAGACGTTGTGGTACGGATTTCCGACTGGAGGACTCGTGTCCGATACCTCCGGTTGGAACTCCAACTTATGAGCTCTATAGTAAGCACGGGTTAGGTCCGATTACCTTTAATGAATATTGGATTCGCTATACTAAAAAGGATGGTGTCCTTAGTTGGCCACCTCATGGTAGCTTCGAGACCCCGATATTAGATAACCTTGAGGCTAAATTGTTTAAGAAAAAATCAAGGCCGGCCATGTTTGATGCTTTTCGGTTATGGCGTAAAGAAGCCAAACAGAGAGAAATCAGACTGTTCAAATGTAATCAGAGAGATGGAGTTGCTACCACGGTAAGAAAAGCGGAGCAATTTCAGCGAGATAAGGAGGAAAAGGAAAAGGAAGTTTTCGATAGACTTCAGCGCATGTCTGTAGATAAATGTTATCCTGCTTTGCCGACGGAGTCGGATAAGAAAGAGGAATCAGTTGAGGATCCTTTACTGTCCTATCTTCTGAAGTCACCACCTCCGTACGCACAGGGTACCAAAACTCCTGTGGTTCCTCCTGTACCTGTTCCTGTACCTGTTCCTCAACCTGTTCCTCAACCTGTTCCTGTTCTCCCGACTGTTCCTGCTCCCTTGCCTACTTCTGTTCCTACTGCTCCTCCGCTTGTACTTCCTCATACTCCTGCTCCCGCTGCTGCTCCTGTTTTACTTACTCCTACCGTTCCTTCTGTTTCTGACTCCTCTCTTGTTAATCCCTTATGCTATACTTCTCCATCTATCCGACGTCGTACTCCTTTAGTTGCTGCTAACTTTTCCAATTCCCTTGGACCTGTTTCTGAGTCCGCTGGTTCGGACGGTCCTCAAAGACGTAGTCAGCTTCCCGGTAATAGGGAACGAGCCGCGCTGTATAATATGGCGATGGCTTGGATGCAATACCCCATTAGGAATCCTCCACGTTCGGTATTGAATACGTTTGGTCAATTCAATATACCAACACAAAGATATGTTTTTGAAGAAATGTGCAAGGTTTTACGTGACCAAATATCGGCTGATGCATCCGACGATGTAATGACTGCTTTGACTAATCTACAGCTTCAGTTTTCGAGCGGAATGATAGTAGGTAGCAATGTTCGACGTGCTGTCGAGCAGTTGCTGTCTTTTCGTCCTTCTATAATGCCTCGAGCATTGTTTGTAGAAGACATTGAAGGACCGCTCGGAGCACCTGGTCAGTACCCCATGCGTGAGGTTCCACCGGTGTGGATGCCAGGTGACGCTAATGCCGTTCCTATTGTCCTGCCGCACTTTCAGAGAGTATGGATACATCTTCCGTGGAAACGATCAGAAGTTTTGCAGGTAAAGCAATCCTTGCCTGACCCTCGCAAAAATCCTGCAGGGTATTATAAAGAATTATCGCAGCTCGTGGATGCTACGAAAATGAATCTTGCCGATATCGATATGCTGTTCGGTAATGTCGTACCGCAACCGGTATGGGCAAAGATCCGGCAAGAAGACCATGCGGCAGAATTAGGTGGTGATTGGGCTGCTCTTATTGCGGCAGATACACGACAAATTGGTGGGGCTAAACCTGAACAGCTTATTACGGCTCTCCCTCAGAGAATCATTATCCTAATGAAAACGCTTATGCCAGCCATGAAAGTGAATTGGGATAAGTTGTCTGCTTGCAAACAGAAGAAGGACGAGAGTGTCTCTGATTTCTTTACGAGATTTGAGGAGGCATTCATCGATCATAGTGGTCAGGACATGGGTACCGAGGGTGGTCAGAGGTTGTTCGTGGACAAATTTGTCTCTAACTTGCTGCCTGACTTAAGCAACAAATTGCGTAATTCAGAAAGTGCTTGGGCTGTTTCCACTTCTGCTCAAATATTGGCTACGGCGCAGTACTATGAGAATAGGGAGAAAGAAGAGAATGATCGCGCTGATAAGAAGACGAAAGAACTCAAAACTAAAGTGTTGTTGCAGCAGGCGTATCCTCCGCGTTCGAATCAGAATGATTCGCAACAGCGTAATCGATCGCAGTCTCAGTCTTATAGACCGCAATCTCGAAATGACTCCTCTACGCAGAGATCTTCGTTGGGGTACAATCAGTGTGCTTATTGTAGACAGGAGGGTCATTTGAAATTCGATTGTCCAGTCTTACGTGATCGAAATAGTGGTAGTGCATCTAGAGGAGGTCGTAGTGGTCCGCAACAGGCATCACGTGGTAGGGGTAGGGGTACTCAAAATGATCGTTCAGATAATTCGACAGATTCAAACAATTGTTTTGATCAACGTGGATCATCGCAAGGTAGATCTGCGCAGTACAATGTAGATGATTATTACGTCGATCAGGAAACTAATGACGGTAATTACTAGGACAGCCATAGACAAGGAGAGGGAGTAGTATCAGTTCCGGTTGATCAGAGAGGGCCTTACGTCGCAGTTGCCACCTCGGGGGTCGTTGAGCCTTTTCTGTTGGACACTGGTGCAGCGAAAGTTCCATCATGCATTCGAAACTCCCTGGCGCACCTTTGTCTGGCTTAACAAATGTTTCCGTTGGATTCTCTGGCGCCCCCGTTAGCAATCCAGTTTCACGCCCTTTGCCTCTTACCATTGGGCCTCGTGAGCTGCAAGCTCCGTTGATTTTAACCACTGGTTGTGGCGAAAATCTTTTGGGTCTGGATTTGCTGAAACGTCTGTATGCGACTTTGTATTGTTCTCCTGCGGGAGTAAAGCTTACTTTGGGTGAGAGAGTTATGTAAATGTAAATGTAAATGTAAATGTAGGTATACTTATATAGCGCAACCTGTCACCACAAAGGGCATCCTGGCGCTTGCCTAGGGAACCCGTCCTGGTATTCCCCTGTGAGAAGCCCCGACAGGGTGTCCACAGGGTGAAAGTCAGGCATCCCGCCGCGAGGGGCCATTGTGGAGATTAAGCAAGCTATTGCCCAGAGTCGCAGAGTGTGAACCAATGAGTCGAGGAGGCACCGGGACGAGAATTATCGAGTCCGTGGAATTTTTAGCCCAAGACCTGCCGGGGCGGGGAAATGAACCCTGGTCCAGGACCGATCTCAGATTCCGGGTCTGCCGCCTCTAACCCCTGAGCCACACTTCTCCACAGTTATCTCTCCAATGTACTTGTCTCTCGATAAGCTTCCACCTGAATTGAGCTCGCTTCCTGCATCTTTGTGGGCAACAGGTCCCAATGACGTGGGCCTGCTTGACATCTCCCCTTATGTTGTTCACTTGAAATCTAATGTGCGACTGCCACGTATTCCCCAGTATCGTATCTCCCTTGATGGTGAACGAGCACTGTTAGCCATCATCTCCGATTTGATTGAGAAAGACGTTATCGAGGAAACACGGGGAAACGTGTGCAACAGCCCTGTACTGCCCATTTTGAAACGTACTGACCCTTCGAAACCACCTGTTTATCGTTTTGTTATCGATTTACGGGAGGTGAATAAAATCGTGATTCCTCAGTTCCCTGTGGTGCCTGACATTACGGCTCTACTGACTCTGATTCCAGCTTCTGCATCTTGGTTTTCAGTGATCGATCTGAAGAATGCGTTCTTCAGCATACCGATTGCTGAAGAGAGTAGAGACCTTTTCGGTTTCTCTCTTGGAGGCCGCAGCTTCCGGTTTAAACGTGCTCCTCAGGGCTACTGTGAGAGTCCATCGATATACAGTCAAGCCCTGAAGGGCCAACTTGATGCATTTGTGTTGCCGGTTGGTGCAGCCTTGATCCAATACGTCGACGACCTATTGGTGGCCGCAGACACTCAGGACATTTGCAAAATTGCAACGGTGTCGTTGTTGCAACATCTCTGTGACTTACATCACAAGGTGTCACCTTCTAAACTACAATATTGTTGTCAAGAAGTAACCTATCTAGGTCACTTATTGTCAAAGGAGGGAAGAAGGTTGACCCCAGAGAGAATTGCAGTGATTGCGCGAATGACTGTGCCAACAACTCAGAGAGATGTGCGTGCCTTTTTAGGTATCACGTCATACTGCAGGCAGTGGATTCCAAATTTTTCATTACTAGCGAAACCATTGGTAGCTCTTACATGCAAGGACGTTCCAACTCCTTTGCCATGGACGGAAGAATGCCAGAAAAGTTTTTCTGAATTGCGTGACGCGTTGGGTTCGGCTCCTGTGTTAGGCACTCCTGACTACAGCAAGCCGTTTACATTATACGTGCACGAGAGGGAAGGTTGTGCGTTGAGTGTCTTGACGCAACCTTTCGGTGGTAAGCAGCGTCCATGTGCATATTTTTCCTCGACCTTGGACCCAGTAGCAAGAGCATTGCCGAGTTGTCTGAGGGCAACAGCGGCAGCTGCAGTGTCCATCCGACAATCTGCAGGGTTGGTCATGGATAATATGCTTACGGTGATGGTTCCGCATGCAGTTGACACTCTTTTGAATCGTACGAAAATTCAGCACTTGACGAGTGCAAGGTTGTCTGGGTATGAGTTGACGCTTTTGGCAAGTCATATTCAAATAAAACGTTGTAATGTCCTGAACCCGGCGACTTTGTTGCCAATTAGTATGGAATCAGATGAAGTAACACCTCATGACTGCTATTTGCGGACTGAGGAGGAAACAAAAGGTCGTGTGGACCTTAAAAACCCTCCTTTGGATAATCCAGATGGGACTTTGTATGTGGATGGGTCATGTTTTAAATTGCCAAATGGTGATGTGAGGACTGCGTATGCTGTGGTAACTTTGAATACTGTTGTGGAGACTGCGAGATTGAATCAGAATTCTGCCCAAGCTGCAGAGCTGATCGCTTTGACTAGAGCGTGTGTGTTGTCGAAAGGGAAACGTGTGAATGTGTTTACCGATAGCCAATATGCTTTTGGCGTCGCTCATAGCTTTGGACGATTGTGGAGAGAGAGAGGTTTCATGACGTCGCATGGTACCAAGATACAGCATGGACAGCTTGTGAATGATCTCTTGGATGCACTTACATTGCCTGAGCAGGTGGCGATTGTTAAATGTAGTGCGCATCGTAAGGTGACGGATGATGTTGGCCGTGGGAATGCGTTTGCGGATGAGATTGCTAAGGAGACTGCCCGGAACCTTAGCACGAGAATGTATGTGACGAGTTTGGTTAGGTGGCCTACAGAGACTGGTATGTGTGAGGATACCATCGAGAGTGTGAAAGCGATACAGAATGAGGCCACCGAGACTGAAAAGATGAAGTGGAAAGAGAGTACGGGAAAGTTGGATGCGAATGGTTGTTGGATTGATTTGTCAGAGCATAAGAGATGGATGTTGCCAGATGCGTATGTGCTAGCTGTTGTGACAATGGCACACGGGTTAGCGCATATCAGTGCGAAAGGTATCTGCAAGTTGTTGTCCCCTGTGTGGAAGAATGACGGTATTATTAAATGTGCTGAGAGATTGGTTAAAAATTGCATGATATGTATGTTGTACAATCCTGGTAAGGGAACCCCTACACCTCCTGGCCATTTTGCTCCCCCTTCATGTCCCTTTGAAGTAATTCAGGTAGACTTCATCCATATGGAGCGATGCAATAACTTGAAGTACGTTTTAGTGGTGGTTTGCGCATTCTCCCGATGGATTGAAGCCTACCCTCTCAAAGACAATACTACTCTGTCCACTGCGAAAATCCTACTGAAGGAATACTTTCCTCGGTATGGAATGCCACGGATTGTATGGTCTGATAACGGAAGTGAGTTTGTGGGGAGTGTGATGAAGAATGTGTGTAAGGGCCTTGGAATTACTCAAAAATTCCATAGCGCCAATCATCCCCAGTCAGCAGGTTTGGTCGAAGGGTATAATGGCACCCTTAAACTAAAACTAGCGAAGATTCAGGCTACGACTGGTCTCTCGTGGCCTGACGCTTTGCCTCTGGCTCTGTTGTCAACAAGGGCGACTGTACACTCCCGAGTAGGGCTCAGTCCCTACGAAATAGTGTTCGGCCGTCCTGCGAATGTTTGGGGGGTCCCTAGACCGAGTGTGTTCTCAGATCTTGAGTATCCAATGTTGATCGATTATCTTCATGATCTGACTGCTAAACTGAGGTTAATTCACCAACAGGTCTTTGAAGCACTGCCGACGCAGACGGAGGGTCCAGGCCACCAGCTCCAGCCCGGAGACTGGGTGGTGACGAGGAACTTTGGAAGGAAACGCAATCTCGAACCTCGCTTTACTGGACCCTACCAAGTCCTCCTTGCCACGAGAACTGCTGTTCGTTTGGAAGGCCGAAAGCACTGGGTGCATGCCACCCATACTAAAAAGGTTCCAATACCTTTACCAGCGGACTCGTGGGTGAGGAAGGGCATTGCCTCGTCTGAAACTGAAGCATTGCCAACGTTCGTACCTTTCAGCGACGCTCAGCCTGTCGGAGAATCCTCAGTGCAGCAGAAAGACATTGTTGAACATTTGCCATCACGAGATTCAAGATCTGAACAATTGACTGATCAACAGAACTCTGTTCCCTCATCAGATCCATTGTTTGACGAACAGACACATCCTGGGAGAAGCTGCTACTCTTTGCGATCTAATACCAAGGACAAATAAATTTTCGTTTCTGTCCCTCGACATCTACGTTACCCCTTTTGCCACGATCAGTCTAAACACACGTACAACTGTGACCTTTGTAAATATTGAGTTTTTCCACATGTGTTTTTGCTTCCACAGCTGAGAGACTTTGTATATATTTGTGAATTAGAATACCTTACATCCAGGTGAACCGTAGGGCCGCGCGTGTACTTCCTTCTGGTTAGTAGGTCTAGACACTAGGTCAGAGACCGTCGGTTCCTAGGAACTCCTGGGGATTGACTACTGCTACACAGAACGAAGTGCGTCAAGAAACGTTGCGGACGGTTTTAGGGGATGGCGTTTTCAAAGCTGATGGACTTGGAAAAAGCTCAGGCGCAAAGATTCAAACTGCGACAGATTACTCGTACCAAATGCTTTATGTTTCAGGTGTTCCTTATGTTTCTAATTGTTTCCTCGTTATTGGCGGGTGGGGTGTATTATATGATACAGTACTTCCTACTTTCTGCCATACCTACTCCTACTTCTGAACATCAAACTACCTCCACTGTGTCCCCTCATTCCTTCCATATCTTACCCCAACACGAACAGGCTAGACGTGCGGAATTCAGAAATAATTCCTTCATTCAGCGCCTTCATCAGCATCAGTTGGTGGTTAATACTACCAATTGTTGGGTGTGTGGGTTAATGCCACATACCACAGATAAAGGAATTCCATATCTGGTCCTTCCTTATAGCTCCCAGGGTTCAGCTCGAGCATTACAAACAATGTTTCGAAGTGCACTAGATTCCTACCCCAATCGAGAGCCACGTCCTCCGCACTTTGGTCCTGGTCCGTACCACAAGCCTTTGGCTATAGCGATCGCTGATCTAGATAGGGATATCTATGAGCCGTCGCTCATTCCAGAGGAGGAGGTGCGAGCCTATAGGTATCTGAGTGAGGCTGAGTATAGTGCGCTCGTGGGTGAAAGACAGCTTAGAAGCTCGTCTCCAATATGGATCATACCCCACCTTGGTAATTTCTGTCTAAAAGGTCATGGCCGAAGATCGAGAGCATATCTTGGAGAGAGTGCTTGCTCCGAGACGTATGTTTTGCCGATGCTCTCTACCCCTGTGTTTCTGACTGCCAAGGGTACGTACTTTGTCTGTCATGATCGTGCGTATACGTGGTTGCCCTCCGACTTTGCGGGCACATGTTATATTGCAAATTTGTTGCCTCCGACGTTTACCGTTGATGCAGACTACCACAAGACTAGAATTGTGAGGGGCGTGATTAGCGAAGAGGACACTGCCGGTCAAGAGGCAGGAGACTTTTTCAAGGGTTTCTTTCCGTTTTGGGGGCCTATGGTCAATAGTAGGAACCTGAGACAGTTGACTCGAGTGGTGGAATCGACCGCTAATATCACTGCCAGTGCCCTTGGTAATATCACCGCAGAACTTCAGGCGGACAGGCTTATGACGCTACAAAACCGTATGGTTTTAGACGTTGTTTTAGCAGATCGAGGTGGAGTATGTAAAGTGATCCATTCGAGCTGCTGTATTTTCATTCCAGATAACGCTCCGACTGTCTATCAAGCCATCTCAAAGTTGCATAAGATCTCTGAGTCCATACACGTGGACGTAGGGGATTGGACGCTACTTGGGTGGTTTTGGGGCTTGATGTCGACCTGGGGTTGGAAAATTCTGATGATCATCGGAGTCGTTGCAGCATTCCTGTTCACGTGTTGCCTTTGTGTGCAGTGTGGTCCTGCCTTATGTGGCCTCTGTGCTACAACGTGTATGAGACAGCCGCCTGTTACCAAAGGAGCTCAGATGGACAGAGTTATGTTGCAGCAACATCTAGATGGTCTGATGAATATCGAATATGATTCCGACTAGTGCTTGCCTACATGAGGGCAAAAGGAGCGTCTGAGGTTCCGTGACGATCGTAAGTGGTGTTTCGCACGAATATGGTCGAGTCTGGTATCTATGAACCGCAAATGACGAGTTTAGTGGGTGTACGCGTTTCCGCTGTGCTAGCCTAAACCGTTCGTTTGTTTCGTGGGTTTCTACATCCGAGCCCACGGGTTCCATCTTAGATACGGCATCCATTTTGTTTCTTGCCCTCAAGTAGCCAGCGAACGGACGCTGTCCGCTTCGCGACCCTGGGATTCCCAAAACTCTTGCGGAAGACACGTTTCCTTTGAAAGTGTCTTTAATGATGAGGGGGATGACACTGTAAGGCAGATGGCCCCGCTAGAGGCTCATCTTGCCGTGTCGCTCTATTGTTTCAGCCGTGCATCTCATTAGGCACGTCCCTTTGATGCCTGTAGCTCGTGTTTCCCGATACCACCCCTTTTACACCCTTTCCAATCTCCCCACTGTTTCTGTCTTCCTCTGCACCTGTTTTCTGTTCCTTCTTCGATCTGTTTACTGCCAATTGGAATGTACTAATGGTGGGAAGATGGGTTTTACAGTTGGGAACCAACAAATGTTTCCGTACGTATGTTCCGGGCCCTGAATGCATCAAAGCAACCCCTCTTGGAGATCACGATGGGAACCGAGTTGTAAACCTTTGTGTACAATGTTAACCTATGAGAGAAATGTGTATAAAAGGAGCGACCTACAGTAACAATTTGAAGCAGTCTCCTCGAACCTACACACGCTGTACTTCTTGTGACTTCTGTGTTCCCTGCAGTAATAAACCTCGAATCTTTGACGCCGAAGGAAGTGTCCCGTGTCTCTGTCATTTGTACGCCGGAACAGGTTACCCACGAAGGTTTCAGGTGTTGTCCCCTGGCACCGCTGGGTCTTAGAATAACCCAGTCCTTCACCAGCTTACGCCAACACATTCATGGCCATGTTTGAACTGGAGAACATTATGAACAACCCGAATTTGCTGGCATCATATCAAAATGTATTGCAGGTACATAGATGATATTTTCATCTTGTGGACAGGCACCAACACACAACTAAGGTTGATGATTGAAAATGTAAACACCATAGATCCAAGGATACAATTTACATATAATATTCAGCAACAAAGCATTCAATTTCTCGATGTTCTGATCTTTAAATCGCATGATTTACAGAAATTTGAAACTACAGTTTACCAAAAACCTACTGATCGGAATAGCACTCTTGCCTATTCTTGTTTTCACCCTAAAAGTCTATTGAAAAACCAGCCTTATTTACAACTGATCAGAGTGCGCCGGATCTGTTCCAATCCCAACACCACAGATGTTAAAGAACAGGAATACCTAGAACGCTTTGCAGCACGGGGTTACCAGAAGACGTGCTTACTGAATGTCTCAAACAAGCACAAAAAATCAACCGCCGGGATCTGCTTCAACCAGCAACCAAACAACATGATGATAGAATCGCTCTTGTCTCTAAATACGCCACAGCATCTACAACAATCAGAAAAATCATCAATACAAGATGGGAGATGTTAGCACATGAACCAGACTTTAATGGTATTTTTGGAAAAAAACACTCTATGCATATTCACGTGGCAACAATTTAAGATCATTGCTAACAGCCCTGGCAAAAACCATACCTGTCACGGAATACAAAGGAACTACGAAGTGTAATAACTGTATTCACTGTAACAATGTGATAACTGGCAACGTCCTGATGCATCCACTGACTGGCAAAAGGATCAGTTTAAGACACACGAGCGATTGTAATTCTAAAAACGTGATATACTGTATCAAGTGCCCATGCGGCAAGGCCTATGTAGGCAAAACTGAGAGAAAAATAAAGATCAGAATCACGGAACACAAGAGCAAAATAAGAAATCATAGTTCCACTTCACCTTTAGCTGCACACTGGGATGAATTTAGACACACTCTATCTCAGTTGAAGTTTCACATCATAGAATCTGTTACATTACATCCAGCTATAGATCACTCAAAAAACTCCTGCAAAGAGAAGTGTACTGGATCAAATATTTGAACTCTGTTTTGCTCTTTGGGCTTAATAATCGTTTAGACATGCATTGTTTCTTGTGAATAATCATGTACCTGACATATATATATATATATATATATGTACAATATTTCAAGCTTTTTTTTATTCTATCTTTTATCATGAATAATTGTTGCATATAAGAGATTGCACATGCTCTTTTTTACTATATTTTCTCTCTTACCATAACAACTTTGGTGATGGATGACTGTCCTCTTATATCGATTAAGTTATGCTGGTTCTTTTGATATCTTTGTTATTTTTATAATTATCTTTTCTATCTTATCACCCGTTACCTTTATTGCTGTAGACATTCTTATTATCATCGTTGTCTTAGATTTACCTCTCTTGGTTAGTGAGTCCACGGTTTTTTAAGTGTACTCACAGAGCTTTCGTTTTCCCAGTTTCTTGGTTGACACTTGATTCGAAATTTAAACCAGATTTTATTATTCTTTTGGGCTCTTTCTTCACCAATTTTGAATACTCTGATTATCATACACACTTTTTAGATTTGATAGACTTTGACTAGTATTTCACGATTATTTGTAAGAACCATGTATAGCCTTTTTGCTATGTTTATCAACCGACACTTGACTCGGGTTTCCGGCATTAAGCACGGCTTCCTGGGTTACTGAGCATTTTTGTGACCTTTCGCGGCACTGTTTCTATCTCTACTTTGAATCACGTGATTCGGGCTTTCCCCGATATGAGTCAAAAATTAACTAGCATTCGCACCAAGAATTTTCAATTCTATTAAGGATTATGCTTCTCTTTCTTTACTGTATAAAACACAGCAGCCAATAAACATACAGTTTAGTGCAAATAAAACTTCAAAGTCCATGATGCTTGGCGTAGACACGCCCCCTTCAGCACCCATAAGAGCCTAGGTCACACCTCCAGCTTCCTCTTTCTTTGCGCGAACTGCACAAGTCCATGAACCATAAACAGTCTATAAACTTCTCCAACATGGAATAACCAGAACCTTGTTCCAACATCATTCTTCAACGGAAGACTTCTTACTCTTTGTTGTTGTCATTGCCTGGAAAAAATGAAATAAACAACCCGTAACTGCTGTAAATAACAGAGTAGTCATAATACAACAGGTGGGCAAGCATGATCATACATTGAACATAGCCGGGTGGGATAATCCTCGCCTCCGTGTCCTTAATAGAATTGAAAATTCTTGGCGCGAATGCTAGCTAATTTTTGATTCTATTACAGCACCGAAGGCTTCAGATTATGCTAGTTCAAAGCTGTATTAAATACCACAGAAGTAATGTCTCCCACCGGCTCATAATAAAACTGTTTGAATGTCGATTCAGACTACCAATCTGCACAATGCATTATATCTTGAATATTAGCCCCCAACAAATACGATTTTGAAGCCATGGCACCTCGCACCGAGTGCGCCCCGAACAATTGAACATCAATACCAGACTCCTTCATGATAAATTTTAGCCATCTCGCTATAGTAGCCGAGGACTCAGGTTTAAATGGCTTTTGCACAGCTATCAAAAGCTGCGTGACCCCCGAGGGCCTTACGGTATGAGTACACTCCTCGTATGATTTCAAGCATTGGACCACACATAATTTTGGATTACTAGGAAAGGCATTATACTCAATGTGTCTAGAAAGTGTTTTCGTGCGACCTGTAATTGTAAAAGAAACTCCCTCCGGAGTAAATACTCTACCTGCAATATCCAAGGCACGAACGTCTGATGATCTCCTGCATGCTGACAAACATAACAGCATTGCTAACTTTGCCGACAACTGCTTCCTAGAAAGCAAGTCGTTAGATGGCCAGTTGTCCAGAAATTTCATAACCGAAGAGACATCCCAAAGCCCAGAGTATTTTGGCTTGGAAGGATTCGCTACCTGTATGCCCTTAAGGAGCTTACAAACCAAGGGATGCATGCCCACCGGTTTCCCGTTAATGTGGGCGTGTCCCGCCGAAATGGCCGACCGGAAATTGTTCACGGATCTGTAGGCCAAACCGCTAGTCGCTTTGTCCGACAAGAAATTTACTACGTGAGAAAGTCCTGCCGCCACGGGATCCAGATCCCGTTCCACGCACCAACATAACCAACTCTTCCAGGCTGAAGAGTACCTTTTTCTCGTGGAGGGAGCCCAGGCTTGCTTAATGAAATCGCTAGCCGTTCCCGAAACTCCAGGCACGTTCCACTGTTGCCTGAAAGCCTCCATGCCATCAGCGTGAGGCTCTGAGACATAATTAGCGGGTGCTGTTCCTGGGCTGGTCCCAGCCATAGCGACTCCGACCATGGAAGTCTCCTGGGGAGGTCGCAACATATCCCTAACAACATCGGGAACCATGGTTGCGACTGCCACAGAGGCGTCACTAGAATCACCTCGGCCTTCTGCTTGAGAATGTGAGAGGCCACTCGTGGAATCAATAGAAAAGGGGGGAATGCATAGTTCACCGCTCCCGACCAGTCCTGTAAGAATGCATCTGTTGCCTCCGCTGCTGGATCCGGCCTCCAGCTGAAAAATCTGGGAAGTTGACGGTTCAGCCTGGACGCAAATAGGTCCCTCTGGCACGGACCCCACAGGTCCTGTAACCAAGTGAATATCTTGGGAAGCAGCTGCCAATCGCTGTAATCCCGAAGATGTCTCGAGTTCCAGTCCGCTATTACATTGGACTGCCCCGGAATGTACTCCGCAATTACCGAGATCTGATGACTGAGACAATAGTGCCAAAAATCCTTGGCTGTCTCCACCAGCATGGATGATCTCGTCCCCCCCAGCTTGTTTATATATCGAACCGCAGACACGTTGTCCAATCGAAGGAGGATGCAACATGAGCTTTTCTGGGGTGAGAGTGTCTTGATCGCGAAGGAGCCCGCTAGAAGCTCCAGACAATTTATGTGCAACTCTAGTTCTTCTTGCGACCATCTTCCTCCTGTGGAAACCTCGCCACAACGCGCGCCCCAGCCCCAAAGGCTGGCGTCTGATTCTATGACTACTTCCGGCACGGAGCCGAAGATGGCCCTGCAGTTCCACGCCTCCACGTGGTTTAGCCACCATTGCATCTCGTCCCGCACTTCCTGAGTCAGCGGGATCAAATCCGAGTAGGCCAGCCCTCTCTGAAGGTGCTGGATTTTGAGCCTCTGCAGAGCCCTGTAGTGTAGAGGACCTGGAAAAATCGCTTGCACTGACGAGGCCAACAACCCTACTACTCTGGCAACCGACCTGAGTGAGGTCACCTGTTTGCTCAAAAGAGATATGATCTCTTTCTTCAAGTCCTTCAACTTCGATTTCGGCATACTCAACTGCGCTATCTGCGAGTTGATCCCAAAACCCAGAAAGTCCATTTCCTGCGACGGAATTAGGGCAGATTTATCTTTGTTTATTACAAAACCTAGATTCTGGAGTAGGGATATGGTCATCTGAAGATGCCTCAACACCAGCTCCGGACTGTGAGCCAAAATTAGGATGTCGTCTAGGTAAATAATGAGACGCACCCCCTGTTCTCTCAGGTGGGCCACCACCGGCTTCATCACCTTGGTGAAGCACCAAGGAGCCGAGGAAAGCCCGAAAGGAAGGGCCGAATATTCGAACCAACGTCCTCTCCACTGAAACTGAAGGAACCGACGGTGAGGACGAGAGACGGGGATGGAAAGATAAGCATCTTTCAGGTCTAAACGCACCATCCAATCCCCTGACTGTAAAAGATCTGTTAACAGATGGATCCCCTCCATCTTGAAATGGTTGTGGACTAGGAAGTAATTGAAATCCTTCAAGTTTAACACAAGCCTGTGGCCTCCGCCCCTTTTCTGTACAAGGAAGATATTGCTGCAAAACCCGTGCGGGTTGTACTCGCACCTTGCTATGACACGTTTGTGAAGCAATTCGTCTATTTCGCTGTCTATAGAACTCGCCTCTGGTCGGGAAAAATGGAGAGCCCTCGGGCCACCCTCTGTGTGGGAGTCTGATAGAAAACTAGGTGAAACCCTTGAATGGTCTGCAGGACCCATGCATCTTGAGTCAGGAGACTCCAATTGTGTAAGAAAAACATCGTGCTACCCCCCAAAGGCATGCAAAAGCAATCCAGAGCGCTCACCTGAATTGTTCTGGGCGTGGAAGCCTGCCCTGTTGCCGCCTCCATGATATTTGTTTCTGGAGTATCTGCGGCGTTGCGGATAGAAGGTACCTCCTCTTGTCGAGTCCCAATCACCTCGACCTCTTCTGAAATCACCTCTGGGGGGACCTTGATTGCCGAAACGGACTGGCGAGCGTCCCCTGCCTCGTCCGGCCCTATTAAAAAGGTTATTCTGTAGGGCCCACTTGATGCCTGATTGGGCCTTGTCCAGGGAAGTGAAGGTTCCCACGTATTTTGAAACGTCCTTCACAAATCGATCTCCAAAGAGATTGCCCTCTGCTAGAGGACCCGGCTCAGCTGTTGCCAACTCAGTCAAATTCGAGTCCATTCTCATTAACAGCAACTTGCGCCGCTCCGATGACACTGCGCAGTTAGCATTACCGAGGAGACAGATTGCGCGCTGGGTCCAACCCGCCAGAATATCCGGTTCTATAATGACGTTGGTCTCTTTGGCATGCAAAGCCATTTCTAAGATCTTGGTCAGGGGTCCCACCACATCTAGCATCTTATCCTGGCATCCCCTCCAGGCACGATCCAAACCCTTCTTGGGGTCCTTGGCGAACTTCTTTAGGAACGTCAGCATGCTGGTGTCGATCTCAGGGGTCTCGGCAACCCTGTGGGGAAGATCAGGACGGGGACACTCAGACCGCAGTCTGTTGCGGACCTCCTTATCGAACCCTTTCCTTAGATTCTCCTCTAGATACTGTGTCACAGCGGGACCCAATCTTTGGACCGGGGATGCATAATTTCCGAAGGGTTGAAAGTAAACGGAGTGTCGGGAGGAGGAGGCTCTGAAGCCGAAGAGGCAGATTTCTTTGCCCTCTTCTTCGGGGGCTGCTCCTCATCTGTGTCGGTAGTAGTGGTGTCAGTGGTGGCGGTGGTATCAGTGTCCACGTAATGCTGTTTACTCTTCGCCTTACCACTGCTTGCATAAGCGTGATCTGAATTGGACGGGGTCGGAAGAGAGCCCAAAGCGCCGGAGTGTGGCCACTGTTCTGCTGAACCTGCCTGCGGAGTTGGTGTCTGTTTTTTACCGGGCTTGTTTTTGGCAAAGCCATGGCGCTTAGCGAAGCTCTCGAGCTGTTTAGTGATCGGCTTTAATGATGCTGCCAATGCTTGTTGTACAGTAGCTGGCACTGCACTTTCCACTGCCTTACTAATCGAGGCCTGGACTGATGCATCCAGGGCCTCCACAATTTTATCCTCCACTGCAGCAGAATGCTGCTCTTCATAGGGTCCTTCCTCCGCCTCCTCATCGTAATAATACCCATCATCCATAATGAATTGCGATAAACCTGAGATTACACACCCTAATCCAAAGAGGTAGGCACCAGAGGAGTCAGGGGGGGGGGGGGGGGGGTCAGCCCCATGCACACTGTAACCTAATGATAGAGTCAGTTTAAGACCCCCTCAGCAAATGCTGTATTTAATTATTGCAGCCCAGCAGGGCGTCAGAGCCAAAATATAAGTACAAGGAGCGTGTGCCACTCCAATCCAAGGCAAAGACTATTTTTGCAGCCAGTCAGGCGTGAAATCAACCAACTCCGATCAATATTCGGTGTGTGAATGGGGAAAAAACGGCATTCGGCGTGTGTAGCCCAACGCGCACCCAAATCCTACTAAAACAAGCCCAATGGGTGCGCGTTGTGCTACACGCTCCTGCCGTGTGGTTTGCGGCTCACTTGTGCGTTCGGGTGATCAGGGGAGCCCTCGCGCAGCCTGCCAGGGGACGAGGGCACTGAGGGAAGCCCCAGGTAGGCGCGACCGTCAATCGGTCATTTACTGACTCACGCGCTGCTAGGCGCTTACGATCTGGAGGTCAGAGCAGAGCTCCGATCAAGCGCGAGGCGCGCCTGTCAAACCGCCCCTCTCCGGCGGGGAATACACCACGGGAAAAACCCCCGCTAAAATCAACAAGCTCCAATAAACCTAAAACAAGCAATACACAATGAAATACATAAGCGCTAAGCACTAGGAGCGCATTTGCAACCTTTAAGGATGAAAACACATGCAAATCATCCCCAATTACTATATAAAACAATCAAAATAGCACACAGGCATATAGGTAAGGGGCTGGGCACTTAACTCTTGCTGTGTGAGCAGCAAAAGCTGGAGGTGTGACCTAGGCTCTTATGGGTGCTGAAGGGGGCGTGGCTACGCCAAGCATCATGGACTTTGAAGTTTTATTTGCACTAAACTGTATGTTTATTGGCTGCTGTGTTTTATACAGTAAAGAAAGAGAAGCATAATCTGAAGCCTCCGGTCCTGTAATCGGATGAGCTGTTCCTGGAGTTAACTTGAGCGATTTACATTAGCATTTTCGGTAAGAATGATGACCACTGTGCTACGTCGTTTCTATTTTGGACATTTAATCACTGGCAGGATGGGGCATCTCGTGTATTGTACTCATGTGAAGTACTCATTGCACATGTGAATAAATGCCCATACTGGCTTCATTTGTGTATGCTAGAAACTTCAACTTGGACCTAACTATGTTTTCCTGATCTTGAGTAATTTAAATACATTTTCATTGTAGGCAGCCCCTGACCAAAGGACTGTATAGTCCCGAAATGCATCGGGCAACACACAATTAACAGATGAACATTTGAACAATATGCTTCTATATCAAGACTCAGCTTCATGATATTTTGTTGAAATGAAAGACGTCAAACAAATGTGTTCTGTTTACCTTTTGAATTTTGTTTATGATTGAACTCATGTGAATGTAAATTTCATGCATTCATTTGGAAATATATTGACAGTGAAAGTACCTGTTGGTTTTTGATGATTTAGTAATATTTTTGGTCTGCTGGATACGCAACCATTGAATAGTGCACAGTACCTCAATGAAAAGGGCCACATCATCCTCATCCTGATGGAACTCCACTGGCTCCCCTTGTCACCCGGCTCCATCTTCAAAACCAGCTGCATCAGCTGCAAAGCTAAAACAACCAGACAGATAAGTTCACTGTCTTGTGGTCCTCCGCACATCACTACCAGGAGATTCATCAGATTGAACACAAAGAAGTCCAAAAAGAAAAGAATAAAGCAACAGGCCATCTTTTGTAATGGCGAAGGATCCCCTGCATGTCTCCGGAAACCATGTACCCCTGCCTCAGATTCATCATAGAAAGCTGTAGTGTTTTTGACCTTAACCTCAGCACACACAATCATTCACATGCACTAAGGCCACCAGAGCTCTAAGGTCAGATGGCATCTTTCTTTTGCCGAGTGTGACTTCTGTCACCTCACTGGGCTGTGGATGACTGGTAGAAGTGGCAGTGATACCAATTCTAGGTGAAGAACAGGCATTTCTTCCTGTCACCTATTAGGGCAAGGCCCTGCCATCTTCTGCATTTTCTACTTGTCTGCCACTGCCCTGCACTGGATCCTTTGCTTATTTACACAAGGCATGGGTGTTGCATGTGTGTGTTTGTTCACATGTGTGAAAAACGCATGTGAAGTACTCATTGCACATGTGAATAAATGACCATACTGGCTTCCTTTGTGTATCCTAGAAACTTCAACTTAGACCTAAGTTGGAGGGCTGAAGAGAGCCACAGATTTTAGAGCTCTTTTCAGACATTCTAGGGATCTTTGAGATGGGTCACAACGAAAAGTGGTAAGAAGAGGAGGCACTGGGTCCCTTTGAAGCCAGGGTGTTTCCCCCTGCTCTTTCCTACTCATTGTCTTCTGGAAGGACTGCCCTTCACCAGTTCACAGGCAGGTGAGTGGGAGAGGTTGGATATCTCTTGTATACATTGTTTTGTGTTGTCCTTGGTTGCAGACTTCAAGGTCCATCCCACCTTCCTGCTCACACTTTGAATAAAGTCTATGTACAGAAATATCACAAGTACAGAACTGCCCAGAACCGGTCACAGCACCGCCGTAACAAAACTTGAGGGTGCCCCCCTGCAAGGTACGTGGAGCGTCCCCCTATGGACTCAATCGGGAGCTCTCTGATCAGAGTACTGTGCTGAGGGGGGCCCTTGGGAGCCCGCCACCTGCCCCCTTCCCGCACCGCAGGGGCTGCAGGGACAAGTGTTACGCCACTGGGTCAAAGAAGTGAACTACTTGAACACAGTAAATCTTTTTGTAGTTTGGGTGTAAAGATGGGACAGAAAGTTCCAGTTAGTGTGTCAAAAATCTGCACTTATTGCACCGAGACTTACTGACCAGAAGTTGGGTGTCCTATATCAATGAAGACTCGGAGTATCTTTAGAGTTCCAGGCTTTGGTCACCTACTGCCAACGTACATTTTCCAGGTGTGGGACTAGTAATGTGGTGATAACCTATAAGTCCATCAGAAAGGGCAGCAAGGACCCTGCCTTGAGAGCGAGAGTTGACATGCTATTTAGGAGTGGGATCTGGGGTGGTCTGGCACCAGGAAGATGCTTCTCTTAAGGAGAGGGGTTGTGAAGGAGCCTAGGTGTGGATGAGTAGCATCATTGCTACAATACAGGCACAACCTGCATCATTGTACTGTGGGTGAGGTCTGAGGCCTTACCATAGATGTGGCTACACTGACACCTAATGCTGAGACTATCATGGAATGTGAGGGCGCGGGTGTTCCACTACATCATCCAGTACAAGGAAGTGTCTGAATTGCTTTCAAGTTTCGCAAGCCATCATTCGTCCTTCAAGATAAACGAGCAGTTGCAAGTACCGAAAGAAGATCAAGCATATCAAAGATTGCGTACAGCAGAACCTGGCCTACAAAGTAGCTTGTTGGGTTGGGGCGTTTTGGGATTGAGCTTGAAGGAGAACACAACAACATCTCCAGGACCGTGAGCACTGTGACTTCCAGTGCAACCTCCACTGGACTGGTGCTGATGATGCCATGACTTACCTAAATCTGCAGGTGCTGGCATCTCTTTTTAAGTTGCAGCCTACCAGACAGCACAGCTGTGTGGTTTGCTAAAGACATATTGGCGCCATTCAGAAAGCTGACTTAGGAATGCATTCCATCCGTTGCTTACCATTGGCTTTGTAATTCACATGTTCCTGCTTTCTATTTGCTGGCTTGATTTGCTTTTGCTGTCCAGCTTAATTTATTTTATTTTATTTTTTTGAGTTTTGTATACCATACACTTGAGCCAAAGGTATCAAAGTGCTTTACAGAGTATGCATAGCAACAATTACAAGAGTTACATATAGAATAAATAGAAATAAATAGTAACAGAAACAAAAGAAGATTTACACAATAGATTAGCCACAGCAACAATTACACGAGTTAGATATGGATGTAATACAAATACATATTAACAGTATATAAAAGAAGTATAAAATAGACAGTTGGATATGTGTGTGATATTGTTCTGAACTAGTTATTGTTCTTAAATTTGGGTGGAATCAAGAGTAGACTGTTAGAGCTACAAAGAAATCTTTTTTGGCCGGCTTTAGATAATTTGTTTGCAAGGTAGATTGGTTTTCCTTTGCAGAGAGCTTTGAGGGTTATGCAGGCAGTTTTGAGTATATATCTTGCATTGGTAGCCAGTTGAGTTTCCGAAAGTTTCTGGAGTTCGCCCCTCCTGTTGCCCATACCTTGTTTACTGTATTCTTCCACAAACTTGCTTTGTGTAAACAAGCCTTAAAATCTTGTTCTTATTTTGTCACATTTGCTGTGCATTCAAAGACGTAGGTCAAATGTTAAGCTCTGTCTTCAGAGGAAGCCTGGTGATTTCTTTTCTTCTCTCTGACTTCAAAGTGAGAGAATGAAT
The DNA here is from genome assembly GCF_964263255.1 of Lissotriton vulgaris. Classification (NCBI taxonomy): domain Eukaryota; kingdom Metazoa; phylum Chordata; class Amphibia; order Caudata; family Salamandridae; genus Lissotriton; species Lissotriton vulgaris. Next base: position 324,191 of record NW_028255838.1, read on the forward strand.
GTGACAATCCTGCTGAGTATCCATGTAATAGGAGAGGGTTTAGGCCTTAGGGTGTTTTTTTCTATCAAACACACAAAAAAATTAACGGTGCTGATCTTTCAGAATATATCAGAATTAATATAAATGAAGAAAATCTTTTTTGTAAGTCTGAATTGTGGTGGAAACAAATATTTGAATAGGATGGAAATACATTAATACACTAGATGATACCATTTGCACACATTATCGTTTGTGTGCAGTAAAACTGTATTTCTGTGCAAATTAAATAGTCAATTAAATTGAAAATGTGTTGTCATTAATGGCAGTGTAATACCACACCATGCATATTCTACACTACGCCACTGTACTCCACTCTATGCCACGCCTCTCCATTCTATCACACTCCACTTCACTCTACGACATGCCACTCCACTCTATGCCCCTCTACTCTAAGACACTCTATGCCACACCACTCCACACTACGCCCCTCCACTTCAAACCACTTACCCCACTCCACTCTACCCCACTTCCCTCCAATCTATCCCACTCCAATGTACCCCAATCCACCCCACCCCACTACAATCCACTCCACTCCAATCTACCTCACTACACTATACACAATCTACCCAACTCCACTGCAATCAACCTCACTCCATTCCAATCAACTCCACTCCAGTTGACACACCCCACTCCACTCCAATATACCCTACTTTAATGTACCACACTCTAACCCAATCTACCACACTCCACTACGATCCAATCTACCGCACTCCAATCTAACTCACTCCACTCTACCCCACTCCACTACAATCTACACCACTTCACTACACTCCAGTCTACCCCACTACACTCTATCTAACCAAATAAACCCCACCCCCCTCCAGTCTACCCCACTTAGTCTAACCCAAACAACCCCACCCCAGTACAGTGTACCCCAATCCACTCCAATCTACTGCACTATGCTCAAACCTACCCCACCTTGCTCCAATCTACATCAGACTACCCCACTCCACTCCGACCAAATCTACCCAATCCACCCCACTCCAATGTACCCCAATCCAAAACACTCCACTCCAATTTACCCGACTCCACTTTACTCCACTCTAATCCACCCCGTCCAACTTACCCCACTCCACTCCAATTTACCCCACCCCACTCCAAACTCCACTGCAATCTATCCAACTGCTCTCCGCTCTAATCTACCCCACTCCACCACCATCTACCCACACCAATCTACCACAATCTGCCCCATTCCAATCTATGGCACTCTACCCTTTTCCACTCCAAACTACCACATTCCAATCCTCACAATCTACCCCACCTCACTCCACTCTAATCTGCCCCACTCCACTCTATAGCACTCCACGCCACTCTACCCAAATTTACCCCACTCCACTTCTGCCCCACTCCACTCAAATCTACCCCACACCAATCTAACCCACTCCACCCCAAACCACCTAACTCTAGCCTACTCCACACCAATCTGCCCTAATCCAATCTGTCCCACTCCAATCAACTCCACTTCACCCCACGTCACCCCAATCTTCACCAATCTACCACACTCCACCCTAACCCACAACTCCCACTTCAGTCTATCCCACTCCACTCCAATCTACCCTACTCCAAACGACCCCACTCCAAGCATTCATCTTCAATCTCCCAACTCCAATCTATCCCACTCATTCCAATCCACCCCACTCATTCCAATCCACCCTACTCTAATTCACCTCATTTACTTCACTCCACTCGAATCTACTCCACTTCATTCCACTACAATCTACCCCGATATACCACCACACCAATCTACTTCACTCCCCTAATCAACTCTACTTCACCCCAATTTACCCCAATTCAATCTACCCACTTCCCCAATCTAATCTATCCCACTCCAATCTCCTCAATGTACTCTACTCCAGTCTACTCCACTCCACAACACTTCAGTCTACCCCACTTCCTTAATCTACACCACTCCACTTCACCTCAATCTACCCAACTCCAAACAACCTCAATCTACCCCACTCCGTTACATTCTACCTTACTATAATCCACACAATCTACCCTACTCCTCGCCAATGTACCCTAATCCACCCCACTACATTCTTCACCAATCTTCCCCACCCCACTGCAATCTACCCTAATATATCCCACTCCACTCTACCCTAATCTACCCCAATCCAATCTACTCCAATCCAGCCCACTCCACGCTAATCTACCCTACTCTACTCTACCCAATCTACCCCATTCCACTTTAACCCAATCTACCCCATTCCACTCTACTCCCATCTCGCCCACCCCAGTCCAGGCCACTAATGTTTAGACATGCTGAACAGCAGCCACGTTAGTGCACATAATGGCTAAAACACTCTGCCAAAGCCAGTAGCTCCAGCATAGGCGAGACCTATTGGCTTTACCAATGCTTGTTGTGAAGTGTGATCTTGTCGACTGAGATGGGGCAAAACCTGCAACATCCCCACTTGGTGGGCTGTGCAAAATGCACACCACCGTGATTGTTGCTGCCCCCCATGCCCCACACTAAACAGAGACGCCGGCAGACTGCCTACCTGATGATCTTCACAAACTCTGCAGGGACAGCCAGGAACTGTGGCATTTTACGCCAAACAAGGGAGGGGTGATGGGAGAAAGTACATACTTGGGGGACAATTTGAATACTACACTTTGCTGCAGGTTGCCTTCCCCCCACAGACTCTCCAATAATCCCCTCAAAGGGGAAAGGGCAGATACACTGAACTGCTAATTCAATCGTGGCTGACGCAGAAAAATACCGGCGGGCAGGTGGAGGGGAAGAGGGGGCCAGCAGTAAGCATGCGGGGGGAGCACGTGGCGAGGGGTTTAATGATACAACATTTGTTAAAACCACTTACCTGGTGAAATGGGACCGCCCGTTGAGGGTGCGGCGGTCCCGCACTCCCGATTAGTATGCGCCCGCCACACTGGCGAGCGCATGGAGCATCTGCAACATTGCGGTGGGCGTTGCAGAGAGCACCGCCCGCCGCAATGCCACAGAGGCAGGTTGTGCGTTTCAGTGTACAACGTGACAGGCACCATGAGGGGCCTGCCACGTTGTTCATTGAATGGCAGGTGCACCCCCCGGAGTCCGGACTTGTCGACCGGGCAGAAAAGCTGCGGACGGTCTTTCCGTTCGCTGCGGACCCCCGAGCCTTTGTAATATGGCGGGGGGTCTTTGCTGCAAGGATGGCGGGCGGATCGCCCCGGCCGGGTCGGCGGTGACTACCGTCGTCCCGGTGGGGCGATCCGCCTGCCATCCTAATGGGGCCTTAAGTGCGCATGTCATTTTGGCTGGCCTGAGACGGCCGGCCAAACTGACATGCACATTTACAAGTGCACATACCACTCCTCCTCCCCCTCCCATGGCCCAGCCGCACCTGGCTCAGAGCTAGCAGCTAAAACATAAAACAATATTAAGACATTGTTTAATTTTTCAGCTGTTGGCTCTGAGCCAGTAGGGCCACTCTCCTCCGCCATTGTGGAAGAGCTGCCACTGTGCTAAATACTGTTGGCTCTGTTTCCATTAGTGCCAAAGATAAATGCAATCTGTTGATTATGTGTGATATTTTTCTTATGTGAGAAAGTTGTATTAATGTGCTTTTTTCATAAACTAATATACTGGTAAAACCGTATTGGTTGGAAAAACATACGGTAAAATCACCCTGACTCACACCAGCCCTCTTCTCTTTCAGAAATGTACTACCTGTTCAGATCAGGTGGTAAATGTTAGGCATTCAACTGCATGGAATAGGTAATAAGGGAATATCTCACAGAATTCTACCTTGTAATTCCAGGTTGGCATAGTTATTTTCGATTTCAAAAGGTTTTACTAGTAATGTCAGTAATTCCATTTAGATCACGATATATCTGTCTGCCTTAAAGCTCGGCATGAAGTTCCACTATACTCTTATTCGTGGCCAAAGACTCTATCGTTTTTAGGTCGCGCATGGGCGGCTCTGCTCTCTGAGGAATGGTATATTGAGGTTATCCCTGGGCGGTGAACTCCGCTCTGCTCGCGGTCGTCAACGCAAAGTTGGTGAGCCCAAACATGAAAAATCAATCTTGCAGTGAGATTTCTCAACGCGGGCGGTCGGATTTCTCCTTGCGAGTGGTCACCTATGTTCACGAACGCTCGCGTTGAGAAACCGTTCCTTCGCGTTGAGAAAGCTGCAACTCAAGTTAAAAATCTCCTCAAGGGGTAGAAACAAAGCAGTGCCCGCTTGCGCTGTGCATGTTGGCGTTCATGATTACACATTGCGGAGAAACACCCGGCCCTGAAAATCACTGCAAACTACATCTATCTAACGTACTCTGAGGCTAGCGGAGGTCCGCGTAGCACAGTGGAATTTTTTTGCACTATGCGGAGTTCCGCTATGCAAAACTCCACCCACGTCTGGTTGAGGTATGGCATAGCCATTGGCTCCTGTTACTGTCCTTGTGAAATAATTGATTTTCATTTGTGAATAGGCTTAGTAGTCCCTCCTTGGTACCGCAATGTCTGCATCTGCACATGGAGAGTGAGGAAAAGTTAACTTGTCCTCTTCCCTAGATACTTTATTATAAACAAAATGGACAAGTCCTTCTTCTAGTTTTATAGTCAATGATCCTGACAGAAACCTTTAGAAAAGGAGGTAGAAAGCGCAAACAACTGCAAGTTGTTGTAGGAAACCCCTCACCCACCTACCTGGTAGGTGGCATGCTTCATCATCGGGGCCCAGCTGGATTACCTAGCGCAATCTAGCTGTGCTTCAACGCCTGTGTTACAGCAGAGCAGGTTGTTTGTGTGAAGAAAGTGAAATGATAAGTGATGTGCAACTATGTGTTAAGAATGTCTCTAGGGATGACCCTTGTAAAAGTTTTAATAAAAGGGCCCTAGGACATGGGTAAAAACAGTCATGGGATTGACTTGAGGTTGTTCAATGTACCTCAGGTACATTGAAAAACATTGAAAAACCTCAAGTCAATCCCATGACTGTTTTTACCCATGTCCCAGGGCCCTTTTATTTAAAAAAAACTTTTCTAGGTTACTTGGATCTAAAGGTACTACAGAATGATGCATGCGGTACAAAAAATTATCAAAAACTTTGCAAGTGTTACATGGTCACATCTGAGTAGCTGGCTGCTGATTTTAGGATTCAAAGAGCAGTTTTGCCCAGATGGGGTTAACATGCTGGTGATAGACTGGTGGAATGATATTGTTCTGCTGCTGGAACAGGAAACAAATCCCTTTCTTAAAAGTATCTGAAACAGTTTGGAATGAAGGATTCCCTCTTTGCATGAAAATATTTTGTTTCACTATTTATGCAAATTCATGTTTACATCACTAACCCTGTTCTCAAGCAGCAGGTACTTCACAGACACGCTTGTCAAAGCAGCAGTAAATAAAATGATGCTAGTTGGAATGCTTTTCTGAAGGAAGTCTTCGTAAAGGAAATTGAGGCTTTCAGAGACCCTGATTTGTGAAAATAGTGTAAATCTAAAATTGAAAATACATTTAAAAGCACAACTGGTATGCACAGAATAAAAGTGGAACACATTTAACAAAATGTAGGCTAGTTTTCTGATGAACAAATGTTGTTCCGGCATTGTATGCAAGACAAAATAATTAATGCTGATGTACTTTTGAATAGGATGTGCTGAATGCTTAATGCTGTCTGTCTTTAGATGCCTATGAATTTCCTATTGCAGTGGAGTGCCTTTGTATCAATGTGTGCTGTAGAAACAAATGTAGGAATGTGTAGCAACAGTTGAGATGCAGTCTGGCAACTAGTTACAACCTTACGTAAGGAGGGCCGGCATTAGGGCAGTACGACGGGTGCGGCCGCACTGGGATGCTCACCTGGAGGGGGGCACTGACCTCATGGGGACAATGTGTTTAGCAATAACATATGATTTAAAAGCACCTGCTGCAGAGTTCCATGTGCACCAGTCTACAGGCAGCAATAAAAATGTCAGGATAACTCTTCTGATTAATGTTCCTTCTCCTGACTCACCAATAAGTAGCACAGATAATTAATATATATGCTGAAAAGGACAGATCCGTATTTTATGTGGATAACAGAGTGGATTAGTAAAGCCAGCCTTTACCAGCACTTTAACGCCTTAACCACGGCGGTTAAAGAGTGGGCGGGGTGCCGCTGCGCTGGTGCAGACTGTGGCGTTCTCCTACGGTGTGCTTTGTTCTTTCATTTTCCCGCTTTTGGAAACCCTGTTTGAATATCGGGGGAGAGAATCCTTCAAAATCATAGCGCCCTGACTAAGAGCGGCGAACCTTGGACTACCAACGTGGATATCGGGGGACTGCAAGTCCCAAGACTCCTTCTGCCTAACACACCTGGCCCGGACCATCACCACGCCCCCTGCCCCAGGCGTGTTCTAATCCAGCCCACCCCCCCCCCCCCCGCTTACGCAGGAGCGTGCGGGAGCGTCCCGGGAGAAGCCCGGGACAAGGGCGGGCCCGTCTGAGCCCGTCAGGGACAGTAAGAGACTGGGCTGGGCCACCCCCTTGCTTTTCATTTCTTTGTGGTTTCATTTGTATTTGTATCTTGGTAAAGCCTCTGGGTTTGCGCTTAGAGTTTTTTTTTCAAATCTGTCAAATTCCTCTAAGCTTGATATTTAGAATAAGAAAATGGCTTCTAAAAAACCCAAAAGAACTAAAACCAGTAAGAAGGGCGGTGGAGGAGACATTACTGGCCCTATTGAAGCTTTTATCACAAGGGCTGCCTCGGCCTTGTAGAGAGAAATTGATCTAACAGTTCGTTGACTTTCTCTTGATCCCGTGTTTCAAAAGAGATCCTCATTTGGGAACATTGCTAGCGCGCCGTCCCCTGCTCAACCGCCTGCAGAGAGTCTTAATACCTCTCTGATTAATAAGGAGCAGCATACTATCTCAGACTCAAGTGAGCCAGACACTAGCCTGGCTTCTTTTATGGCTATCCCAGGGACTGAGACGGGGGCAAGAACCAGTATAGGGCAAGCAAATGATTTATTGGCAGAAGATAAGACCCCTGAAGGTATACCAGCACCTGCGCATAAACGAAAAAGGGGTGGAGATCAGCAAAAGGGAGGGCGTACTAAGAGGACTAAAGCCACTACGCCTAAATTGAGAGCAAAGGCTAAGAACCCTAAGAATAATAGTATTGCTCAGGGGGTAAGATCTGGTTTAACACAAAATAGTTCCATCACTGAAATTATCGAGAACGTATCTGGCATTATGCCAGATACTGTTTGTACAATGGATAAAATTGAACACTTGATGAAGTCCTTGATCTTCCCATTAGTGGAGCGTATGAGCCGTATAAACATAGTTAGAAACCCTTCAGAAACTTGCTCAAACAAACTTAGATCTGCTAAAGAAGCTGGGGGGTGGGGGGGTAAAGCCCATGCCATCTAGTGCACATACGCTGCCTAATACTAAAAATAATCAAAAAATTGCCCCCAAAGAGAAGCTGCTTAAAGGAGCTATTGAACCCGTTAAGTCAGGGAACGTTAAGAGCTCGAATAAGACTCCCCAGACAGTAAGTCAAGCGACTGAAGCAGTCACAGCAATTAACAATAGACAGCAATTGACCAAAGGACCAGAGGACATTAACATTGGACTAGGCAAGGCAAATATGGCAGTAAACACTAGCAGGGGTAGGCAAAAGAGAGTTGACCTCCCGCGGGAGTCTTACCCCTTTGTCATTGTATTAGTAGGGGTTCCTGAATGGCAAAATGATAGGGAGGAATCCTACCATGAACTTAAAAATAAAGTCATGTTCTGGTTGGTGAAAACTCGACCTCTTAGACCAGACTTAGACGGGGAAATAATCAATGTGAGGAGAGTAAGTTGGGTGGGCCATAAAGCGAAGGATGTAGCAGGAGACTGCATTATAGTGAACTTCAGAGATTCTTGAGTAGTTCAGTTTATCAGCGGTTTCCATAATCAGGATAGGACAGGGGGGAACGTGTCCTTTGACCTAAGCTATTTCTACCCAGCGGCTCCCGCACAGGCTGACAGTTGGAGAATGCCCAAACCATTCCGTGGTAATAATTATCCTCAAGGAGGGCATTGGCCAAATGGCCCCGTGGAATGTGGAGAGTTTAGAGGCCATCCACATAACCATGCCTATGGTATCCATCCATATAAAACCTTTTTTAATGTCCCATTCTCCAATCGTTTTGACTGTCTGTCTGATCTAGGTTGGGTTGTTTGACAAGTAGGGAACATAGCAGTAGAAAAACTCAATAGAACCTCTATTTCTTCCCCCGCAGAGACAACTCAAGGGATTGAGGGCCCCCCAGTGGTTGTTAGAACATCTGCACCAGGTTTCCCAATAATGGTTAAAGGACTAGATTCACCAGATAGCACAACAAGTTATTCAGATAGCCCGGCTGATATTCCTAGCCCTAGAAATACATAGTTGATAACCTGGAATATTGCTGGCTTAAGGAATAAAGTAGACAACCCTATCTGGAGAGAATGTATAGGGACAGCAGTTATCATTGGGCTACAAGAGACGTGGTACACAGGGAACATACTTAGTTTAGATGGCTACTCCACTCTTTGCCTTCCAGCAGTAGCTTCCACCATGGGGAGGGCAAGGGGTGGGTTGGTTACCCTAATTGCTGCAACTATTCCCGGAACTCATACCGAGATAGCAACAGGTTCTCCCTATTGTTTGGCAAGACCACATACATTACATTACATTCAAATTGCCTGTAAAGGGGCATTTAATATTTTAATCATTAATTTTTTATAATTCATATGACAGACCTACCACGACTACCCACCTGACCATTCTAAACTCTTTTCTTGTAGATTATAGGGAACTTAATGAGAATCAATGTTTTATTATACTTATGGGTGATTTCAATATTCATGGGTGCCCAGATAAATGTTTGTCACTTGATTTACTCGGTCCCTCTGACCAAGGTGACATCCATTTTGAGCATTCAGAACAGGGAGATCTCCTAGAGAATATTTTGGCCGACAACGGTTTAATGCTACCTATAGGGGAGGATGAGGATATACACGCCTTTAAAGGTAATGGTAGTAGTTCAACTATTGATTTCGTTTTCTTAAGCACAACACTAGGGAGTAATATTAAGGGTTATTTTCTCGTTTGGTCACATTTTAGTGACCATAACCCGGTAATCCTAAGTGTTAGAGATGTTTTTAAGATACCCGAGATTCTAAAAAATAGGGTTGATAAACCTGACATCTGCTTGACCGATCAAGCACGTAAGATCAGATGGTGTAGAATTGTCCCTGAAGACTTTTTAAATAATCTCCTGATGAATAGAGGTGTGAAGATGCACATATGTATGGACACCGATGCAAGGGATGATGAGATATAGAGGCATATCAAAAAATTTGCACTCAGGTTTCAACCGACCTAAACGGCCCAGGCAAAGTGAAGGATTCCGGTGAAGTCGGCTGGTTCAACCATAATTGTTCGGTTGCAAATCGAAAATTAAAGATGGCACTGAAATGTAAACCAGTCGACAGGCCATTAGTGGCCTCCTTAAGGAAAGCCTATAAAGCGGCAGTAGAATCTAGAAGGCGGGAGATTAGGGAAGACGCCTGGGATGAACTAACATCCATTGATGTCCTTAAGAATAGTGCTAAATTCTGGCTAGTTGTTAATAAACCGTATTTTGTGGATTCATGTAACAACGAGCTGGACTGTGGTATTCAGGAGCAGGAGTGGCTCACTCATTTTAAGTCAGTATATGAAAGGGAAATAGTTGGGGAGGAGGTTTTAAGCCCCCCTACTTGTCACCCCTATATTTTATTGGTTACCGAGGCTGAGGTGGCAGAAGCCATTGGTAAAATGACTAGTAACAATGCCCCGGGACCCGATGGCGTACCAGCCAACTTATTTAAATCTGATGTTACATTATGGTCTAAAGTTTTAATTAATGTTTTTAACAGAGTTTGTAAATCAGGTATCCCACCCACTTGGTCTGAATCCGTTATTGTACCAATTTTTAAAAAAGGAAACAGAGGTGACCCCGGTAATTATCGACCAATCTCCCTTATTGATTCCGCAGTAAAGGTCCTAGGCAGAGTGATCCTGTGTAAATTAACGGATAAATTGGAGGAAACAAACACACTATCTGCCCTCCAATATGGGTTTAGGAAGGGGCGAGGCACCATTGATCAGAGCCTAAATCTCCAATTGTTGATTGGGAAATATACTATAGCTAAAAGGGGCATGCTATATATAGCATTTATGGACCTGTCGTCGGCCTTTCACCAAGTAAACAGGTCAAAATTATGGGGTCTGCTCCTAAAGCTAGGTATTAATGAAGACATTGTATACTTCCTAGCGGATTTGCACAGGGACCTAACGGCAACAGTGAGATATGACCGCCAGGGCAACTCCACGGGTAAGTTCGGGATAACGAACGGGGTCAGGCAAGTTTGTATTTTAGCCCCTTTATTATTTACCCTTTATATTAACGACCTAGGTGCTGTGCTAGGGGAAGCTTCTAAAGACATACCAAGGGCAGGCAAATCTTTTATACCCGCATTATTGTACGCGGACGATGCCGCCCTTTTAGCGAGTACAGCAGTAGGGCTACAACGCCTCTTAAATTCATTTTCTGCGTTTATGACTGCCCTAGATCTCAGTGTTAATTTTTCAAAATCCCATGTAATGGCTGTGGGTCCTAAGGGTAAAAAAAAAAATGATGACACTTCACTGTGATGGGAACGTGCTCTCCAGGGTCTCGAGATTCCCATATCTCTGCTAAAAGGAATGTTTTTGCCAGGTCCATTTTTGCGGTACTTGGTTTTTCGCGAAAATTGGGTGTGAAACCGTTGCAGGCTGTTCTCAAAGTCTATGATGCCAAATGTGTTTCCATAGCTTGTATGGTGCAGATTTATGGGGGTTTAAGAATGTAAAGATGTTACAGGAGGTGGAGGACAAGTTCTTGAAAACCATCCTAGCCGTCCCACAATCGACCCCAGGTTATATTGTCCATCAAAAATGTGGGGTGGATTATATTGAAAACCGGATAGCAGTCGCACCACTTTTAAAATGGATTGCAGTTTGGTTGAATCCTGAACTGAAGATTAATCATGAGGTCCTGAGGGATTGTTTATCATTGGAACGTTGTGATTCCATCCCTTGGCTGAATTACGTAAAAAAAATAGCCAGCTTATTAGGTCGCCCTGAATTATTTGATGAGCCATCTAATTTAGTTAAAGGGGACGTGAAATGGGTCATGGCCACATATAAGCTCCTAAAAGGTATGGACAGAGAAGAAAAGGAGCTGATTAAACCCACTGTAAGGGCCCATCAGCTATTGGTAAATTCTAATGATTTAGAACTATACCTGAAGGTTGTCAACAATGCTAACCACAGATTTTTGCTGACCAAATTCAGGTTAAATAAATTCCATCTTCTTCTCACTGAACGCCCTTGTTGGACCAATGCGACGGATCTAGAATTATGCACTTGTGATGGATTTTCTCTAATGGACACCTCACACTTTATGTTCTTTTGTAGATATTTTATTGCAATTCGGAAAAAGTTTATTGTCCCACTAATTAAAGACAAAGGGTTCAGACAAGTTAAACCCGTCCTAATGCACCTTCAGCTGTTGTCCAACATTTGGGAAATGTTTAATATTGTCAACTTTTTGACAATAGCAATGAGACTTGGGAAAAAAATCAAGTGGATTAATTGTACATAGTGGTTTTTATGAATTATCTTGGAAAGTCATGTTTTAATGTCTGTAAATATTGTTGTAAACATGAATTTTAGTGTATGTTTTTAATATGAGTATGTATTTTTATGAATATTATTTTTTTTTAAATGCCATATCGTAGCTCGGTCCTGACCTCGGATGTTGTACACTTTTATGGTTTTTGATATGAACCGAATAAAGTAATTTTGACTGACTGACTGAGTGGGCAGGGCTCTGTCGGCAGTTGGCCAAAGGCAGCACTAGGGAGGTACTGCTGCCGTCGGCCAACGGCCCACGGCAGCTTGCAAGGGGTTAAAACAAATTAAATGTATGTGAGATAGGGGCCATGGAGAAATGAGGGGCACTTTTGCCAGGTGGTAGTGAGGGAACCCAAGGAGGAGGTCATGGGGTGGAGGAAGAAAGGGGTCAAGTTGGAGGGTGCCAAAAAAGATTGTCGCACCAGGCGCCACCAGCAGTAAAGCCGTCCCTGTACATAAGCACCTTACACTCCAAAATGGCGGCCCTTAGATGGAGGTAAACATATGAGACTTTCATTAGGTAAATTGATTAAAGGAACGGTCTTCTCCAAACCCTCCATCTTCACTGAAGAAACCAACCCCTTGTGGGATCAACAATGTGGATTCAGCGCAGGCAGAGGCACAGAATCAGCTGTTATATCTACATGGGATGCCTTAAACATACTGCTGACAAGAATGATGTGGCTTCGCTACCATGAATACTACTGGACCTATTAGAAGCTAGTCACACAATCCAACAACACATACTAATAGTGAAACTGCAACTTCTTGACATACGTGATACAGTTCTAAAATCAACCACCTCAAAGACGGACGAGTCCATAGGCACTGCAAGTAGGGGTGCTGCAGCACCCACAGAATAATCATGTTGGATTGCAGAAGGTGAATGGGAAATAAAGAGGCCTTTCTATGTTGTTTTAGGATGTTGCTGTGTGTTCAGAGACAGATGTCAAGTGTCAGGCAAACTCTTCTGGCAAATTGCTCATTATTTTAACATGGAAATGATATTTTCTTTCTGTGACTGAAAAGTGAGATGAGTTTGTAATGAAAACTGTTTGATAATGGTGCTGGGGTAGAGGGAGTGTGAAAAGAAAGATGTGGGATGTCAATTTTTTTCTAACACATCAAATATAAATATCTGTAAAAGAATTGTACCAACATTTCAAAATATATCAGCAACAAGGAAAGCGCAAATGAGGCACATTGTTTTTTGTTGTTGTCATTCTGAAGTGTGCTTCACTTTTAATGGGATGAAACAAATAAATACACCTTTACCTGCGTGATGAACAAATTATAAATATCATAAGAAATCTAAGTAAAACTGCATGTCTGATGAAAATTCAGTGGCCATTTAAGAGGCCGTTTCAATAAAAAATGTGCTCTCTGTAAATGACAGTTCACTGCCACACCATGGTTAACTCATAACTTGGTGAAAATGTGCTTCAAAATACTTGTCTCGCCAATTAGTACACTTTACCACTCTCCTGATGAATGGGCGTGGCTCATTTGCTCAATTTGCGCATTTGTCCTTTGTCTGACACCTGGATTTTGTTACAACCCCTCTGAATTTAGTCATGTAACATTGTTAGCAGAACCCCCACTGAAAACTGTTCCAGCACCACATGATATTCCTAGAACCCCCACTACTTTTAACAACAGCACCACAGAACTCCATCATCTCTTATCTTCTAATACATATCTGTGAACCCCCTTGTTGGATCTCATTAAATCCTTCAACCTGACACGCTACAATTAGGCAGACGACACAAACATCTTACCCAGAAGACCTGTGCATGTTGGAACCTGATGACTGCCTCCGCTCCACAAATGGGTGGATGATGGCTAACCACAAAAGTCTCAACACTGCAAAAGCCGAGGTCATGTCTTGCAGATAGTGGCACACACTTCAACTTATGACTATTTGGCAGAAATAACTTGGTGCCCGACCAACTATATCAAGAGACGTGAGGAGCCGCGGGGTAACCATGGACTCAGGTCTGCTAACAAAGACCCTAGGAATATCTAATACACAATGAAAACATAAACATGCATCTTCCTGGACCTTAGATGCCCAAAAAAGCCACCAGTTATCCTCACCATCATTATCTCCCAGGTAGTGTATGCAATGGCCTATATCCCTTCCTTCAATATAGGCAAACTACAATAAATCCTTAATGCCAACACCAGTCACATAATATCAGTTTTGCAAATCCTTCACTAGTTTCCAGTAACTGAGCAACCACTCTTCATAGCACTCTGTATTGTTCACCAAGCCTCATGTGGAAAAGAATCATGGGCCTTATTTACAAAGAATTAACACAGCACAGTGCAGCAAGCCGTTTGACTGCGTAGCGCTACATTAATTTTTAAGAAAAGGGATGTCATATCTACAACAATATGACGGATCCATTTGCTCTCCCCTGCGCTGGCGCACAATTAGCTGCCATGTGCCAACCATCTGGCAAGGATGCCTGCGTCACAGGGATGACTGTTTATGTGCAGGAAGGTGTCTGTTCCTGCACATAAACAATTTGAAATGGCGTTTTGAAACTTCTATGTGTGTTGCCTTAGCACACTTAGAAGTAGCAGAACGTCATTTTTCTAAAATGATTGTTTATGTGCAGGAAGGGACACCTGCGCGTAAACACTCACAAGAGGTGATTTCCTTGTTCAATGTGTGCTGCAGAATGCAGCAAGCAAAGAAAGAGGAAAAAATTAGGAGAAATTAATACATTTCTCCTCGTTACACCTCCTTTGGGGAGGCATTGTATTCAGACCCATTTCCAGGTTTACGGTTTCTCATAAATCTGGAAATATCAGGTTCCATGGGTGTTGTAAATCTGTCCCCATGTTTTGTATTTACAGTTGAACCTTAAAACATTTCTTACAAAACAGGCCGCTACCTTTGAGATTAGCACCGCAAATCACCTTATGGTGGGAAAAGAAATTCATTGAAGAGTCTGCATATTCAGTCCAAGTGGCAACACTCTTGAACTCTTGGCCAACCAAACGACGAACTACATAGGGGCACTTGAAATTCAAGTGAGAGGTGAAAACCTGGTTGTTTCAGAGATAATCACTGGACTACTTGTACTGCCTGTAACTACAGCACCTGCCAACGATGTGATGACAGGCACAGGAAACTGACCTGGACCGCAGGCACCTTACCCTCCCTCCAGCTACACAGCTGCTATAACAACAACCCGCCCCCTCCAGACATGCATTCATGATGTGGGCAATACCGAGCACACCACACATAACCACTCCATGCCGACTGGACAAGACTGGAGTATTTTTGTGCATCAACGTGCAGCTCTCTCATTCATGTGTTCATACATGCACCAAACCTACTGTAAGACACTCACAAGTGGTAGAAATCTAACGATTTCACGACCGCACTGTTCCAATGGCGCCAAAGGGTTGGTGACTAAAACTTGCTGCGGAGGGAAAGCAAGTGCTGCTGCCAGCGTCAATTAAAAATTTGCAAACATTCGTGACAAGAATTTTCAATTCTATTAAGGACTAGGAGGCGAGGATTATGCTTAGTCTCATTTCTTTACTGACACATAGCAGCCAATCACATTACAGTAAAGAAAAAAACTGAAATAGGGCAACCATAGAGTACACCCCTAGTATATAAACAGTCTCAGAGGTAACCACTTCCTCTTTCTTTGTCCAAAATCCAATATGAAGAACCAAGTAACATCAGAAAAAACCAAGGAGAACATCATCCAAAAGGACCAAAATCCGAAGGAGGAGGCGGAGGAACTTCCAAAATCCATAGGAACAGGAGCAGGCCAACGAGGAGTAGAAACTCGCAGCAGAACTTCCACAAGGACGGAGCCGGAGGAACCTCACTTGGGATCAGAGCCTGAAAAGAGACACAAAGCCGTAATACACATCCTGTGTAATCATGAGCAAATAAGGGTGGGTAGAGAAAAATCAAAGCATTCATCACATATCATCATGAAAGATTTTTGAAGTATTGCATAGTAACAATATAATCGATACATGCATAGACAACGGGTGGGATAATCCTCGCCTCCTAGTCCTTAATAGAATTGAAAATTCTTGTCACGAATGTTTGCAAATTTTTAATTCTATGTCAGGACAGGAGGCTCCGATTATGCTTGTTTAAAGCTGATCCACCACTACAGAAGCAACACTATCGATAGGTTTAAAATAAAAAGTCTTAAACACAGAAGCAGATGACCAATCTGCAGCCTTCATTATATCAAACAGAGTAACACCCATGGAATAGGCTTTGGACGCCATCGCTCCCCGTGCAGAGTGTGCGCCAAAAACAGAAACGTCAATACCAGCTTCAGACATAAGACCCCGCACCCAGCGCGCCAAGGTAGCTGGAGAGACAGGGCGGAAAGGCTTTTGTAATGCAATAAAAAGTGGACCCTGCATGTCAGAGCGCAAAGAAGCGGTACTCACCTCATAATCCTTCAGGCATTGAACCACACAGAGGTTGGGGTGAGAAGGAAAAGAAGGATAAGAAATAGAAGGCGTATTAGATTTGGTACGTCTGGAGAGACGAAAGGAAACTCCTTCAGGAGTAAAACTGCGACCCGCCAGGTCCAAAGCGTGTACGTCCGACACGCGCTTGCAGGAGACCAAACATAACAACATAGTTAGTTTTGCAGATAGTTGTTTGCGAGATAAGGACGCATTGGGAGGCCAGGCCTCCAAAAATCTGAGTACAACCGACACATCCCACAAGGTAACATACTTAGGAGTGGGAGGTTTCGCGAAACGAACTCCCTTAAGTAACCTGGAAACAAAAGGATGTTCACCTGCGGGTTTCCCATCTATGTGGGCATGACCCGCCGAAATAGCAGATCGAAAACCGTTGATAGTTGAATAAGCCAGACCAGAGGTGGCTAAGGAGGCCAAGAAATTAACAATCATGCTGATATCTGCTGAAACGGGATCAACTTGTTGTTGTGAACACCAATCACACCAACGCTTCCAAGACCCCTTATACCGTTTGTGAGTATTGGGAGCCCATGCTTCACTAAGGAGCTTGGAAGCGTCGCTTGAAAGGCCTGGGAGCGACCAGCGATCCCCGAGATCCTCCACGCGAGGAGGGGGAGGGAGCCTGAGAGGATCAGGGGATGAGGATCTCCGAGAGGGTCCAACAGGAGATTCCACAATGGGGGAAGGAGAAACGGTGGTGCCGAACACATTTCTAGAAGGACCGGAAACCACGCTTGAGCCCTCCAGAGAGGGGCAATCAGAATCAGATCCGTCTGAAATCGTTTGGAGTAGGCCAATACCCTGGGAATCATTAGAAATGGAGGGAAGGCATAGCAGAGGGTCGATGGCCACTGCTGGAGAAAGGCATCCGTGGCCAGAGCCTGAGGGTCCGGCCTCCAACTGTAAAAATGCGGAAGTTGCGCATTGAGGCGTGAGGCAAAGAGATCTAGTTGGCAAGGACCCCAACGCCGATGGAGAGCACGGAAGACCCGAGGATGCAGCCTCCAATCGCTGTAATCCCGGAGATGCCTGGAGTGCCAGTCCGCTATCTGATTGTGGCATCCCGGAAGGTACTCCGCAATAACAGTGATCTTCTTCTGCAGACAGAAGTGCCAAAAATCTTTGGCGATCTCCGCCAGGATTCTGGACCTGGTCCCGCCCAGTTTGTTTACATAGCGGACTGCCGATATATTGTCCATCCGGAGAAGGACACAACAACTGGTCTGCAGGGGGGAAAAACATTTGATCGCAAAGGAACCCGCCAGAAGTTCCAGACAGTTGATATGAAGCTTCAATTCCTGAGGGGACCAACGACCCCCGGTCGAGACCGGGCCGCAACGGGCTCCCCAGCCCCACCGACTGGCATCGGATTCTATCACCAGATCCGGAGACACACCGAAGAGGGCTCGGCCGTTCCAGGCCTCCATGTGGTCCAACCACCACTGCATCTCCCACCGGACCTCCTCCGTAAGAGGAATCTGATCGGAATATCCGAGACCTTTCCGGAGATGAAGAATTTTCAGGCGCTGCATTGCCCTGTAATGCAGGGGACCCGGAAAAATCGCCTGAATGGATGAAGCCAGCAGACCGACTACACGTGCCAACGACCTCAACGACACAGTCGGTCTGGAAATAACAGACATCAACTCTCTCTTGATATAACGCATCTTTTGGTTGGGCAAGAGAAGTTGACAAGTTACCGAGTCGATCTGGAAGCCCAGGAAATCGATACGCTGGGCTGGAACCAAAACCGATTTCTGAACATTGATTAGAAACCCCAGAGATTGTAAAAGAGTGATGGACAATTCCAGATGTTGAAGAAGTTTGAGTGGACAATCCGCCATAAGGAGAATATCGTCCAGATAAATAATCAACCTGACACCCAGCGATCGAAGATGTTCCACAACTGGTCTCAACAGCTTCGTGAAGCACCATGGTGCCGACGAAAGACCGAACGGGAGAACCTGATACTCGTACCAGACTCCCTGCCAGAGAAACTGGAGAAACCGGCGATGCGGTTTGTAAATTGGAACCGAGAGATATGCATCTTTGAGGTCCAGCCTGACCATCCAATCCCCTTCTCGAAGGAGATCCCTCAAGAGATGGATGCCCTCCATCTTGAAATGTCGATAGACGACTCCGCCGTTGAAGTCTTTCAGGTTGAGAACAAGGCGAGCACCGCCCCCTTTCTTCTCGACCAGAAAGACAGAACTGGCAAACCCCTTCGGATGACGGGAGGTTGGAATCACCGCTCCCTTTTTGAGAAGAGAGTCTATCTTCTCGGAGAGACAAACCTGATCCTGAAGAGAAAAACGCAGACAAGGAGGGGGACAAGTCTGATGCATCGGGTGATAGAATTCTATTCTGAACCCCTGAACCGTTTGTAGCACCCAAGCATCGCCGGAGAGCATGCGCCAATTCTGCAGGAAAAACTGAATGCGACCGCCCAACATCACATCGCATGCATGAATCAGGCTCACCTGTAGAGTGGGAATCTTGGTATTGTCCCTGATGACCACCGGAACGTCCTTTGCCGTACTGGCCTTTTCCTTTTCTGGAAGGATAAAAGTTGGCTCTCGATGAATAACCAGCGTCGTAGGAGCCTCTGTGCTGAGAGGAATTGCCTCTCTGGGACTGAGTGGCAGAACCACGGCCGAACGAGCGTCCCCTACCTCGTCCGGCCTTTCCAAAAACCGGACGCATGGCTCGCCTCAAGGAGGCCTGCGCCTTGTCGATGCCACTGAAGGTGGATACAAAGCGCGTGAGTTCCTTAAGGAACGGTTGACCAAACAGGAGGCCGTCCGCCTCAGGGCCCGACTCAGAAGTGGCTAATTCAGAGAGCCTAGGGTCAAGCTTTAACAAGATGGACCTGCGACGTTCCGCAGATATTGCACAATTTGCATTACCCAAGGTGCAAATCGCCCGTTGCGCCCATTCGATCATTTCCTTCGGGTTCACAAGGGCAGAAGCTTCTTGTGCTCTGAAACCAAGGTCCAAAATCTTAGTGAGGGGCCCAAGCAGGTCTAACATCTTATCTTGACAAGACCGCCAAGATCTATCAAGGCCCTTCTTCGGGTCCTTGGCATATTTTTTCAAATACGTGACCATCATGGGGTCAACGTCTGGTGTCTCAGCCAAATGGGCAGACAAATCAGGCCTCGGGCACTCTGAGCGCAACCGGGCACGAACTGAAGCCTCAAAAGGTTGGCGGATATGCGCCTCAATGTAGGCAGCTACAGCTGGAGACGGCGCCCATGAGGAAGAGTTCGGATGGATTATGTCTGCAGGCTCGAAATTGAGCACCTTAGGACGCTCGGGAGCGTCTACAAAATGTTCCTTACAGACCCGTTTTTTAGGTGGAGGAGAAACATGGTCTGAAGATGCTGAAGATAGCCCATGGTCTGAATCCGCCTCGTGAAGACCAGCAGATGAGGATGGTGCAGCCAAACTTTTAGCCAGGCGCTGGAAGTCAGTCTTGAGAGGGTTAACAGGCGACTTCGCCGTCTTCTTGGAAGCAGGCAACCAGCCCTGCTGTTGGGCATAGAGATTGAGATGACGCTTCAAAGGATTAATGGCACGTACTAGTGCTTTGTTAACGGACTGTTGAACACCCTTGTCTAATTGTTCAACCAAGTCCTGTTCCAAGGAGCCTTCCTCCTCATCAGCATAATAATAACAGTCGTCTTCAGCGTCATCAAAATAATCAGCCATTCTACAGCAAAGTAGAGGTAAGTGCCCACAAGACGACTTAAACAATATGGAGTGTTGACAAAAAACACACGTCAAGGGGGAGTGTTGAGACCCCAAAGCAGGCTTGAAAGAAGCAGGAATAAACCTGACTCGAAAAGGTATTAGAATGTGGAGGGAGCCAAAGCCTGCACCAAAGAAAACACTCTAGGCAGAGCCTATGCCACGAAAGCTTCAAAAACTCCTGCCCCAGCTCTCTCTAAGCCAAAGCGTCACACGGGGTTAAAAGTTCCAGTCAGGCTGTGGGCGTAGACGTCAGGGACGACATTCACTCAACCGGCGTCACTCGAGCCGGAAATCACCAATGCGCATGCGCGACACGGTATGCCTGCTGTAAACAGAAAACGACTCAGAAGCGCTCGCGCTCCCCGCACGAGTCGCTAACCCCTGCTCCCGCTCCACTTCAAGTACAAGACACGGGCAGCAGGCGCCCTGTCATAAGGGAGGCGAACACGCGCTCCCGATCGAAACTGCAGAAAAAACGGCAACGGACCCTTAAAGAGCAACCGGAGCCTGAGAAACGCCGAAAGACGTGACAAGCAGCGCAATGAAAGCGCGAAGCATACAGCAAGTACGCGCAATTATAACAATTAATACAATAACCATGTAAATGCAAGAAAACACAGTTAACAATGAAAAGCACTTAACTGGCTGCGGAGCAGCAAAGAAAGAGGAAGTGGTTACCTCTGAGACTGTTTATATACTAGGGGTGTACTCTATGGTTGCCCTATTTCTGTTTTTTTCTTTACTGTAATGTGATTGGCTGCTATGTGTCAGTAAAGAAATGAGACTAAGCATAATCGGAGCCTCCTGTCCTGACATAGAATTACTTCACAGGAACCTATTGCCAGGCTTGGCTCTAGAAAGTCACTAGAGGGCGCTGTGTCCTTTTCTAAAACAAAAAATACAGGGTGCTCTACATTTAGTTAAATGGTTTTAAGCTTCGTAGAAATGAAAAGTAGAAGACAGCGCATTGGGGTTTTTGTACATTAGGTAAGTTCTGCTTACACACTAATTTTCTAGCATTTGCGACAAGAATTTTAGATTTTATTAAGGATATTGAGGTGAGGATAATGCTTCGGCCACCTTTACTACTCCAAACAGCAGCCAATAGGAATACTGAAAACACATTGGCCCACATGCATCATTGTAATATTTTGCGATTTCTTAATTGGGAAAATTAAGGAATTGCAATTAAGAAATCGCAAAATGCTATGCATTGAGAAATCGCAATATTGTTTGCGATTCGGTATTTTTCCTTAATTGCGATTCACAATTTGCGAATCGCAATTAAGGAAAAACACATTGGCCCACGTGCATCATTGTAATATTTTGCGATTTCTATATTGCGAAAATTAAGGAATCGCAATTAAGAAATCGCAAAATGCTATGCATTAAGAAATCGCAATATTTTTTGCGATTCGGTATTTTTCCTTAATTGCGATTCACAATTTGCGAATCGCAATTAAGGAAAAACCTTCCCATTGATTCCTATGGGCCAAAAGGCCCATAGGAATGAATGGGAAGACATTCACATTTTGCGAATTTCAAATTGTGATTCGCAAAATGTGAATGCAATTTCAAGGGTGCAGGGGGGGTCCAAAGAACCCATCCCTGCACCCTGAAATTTAACTTTGAATGCAATTTACACACACACATGCCCCAAGGGCATGTGTTTGTGTAAATTAAAAGTTTCAAAAATGCAATTTGTGCATATTTGAAAGTTTTCGGTAAATCAGCATGAAGTTCAACTTCATGCTAATTTACCCCTTCCAAAGTGTGAATTCGCAATTTAAAAATAATCATGCATTGCATTTAAGAAATCTGAAATTGCGATTTCTTAAATGCAATCGCAAGTTTAGAAATCGCAACATGGTTGCGATTTCTAAAATTGCGAAATGCATGATGCATTCCAAATTAGTCAATTGCATTCGCAAACGGACGAAAATTGTGATTCGCATCGTTTGCGAATGCAATTGACGTTGATGCATGTGGGCAAAAATAACTACATTTCCCAAGAAGCTTTAAACCATGCCTCATCACAGTCCACCAATCATGTTTAGTCCATATATATATAAACTATATAGATACCATCTTGACTGCCTCTTTCTTTGCATGATCAACAGTCCAAACCCGGAACGAGTCCATAACAGGAATTAACTAAACTGACCACAAATCCAGATCCACAAAACTTAAGATTTCTCTCGAAGCCAATTGGCATCAGCAGGAAACTTACTTCCAAAAGTTTCATCCTTGTTTCCTTGAGCCTGAAATGAAACATGAAATATGACCCAGTTCCACAAACAATCTTTTCTGCCATCTTAGCAACCTCGGTCCCTACCTCCGGTCCCGCCGGTCTTTAGCTGGGCGACCTTTTGATCGATCGTCTATCTTCTCCACAGATCTACTCATCGTTTGTAAATAATGCTGATGCCTCTGATCCCATCACTCATCACCCCCTCCCCTACCTCTTCCCTCCCTCCCTCTCTTTCTACCTCCCCAAGTCCTTTCCTCTCTCCCCTGAATTTCTCTCCCCTTGCCTGCTTTTTAGGTTTCGCCTGGCGTCCGCTGCGCAGCAGCGTTCGCGCAGGCGAAATCTTATGTTAGAACAGTACGGGGACTTTGTCCCGCCTGCTCTTCCATTGGCTAGCTCCATAAATGGAGGCTAGCCATTGGAAGAGAGATCTGTCCGTCATTGCCGGAGCAGATTCGTGGGCCTTCCAGTAATTTTTTCGCTCTCCGCCCCTTCGTGACGTCATTGCGGCAGTGGGCGGATGTTTTTTTTTTGGTTGTGTCTTTTGCAGGGGTGGGTTGCGCGATTTCCGTGTCCTGTCGTCTCTGTGTACTGTTCTTTTTGTCTGTTGGTTGTCGGGCTGACACTTTGCGCCCCATACTGTGCGTGGCATCTTGCCGGTACGGTGCGCATCGAAAAGACTGTGCGATTCAGGAAAACGAACTGTACGCTTGGCACCTGTGTGCACCATTCTGCCCATCTGGACTGCCTTTAAAAAGAATCGTGCGCATCCACTGTACTCTGCCGGATTATAAACTGTGCGCTTCATATTGCCTGGTGAACTATACGCTTCCGCTTCCCCCCTTTGAAAAGACCCGTACGCTTCGATCCTCATTGCGAAGCTGTACGCCAAGTACGGTTGCTCACGCTAGATGCGTGAGCATTGGTAGGGGCCGTCCATTTCTCACGCTAGATGCGTGAGCATTGGTGGGGGCCGTCCATTTCTCCCGTTCGGAGCGCACAGGAGCGCTACGAAGCGTACACCATGCCCCAAAGTTGCTAAAAGTAGCAGAAATGCAGGGAAAAGTATTTTTAAATCCCATGCTTTCTCCAGAAGGGACCTTTTAGTGCACTCTGCGGGTTTTATTCCACATTCGTACGATTCTCCCGCACTGCTTGCCTCCCGGTCACATAGGTCACTTCGGAGCACTTATTTAATTGGTTTGGATGTCTCCGCATCCTGTTCTTGGGCATTGTGTTTCAAACAACACAGAAGCGCCCCAGAACCGCTTCACCTTGGCACATCTGTTACCAGGTGTGCACTGCAGCCGCCCTAGCCTCTTTTTGCCCCCGCGCCGGTCCGTGTTTGCACGGTCCTCTTCCTCTGATCTCCATGCCACTCCGGTCTGCAGGCTCAGCCCTGGCTTGGCGAAGTGACAAAAAAAGGATTCATGTCCTCTGTTTATTTCTTCACATGCAATTTTGGTTACCCATTTTTTTGCACTCGAACCCTGAACTTCCAGCGTGTTTCTTTATGTTGGAAGGGCTGGCTAGAATTGTCACCGGAAGATGAAAAACAGGGTTCCTTTTATTAAACAGAGGCTGGCTGTTGCCTGACTGACATGTCAGCTTTTCGTTGCACGTATTTGGAAAGTCTTGGTGAAGGGTGCCAGAATCCCTCTAACCCTGCCTTTCCCGAGGAACATAGGCCCCCTTCCCCTAAGAAGGCTTGTTCTTCTTCCTACTGCAAATAGAATGCAGCTGAAACACGACGTGCACTTCCGCGAGACTGTTTACGGTAGGTGTGAAGTGACAACCGAAAATCAGCTGAATGTCCGGTGTTACTTCAAAAGACCACTTCCTGTGACCGCCGATGTTACACACGAGGTGTACTTTTTTTCTAAATATATATAGTGCGTATGGAGTGCAGCTGAAGGACTTCCTGTCATTTGAAATGACTCCCGTTTCTGTCATAACGTACCCTGCACCTCGGATAACGCTGCCGGGCGTCCAGTACTCTCAGACAGTGCACTTCCTGGCACCTCGTAGTTTCCATTGTTTGCAGCGGCGGCTACCGATATTTAAGACGACTGCACTTTCATGGCCGATGACAGTACATACAAAGTGCACTTTCCCATTACACATACTGAACAGGGACTGGAACAAAAAGGCTTCATGTAAGAGTTATTTTTGTTTCATTTATATGCAGCCTGACGCAGTTGCTGGGCTTTCTGTGACTGTATAGGGCACACACTCATATGTTTATTAGGTAGCTCAACTGAAGTGCACCACTTGCACTTTCACCACATGTGCGAACTTGGTGCCAGTACATACTATTTGTATTTCTCAGTTTTCCTCAAGAAAAGCTACAGAAGTGAGCAAGGCTTGTGCCCCGCCTGGAGAGTTGCCCAAGTGTGAAGGTGAGGTGGTGGCACTAAGAAAAGGTTCAGGAAATGGCTCTATGTACACACAATGTATGTGTCTGCTGGCACTTTGGAGTTAGGAGTGCAGTTGTTCCTTTTAGGTGTGCATATCAGACACGTAGGTTGCAGTTGATGTTTGTCCTGTTGTACCTGTTTGTATCTTTGTGACGGCACACAGCAGAGGTGTGCCAGTGCAGATGATAGGCATCCGCCCCCTGGTTCCCCTTCTTCCGGCTGTGCTTGCTCCCCTGCAACCTGGCTGTGCTTGCTTCCCTGCCACCTGGCTGTACTTGCTTCCCTGCCCCCTCGCTGTGCTTGCTTCCCTGCCCCCTCGCTGTGCTTGCTTCCCTGCCCCCTCGCTGTGCTTGCTTCCCTGCCCCCTCGCTGTGCTTGCTACCCTGCCCCCTCGCTGTGCTTGCTTCCCTGCCCCCTCGCTGTGCTTGCTTCTCTGCCCCCTCGCTGTGCTTGCTTCCCTGCCCCCTCGCTGTGCTTGCTCTCCTGAGTGTTTGTGTGGCTCTGGGTGGGTGTGTGTGGCTCTGGGTGGGTGTGTGTGTGTGTGTGTGTGTGGCTCTGGGTGTGTGTGGCTCTGGGTGTGTGTGTGTGTGGCTCTGGGTGTGTATGTGTGTGGCTCTGGGTGTGTATGTGTGTGGCTCTGGGTGTGTGTGTGTGTGGCTCTGGGTGTGTGTGTGTGTGGCTCTGTGTGTGTGTGTGTGGCTCTGTGTGTGTGTGTGTGGCTCTGGGTGTGTGTGTGTGTGTGTGGCTCTGAGTGTGTGTGTGTGTGTGGCTCTGGGTGTGTGTGTGTGTGGCTGGCTCTGGGTGTGTGTGTGGCTCTGGGTGTGTGTGTGTGTGGCTCTGGGTGTGTGTGTGTGGCTCTGGGTGTGTGTGTGTGGTAGTAATTGCTGTCTGCTGAGCTCGTCCGTAGGGTACAATAGGTCTCACATTTGCGAGAGATTAAGCTAATGGCAATGTAAATGACAATGCCATTTATTTATCTGTTTTCAAAACCAACACATAAATACAAATTATGTCATTTACAATGCCAATAGCTCTAACTTTTCCAAAGGCGAAACCATTGCATTGTAAATGCTTGTTTCCATATGCCTGAGCCATGCTCCTGTAACTTAAAAATATATATATGTAAATATGTAATTTATCATTTTCCAAGCCTAATCGCTGTTAAAATGTAATCCTGAGTGAATTTACTATTTGTATATATAGAACTCTAACCACTAGTATATGTAGTAGACAGTGGTGGCTGGTGACTTTTAAAAGGGGTGAGGCGCAAAATTGTCGTACTGCAGTACGGCGAGCAAGCGAGCTCGAACAACCTACAAGGGGCTTTTACAAGGTCTAACTAAGGGACATAACATGGTCCTAACAGTGCCGGCTTACATGTTGAGACTTGCGTGATGCCTTAACTTGTACAACTGTGCTTGTAAACAGAATAAACCCTGCCCTGCACGTGTTTTAAAATGATCAACTTCCACAGGCTGCATTGCCCCCACCGTCCCCTAACACGACGTGTCTCGACCCGCGGACTGCCTCAAAACCCAAAGCTTTTGCCTCACAGGTACCAGTACAGCACATCGATACCACTCACGTGGCATACAACGCTATATATAACCAAATGAATACATGAATTCTACAATTTCAACTCCAAAGTCTATGATCTCACCTGCAGGTCACCTGTTAGCTATTGTCCCTCTCGAAATATATAGCTACACAGTAGCGATTGCCACTGTAGACAGCAAACGTTCAGCTGAAAAGTACATTTAAAACTTCGTATTATGCTTTTTCATCTAAATATGTGCGCATAGTAAATTATATGTGCATATTAAATGGGTAACAATTTACAGCGCTGCCAGACACAGGACTGTGGCAGGGAGGGTTACAGAAAATCAAGTTCCCATTGTTGTTTTTGATACACATAATTGAATGGCAAGAGAAAGCACTAGTAGTTAACTAACAAAAGATGCCGGTAAGTAGTCCCCATTATCTAAACAAAGTTAGCACAAACGGAACAGCATCGCAAGCAGAAGCATTGCCAGCCTCCCGTTGGTATCACTTCCTAGATACAGCCCACTGTTGACAGCAACAGCAACCTACCACATTTCCTCGTCATCAAGCCATTAGCATTTGCGTGTTATGCAATTTGTGGGCATATATGTAGTGCCAAACACCATTGTTGTGGTGTTTAAGCACCTTTTCTCTCTGTGACGTTTCGTGCTGATACGGGAAGGCTATTCTGGGAAATAGATAGGAAGTGGTAGTACATATCGAAATGGAAGGGTGGCATTGGTGGAATGCAGAACATAGAACCCCCAATGGACGCACCGCGCCTGCTGGGTAGTAAAATTAAGGCGCCACTTACGGTCATGACAGGGTGTATAAAGCGCTCTGTGCCATCTGAACAGCGTCTTGGCACTTTAAGAATATATTTTATTAATACCTGGACTCGGACAGAACTGTACTCAAGTATTCGAACTTGGAGAAGTGAAAGGCTGAGTAAACCCCCTTACTTTGCCAAACAGTCCATGTTTCACTCGCTCCGCCCACCGCATTTTCTTGAGGGGTGGAAGGGCTTGCAACCCATGTCACACGTTTCTTCCAGACTGTTTAGGTCTTTGTTAGTTTTAAAAGAAAATATTTCCTGCAATCCCGATTTCTGGAAAATAACAACAGGGCAGACAGAGACACAAACTTTTTTTCTAAAGTTTATCCAGAGCTTAGCTGCTTTATAAACACGTTTTCCAGTCTGTCAGAGCACGCGGCCCTCGGCTGCAGCCACCATGAAGGGGGGCAGAGGCTTGCACAGTCGCGGCTGGGGGGAGGGAGGGTGATGTCGCGAGGGGGGGAATTAAATATTAAATATTTTTTTTAAACTTACCTAAGTCACCGCCGGTCCGGGTCAGCGCCACCTCTGCTCACCGACCCCTTGGCGCCTCACGTCACGCACGTATGCGGACTGGCAGCCCCTCGCAGCCAATCCTGGCGCTTGGGGCACAGGTTTCTCTTCACCCGGAGCACGCCCATTAGGAGCCAAAAGGGCTCCTAATGGGCATGCGCAAAAAAGTGCAAACGCAAGTGCGCATGAGTGGGCACGGGTAAATAATTCACCGTCCGTCCCCACTCATGCGCACTTGTGTTGCTTGCCCTGATGACATGACATCATCATGTCAGTTAACATGACGCCACCCCGCCCACCCCTTCAGACTCTGAAGGGGGTGGGCGATGTGATGTCATGCTGACTGACATGATGATTGGAATGTCAGTTCTCCCGAGTCCCGCCTGCCTTGGCGTCTTTACTTTGAACTGTAAACTGAACTGATTGAGTTTACTTAACGCCGTCGCCGAGGGAACTGCGGGCGGGCGGGGGGGCTACGCCCCAATGGACGCACCACGCCTGGTAGTAGACCTTTGTACTCACTACCATTCCTATGTGATTTTTGAGTTTTTCCATTTGTATCTCTTCCTTCAGTGACTTTACAACTTGTACATTTGCAATTTTTTTCTGTTTATATCTCTTCCTTGAGTGACTTTACAACTTGTACATTTGCAAAAAAAAATCTGTGTGTATCTCTTATGTAACTCATGTCATCCACAGTCCTTATGTAACGCAACTGGTTCTTTTGTAAAGCGCTCTGACACCTTCGGATAATGTTCGCTCTATAAAGTCATATTAAATAAATAAAATAAAATAAAATAAAAAATAACAATGAGGGCAGGTTAAACCAGACATATTCAAGTCATGATCCATAACATCAACATCATCAACTATTGTCACAACTTACCTGTTCCAGCGTGTGGGATAATCCTCGCCTCCATGTCCTTAATACAATCTAAAATTCTTGTTCCAAATTTTAGAAACGTTTTTATTCTATGGCAGGACCGGAGGCTCCGATTATGCTGGTTCAAAGGTGCCTTACCACAACAGAAGTTGCATGTACAATAGGTTTATAGTAAATGATTTAACTACAGAATCAGAACACTAATCAGCTGCACGTAAGATAACTTCTAACCTAGAACCTAGCACAAAAGCCTTAGAGACATAGCCCCCAAGCAGAATGAGTCCCATAAACAGAAACATAAATGTCAACTTTCACTATGACCAACCAGACCCAAAAAGCCAGGGTCGTGGCCAATACCAGTTTACATTTTTTCTGAGGTGCCAAAAGCAGAGGACCAAGAGGATCCGCCCAGTAATACAACGTGCATTCTTCATACATTTTTAAACATTTGAAAACACATAATCTTTCATAATGAGGAAAAGCCCTGCATTCATTATATCTGGACATAGGCTTTGCCCGTCTCAAAATTACTGAAAAAACACCTTCAGGAGAAAAAAGACCTAACCCCTAAGTCAAGTGACTTTACATCGGACACCCTTCGTCAGGAAACCAGTCAAAGAAGTATTGTCAATTTAGAAGAGATTTGTTTCATAGATAAATCTGTATTATTTGGCTATTTATCAAAAGAGATAGGACACAATTCACATCCCATAACAGAGCAGACTTCAGTTTCAGAGGGTTAGCAACCAGAATGCCCTTAGGCAATTTACATACAACAGGATGCATTCCCACCTGTTTGCCATCAATATGGTTGTGCCCTTCTAACAAAGCTGATCTGAAATTGTTTACTGATCTGTAATATAATCCACATTCAGTGCACTCAGAGAGGAAATTGAGGAGATCCTTCAGCTTGGAGCACACAGGTTCCACCTGCCATTGAAGACACCAACCCACCCACTTTTTAAATGCGGAAGAATATCGCTTGTGGGTGGATGGAGCCCAAGCCTGTTATATAAAATCAGCAGCTGACATTGAAGGCCTTCGGCTTGACAGTGTCTACCAATATTTTTCAAGCCATGAGAACCAACTGGCTATGAAGGAAAAGAGGGTGTGACAAGCCAACGGGATCTGAATGAAGATTCAGGAAGATTGGAAGAAGAAGAGGAAGCAAATAGACATCTTTAGAAGGGATGGGAAACAAGGCTGAGTCTTCCAGACCGGAGTCACCAGGACCAACATTGCAAGCCGTTCCGTAAATAATGGCTATTTAATCTAAATACACATTACTACACATTATGATAAAGACCACATTACATTCTTGGATATTGAACTGTTTGTGGATGTAGATAAGATTGGGTAGTAGGATGTTCAGGAAACCCACTAGCTGCAATGCTGTCTTGCATGCAGGTAGTTGTCACCCTAGTAGTCAAATTAATGCCATACCCTATGGAGAAATGACTAAAGCCAGACGCAATTGTACAAATGAGAAGGATTTTGAGTATAATTTAAAGGATATGTCACGCAGATTCATCAATCGAGGCTATGATAAGCAAATAATTAAGAAGGCTGAGGTGAGAGCTAGGAAATTGAAACGTGACAAAACTTTACAGAAAAAACAGCAAAGTGTTACACAAGCGACAGAGAAAGTACGAATGGTCACGAATTATAATGCAGATAGTACTAAGCTCTACTCCATTCCTTAGGAAGCACTGACATCTACTCAAATTGGATAATGACTTGTTACCTTTTCTTAATGGGAAACCGGGTCTGACATACAAAAGAGGTACTACACTGGCCAATTTGATTAGTGCCAGTTACCCGAGAAAGCCAGAGAATGTAATCTGGTTAAGGAATAAACTCAAGGGTTTTTACAAATGTGGAAAGTGTAGTTCTTGTAGATGGGCTAGAAGTAAGGTAACCACCTTTAACTATAATGATTCAGGGAACTACACTATAGACATGTTTCTAAATTGTGACACAACCTATGTAGTGTATGTTATAGTGTGCAGCTGTAGCAAGATCTACGTAGGTAGCACCATTAGGAGATTAAGAGACAGAATGATGGAACACTTTAGAGCTCTAAAAAATGGTGATACTCGCTACCCCATTGCATCACATATGGTTCGTAACAGCGAAAAAAGAGATCAACACTTGTTCAGCTTCCATGGCATTGATCACCTTAAACAAGACCCCAGAGGGGGCAATAGACAACTACAGCTTAGGAGAAGAGAGGTTCTGTGGATAATGAGATTGAAGGCGGTTGAGCGGGGTCTAAATGTTGATAATGAACTTGAATATAATCTTGGCCAAGACCAAGAGGAATAATATTTAGAAACTACTAGGTACATGTAACTGGGATTTGAGATTTGTAAGGAAAGTTTACTATATTGGTGGATGCGTGCTACATTTCCTTTTGTACAATAATGTAACTTTGCAATGTTGAGATGTTTGTATTATCTCTCCCCTCTCTCGAACCCCTCTATTTTCTATCCTGGTTTTTCTAGTTACATTATTTTTCATCTACTAATTTGTTATTATTTTTTGAATCATAACTAACCCCTGCTTCTATAATCAGGGATTTAGTGGTTGAAACTAACACTGACTACTGACACTGGTTGACTCTTCTACCTTATATCAAATATGGCTACCCATTACTGAAGCAGATAATACTATAGTGAATTACTAGGAGAGACAAGTCTGATTGGTTGGAGATATACTGTTTTTACTTTGGATTATACAATAAATTAAGTGACCGTTACAAGATACTATTGGTTAGAATGCTTTAACCATTACAAGATGGCGCCCATACTCTAGTATTACAAATAGCCATTCCAATATGGCGGCGATGCAGTATGCCAGGATTTATTACGGACTGGGAGCGAAACATTGAGGTGAGCCTCGGGACCAGAGGGTCTGATACGGGGGATATATTATTGCCGATTATGTTGCTTACATGCAACTTTACTTATTTTTAGGACACGGACACGTGGTTTAGACGACTTTTGAATTTATTACGGACTGGGAGCGAAACATTGAGGTGAGCCTCGGGACCAGAGGGTCTGATACGGGGGATATATTATTGCTGATTATGTTGCTTACATGGAAGGCTACTTATTTTTAGGACACAGACACATGGTTTAGACGATTTTTGAATGGTGATACAAAGTTTGGTGCAAATGATTATTGAGGTGAGAATTATGCGATTTCGTAACTGTAATAACCGATACAGACCTGTGGGGGACAAACAAATTAGAGAAGTTTTTAAATTCCTTTTTAGACTTATACTGCTGCGCTACAGAGATCATATCAAGATGAGATGATATTATTCTCATACTTTCTATTTTTGGTGAGTTGGCTTAGGGTGCTTTTAATAGTTGTCTTTAGACAATGTAATTTGATTTGGTACTTATTAGTTGACATATGGTTTACAAATATGTCTAGATTTTGGTAAAGTGAGGAACTATAGACTCATATGAATATCTAATATAAACGTACATTACGGAGATAAAGTAGTTATTTTTGTCATTACTATTACTTGTTACACGCTAGTGCACATGCTTTGGTGATTTTTGGCTTGAATTTGGCCTTTGACGCTTCTCTTTTTCCATACCTCAACTTGTAATTACACTGGGTGATGTAAGGGTGTATCCCTTAATTTTCTGTGAAATTGAGATTAAATACTACATTACGCTGTAGTATCCCAACGATGGTTATTATTTGTCTTACATATTGTTGTTTGGGTTGCAGCCCTGAAGAAGTCTAAAGTCAATTACTGACTAGACGAAACACGTGTTGGTTGCACTGTCCTATTTGAATGGGCTTTGATTCTATTGGAGAAAAGAAAACTTGGATACAGACAACTGAAAACTGAAGTGGAGGACTGTTGTTCTTATTTCACTACAAGTGCTCGAAGAACTTTTGTCATAGCTCTGAAGATGGTTGTGCCTTTCCAAGCTTCCATGTGAAGAAGCCACCAGTTTAAGCTCATCCTGCGCTTCGGGAGAAATAGGAACTTGACAGTCGTAAGTCAAACCTTTCTAGAAAGAGTGGATTTTCAACCTTGGCAGAGCTCTGTAATGTAATGGGCCTGGGAAAACCGCTAGAATAGAAGAAGCTAAGAGACCCACAATCCGAGCTAAGGTTCTCAAAGAGACCATGCGTTTCCACACAGCTGTCTTCAACTCTCGTTTGATGGATTCTATGTTCAAGGGGGGAATAAGCAACTGGGCCTTGATCGAATCGATCTGAATTCCCAGAAATTCCCTTTGTTGAGAGGGAACCGTCATTGACATTCTGGTATTGAATATTAATCCCAACTGTTGAAGTAAGGTCATTTTCCAGAAGAGATGCGTCAGACATTGATACATTTCTTGCGCCATCAGAATCATGTCGTCCAAATATACAATCATCCAAACATCCTTCTCCCTCAGATGCTCGATCACAGGTTTCAACAGTTTCGTAAACGCCCATGGAGCTGGAGAAAGCCTGAAGAGGAGGGACAGATATTTGAACCACTGACTCCGCCACAAAAATTGATGAAAATGGCTGTGATGAGGGAATATGGGGAACGTGAGGTAGGCGTATTTGAGATCCAGACGAACCAACAAATCCTTCCCTTGGAGTAGATCTCATAGGAGATGAATATCTTCTATTTTGAAATGGTGGTAAACCACCCATTGATTGAAATCTTGAAGACCTCCACTGCTCTTCTGTACCAGAAAGACATTGCTGCAAAAATCCCTGGGATGGGTTAGTGGCGAGGCAATAGCCCACTTCACCATCAATGCATAAAATACAATTGATGGACAGAATGTTTTTGTACTTGTATAGCGCACAGCTACCCGCAGTGGGTTTCCCGGCGCTGGTACGAATACCGCAAGGGAACCCTTCCTGGCTTTCCCTGTGAAGTGTCCACTCCTGGGGAACCCCATGGTGCAGACCAGGCATCCCTCGCGTTGTGGGGGCCGTTGTGGAGACTAAGCAAGCTATTGCCCAGAGTTGCAGCGTGGGACCCATGATCAGAATAGGCACTGAGGCGAGAATATCCGGTCAGGGCAATTAATGAGCCCAAGACCCGCTGTGGCAGGAATCGAACCCTGGTCCTAACCATTGAGCCACACTTCTCCACTAGAAGAATGCAGAACAATGCCATACATTCACCCCAGTACAGAGATAAGGGCCTAAATCCATAATTTATTTGCTCACCATGCCATTCCAGTTTGGACACGAGCCATATGCTTGACCCTGCACCCAATGGGAACAGTCCAGCCCGAACTGCCAGGCCAGGTCCTCGCTGGACTGGAAACAAGCATCCTAGGACCAATCCCAGGATGCTTGTTTCCGGTCCAGGGAAGACATGGCTTGGCAGTTCGGGCTGGACTGTTCCCATGAGGCACAGGGTCAGACTGATTTGCATATGGCCATGTCTGAACTGGGGTGACGGAGTGAGCTAAAGAATGATGATGGATTAAACCCAGAGCAGTTGACTGGGGGTGAGTGCTTGCAATGTTTAACACTTCAGCAAGGGGGCCGTCGGTTTCGGATGTGCCAGTTCCACTAATTGAGGATCAATCCACATGAGTACAGACTTACACCATTCTAAGGCCAGAGCACAAATGGCATTAACAAGCAAACAGATCGCTCGCTGGGTCCACCTCGCTAAGCCCTCAAGATTAATTGGGATGCCTGTATCTTGTGCGTTGAGAGCCAGCTCTAAGATCCTTGCCAATGGCCCGGATACATCTAACAATTTGTCTTGGCACACCTTGGGGGCCCTATATAACCCCTTTTTGGGATCTCTGGTGTATTATTTTTAAAAAGTCAGCATATTGGGGTCGATGTGGGGGGTTTTCGCCATCTATTGGGAAGGCCTGGCATGGGGCACTCCGCCCTAACTCTAGAGCATACCTCCTTCTCAAAACTCTTGCGGAGATGTGTCTGCATGTATTCTACCACAGCTGGGGCTGTAACCCATTCCGAGGATCTAGGGTGAACAATATCAGTGGGTTCAAAGGTAAAGGGGTTTTGGGGAAGGGAGCTTGAATAAGAAGAGGAAGAACATTTATGTTTTTTGGGATGAGGTCTGCTGGCATCGGACAGAGGAGAAACAGAGGAATCAGTACCTGGAGGGAGTCATGCGTTTGAGAACGCGGGCGAGTCTTGGCGCCATTGGAGTGTTCCTCAATAACACATTGTGATAATTTGGAGGTGGTGTCAGAATGGTATCCGGAGGGTGTTAGTATTTGGATCAGGAGGGGGATGAGAGGGGTCTGAGGATGGGGAGGGGAAGGAGAGGGGGCAGAAGAATGACCAGAAAGTTTGTCAAGGAGCTTATTTATAGGCTGAAGGGCTGAAGAAAGAGCCTTATCAAGTGAGCGTTGGAGCGAATGATCGATTACTGGCACTAGACCTTAATCATGAAAATAGTCTTTGTCAAGCCTGTAGGCCCTTATAGCCCTGTTCAAATGGCTCCTAGTCGGACACTCCGAGCGAGTAGGAGCTGAGACTCAACCTCTTAAGGTCTCCAGAGGGAAGCAAGGGTCAAAAACGATGGAGCAAGGGGGAGGAAAAGGACCCTGAACAGACTTTTTGCAGCACACAAGGGCTCTGCCAAACAGGGTGTCAAAGGGAGCAGAAATGCAGGTAATCAGGAA
This sequence comes from Lissotriton vulgaris, assembly GCF_964263255.1. Taxonomy (NCBI): domain Eukaryota; kingdom Metazoa; phylum Chordata; class Amphibia; order Caudata; family Salamandridae; genus Lissotriton; species Lissotriton vulgaris. Next base: position 359,243 of record NW_028255838.1, read on the forward strand.
TCACCTGCTCACCCGGCCCGGACACGGAAAGGATTGACAGATTGATAGCTCTTTCTCGATTCTGTGGGTGGTGGTGCATGGCCGTTCTTAGTTGGTGGAGCGATTTGTCTGGTTAATTCTGATAATGAACGAGACTCCTCCATGCTAACTAGTTATGCGACCCCAAGCGTGTGTTTGTGAGATTTAATGAAAGTTTGTGAATGCAAGTGGATTCATCACAAGTCCCTGTGTCCATATTTATTCTTATTTTATGATTGTGTATTACACAAAGTTGTGTGTTTTTTCTAAAGAGTGAATTTTTTTACTAAAATAGTTGTGCAATTAAATAAAAGTTACTAATGAGTTTTGGATGTATTGTCCTGTGGTCTATGCATCTATGGTTAAAATGATTTGAATAATGGATCAGTACTGGCATTTTTTCTTTTTGTTTAGTACTGAATGAAGAAGGGCAGGAAGAAGGCGACGACCGAAGTGACAACAGAAGCCCTAAGAATTAGAAAACGCATCCAGGGGATCGACAGGGAGGCTGCCAAGGAGCAAACATGCTTGTGGATGACGGAGTTTGGGGTCAATACCATCCCTACAAACTCAAGATGACCACAGCCAAGACCAAGAGGAAGGAGATGCAAGTCTGTTTGTTTGGACTCCACTGTAAGAGATCAGGGAGGGATTTAAGAAATGGTGATATTGAGTGAGTAAGATTAAGTGAACAAATATTGATGTTAGGGCATCCAAGAGGGAGAGGAACATGCATGAAGTCTGGCAAAGGACACCTGGCCAATGAGCATCGCAGAAATATACATGGTAAGGTGTGCACAAGAGAAGTGGGTTACCATAGACAAGAAGAGAAGGACAAATAGAAAAACACAACCTTTGGTTGTAAAGACTAAAACACAAGTTGCACTTATACCACGAGTAAGGTGAAAGTAGCTGGCCTGAATGTAAAGGGGGTTACTGCCCCAGTTAAGATAAAGGTTATCATTAGCCAATTGAAGGAGAGTTAGGGGCATATTTGCCTTTTCCAGGAGACACGCCTGTTGAAGTCTGATTGGCCCAAAATTAATTCAATGTTCTTTCTGACACAATTCTCATCAAACACTGCAAACATCAATGGGGTAGCCATCCTCTGTAGCAGGTCCTTTCAAAGGCACAATATTTATTGGGCATCCGATTGGGCTGGGAAGTAGATGGGCTTGATTGACAGCACTGGACTTAACAGGCACAGTATTTTCTCCAAAAGTATGTTTTTTCATATTTCTAGAGACGCAATAAACCTTTTCCCAACGTGTTTCTTATCCGAGTTTTTCTAATAAGCCCGAGCTTAGCATAGTACAATGTTTAAAAACATACACGGACTGTACTAGAGAGTTTGGACAGAATTCTAAAGAGCAACTGTTGATTGCTTTGCAAAAACCGGTAACATCAGCCCCTTTAGGAGGATGGGTCAAACGGTTATGACAGAGGCGGGAATTGTTTTAAGTCTGGGACACATTCTGTCAGGGTTACGTTAGCATCAAAGGCGTTACTGCTGGTTTTAAGTTGAAAGATGTTATGAAGACTGCAGATTGGTCCTCCGATTCTATTTTCAAAATGTTTTATTATAAGCTGATTGCTAATGTGGCAGTGAAAAAGCTGTATGAATAAGCCTAATCTGAGCCGCTCGTCCTGCTATAAAAAGAAACATTTTCTAGTGATGGCATCAATAATTTTCAAAGCTATTCAGGAGATAGAAGAAATAACTTCCCACCTGTATGTTGTAATTGTTAAGATCATTCAGTGTTATGTAATTATTACCATTGTATGCCTGTGGACTAAATTTGCTGTAATTAACACTCGCTGCTGTTAAAGTTTTATATTTGTGGACACAGGTGACTTCATTCTTTGTTTTTTCAGGAAACAATCAAAAATAGGAGTAATGGTCATCCTGAGGGTCTAAAGGTTCATGTTTGATGTCGGACTAAAGGCAAGATTTAAGTTCCTGAAAGAAATTTATGTGTGATGGATGAAGTCTGCGACAGCGATTTCCTGGAGGAAGTTATTTTCGGAATGCTTTATGAACTGGTGGTGTTCCCGATGTTCAAGAATATCAGTGCACAATTTAAGCGCTTTGACTCTTACATTCTATTTGAGGTTTGAGTTAAATTGACAAGTTAATTGCTGGTGACATTTGTCTGGTTGGGCAAATAAAGAGGAGGGACCATGGCTACAAGATAAAGCTCCAAGTCAGACCCCACAAGCCAGGAGGAGGCCTCTCTGTCAACCACAAGGATTTGATTCACTAAATCTCATTCGCGGACAAAAACACACTATTCATTGAACACATACACTTCAAACAAAAAACACCATTAAAGAAACCCTCGCATATTAACACACCCGGATCGCGCACCACTTTTTGCAAACACATCACTAACTTTGTGGCCACTATCCCCATCAGCTCAAAAGACTACATCCTCCTTGGCGACTTCAACTTCCAGCTTGATGACCCCATGGACCCCAACTCTTCATCCCTGCTCAAAAGTCTCAAGAACCTCAGACTTGCACAGTTCATCCAGGGCCCAACGCACAATGCTGGACCCACACTGGTCCCCATATTCACCTCCAGCGACAAGATCAAATTCAACCAAATCATTCTGTTCACTTGGATGGACCACTGAATCAACACACCACTCAGACTATACCCATTACCATCCAGATGCAGCTGGAATAAAATAACTAAAGCAGATTCGACCAACACATGTGGCATTCTTACTGTGCAGGGACTGAATAAAGTAACAAGCATTTACAATGCAATGGTCTCGGCATTATTAAAGGTAGAGCTATCAGCATTGCTCACGACTTTTTTAAAATCATAAATAAATGGCATTGTCATTTACATTGCCAATAGTCATTATTTGTTAGGTGAATGTATTTTGGTCAGCAGCGGTTTCCCAAAACACGTTGGTGAGCCTTTTTCACTTGAGTGAAATGCAGTACCTATGGAATTGATTGATCATGAAATCAGTTCCTTGTTTTTAATCCCGGTGGAATCCTTTAAGGGAGTCTGATAGAATAACTGCAATGCTTTTTTTCATTATGGGCGAGTGCAACTATTAGCCACTTGCATTTGTTCATTAATCAAGAGTGACAAAGCGAGTAACTTGATTTAAAAAAAAAAAAAACATTATTGGTTACCCGTTCTAAGGAGCCATTTCGCCTAAACTGTTTAACTGAAAGTATTTTCCCTTTACTCATTCACATTTGTTCCCCCTTTATCTGTGGGTGGCCCCTACATACTGTCAGTGCTCCTAGAACCCATTATTATCCCACCTCCCTCTCTGTCTTGTTACCTCCTTTTTCCACTTACATTTTTCAACCAGATTGCGTCACTGGGATTATCTATTGGGTTTCTTTGTTATTTTTAGCAAATTATATTTCTATTAATGTGCTTGTCCCCTTTAAACGGTATTACATTATGTTTTGTCTCATAAACCAACTACTTCTTTAGGAATGTGTCTGAGAAATTGCATTCTGCAGGCAAATTACCTGTCACTGATTTGGTCTATTTGACATTATTTTGCAGAATGTTTCTACTCTGCAGCCTGTAGGCGGCTGTGTGACAGTGTGGTGAGTGGCGGCTGTGTGACAGTGTGGTGAGTGGCGGCTGTGTGACAGTGTGGTGAGTGGCGGCTGTGTCAGATTGGTGAGTGGTGGCTGTGTGTCAGATAGGTATTCCGCCTCCAGGGGTACAGCTTGCTGTGCGAACGCTGCGTGCCAGGGTCGGAGGCATAGCCTGAGGCCGTGTAGTGGGAGGCCACGTTGGGGGGGGGGGGGGGGGGGGGAGGGGGTCAGGAAAGAGCCGCCGGCTGTGGGGGGGGTGAAGAGGCCGTCTGAGGGCAGAGCTGAGGTGTGGGGGGAGAGCAGTTGCTCCGGAAAGCGTGAAGGGGGACCCCGGGGCATTATGTTACGGGGCACTAAGTGGTTATTACAGTACAATTAGATTTAAACAAGCATATAACCAAAAAAATTGCATTCTTTAAAAAAAAAAAAAATCAGAGGTAATAATGAAGGGCAAAACATTATTTCCTTGACAAATTGGGCTGATATTTTAAGTAGTCAGCATTTTGAAAGTCAGCTTTATTACCTGTGGCCACATATTGTCGCAAACACGGTTAAAGTCAGTTAACTAGAGAGTCCACCCTTTTGAGCTTAAAACATCAGCACGTGTTGGAGTGATTATGAGGTACAAATTAATGGGGCAGTGACAAAATCTGAGTGATTATAGTATAGCGGTCCAGTGTCACCCATGCGACACACTTTAGCCTGTCCTGGCATTTTAACCATCAGCACTTTGAAGGCCAGGATTCACATGCCTAAAATGTGAACTGCAAGTCCCAGAATGCAATCTTCCTGCTAAGCCAGAACTGACCGATGGAGCCACACGAGTGGCTTAGTAGAAATGATGTAGATACATATGCAAAAGGGAACGCCTAGCGATTGGGTGTTATACAGCACAAACCACGGCAGTGGCGCACATCTGGCCTTGAGCCAGAGGTTGGTGTCTGGAGAATGTCTGAAACATTACTGAGAAATCATAATCGCTGCATTGAATGTAAACACGCACTGTGCAGCTAAAAACCTATAGATCAAAGCAACATCTGCGACCGGTACCACAAGGCCTGCTTTAGGACAATGATAAACTGTTGACAAACAAGTCTCTCCGAAACAGGTGTTATGTTTGTTTGCTGCTCAGCAAAGTCCGTGTGCACGCAGTGATCCTGCCACAGGCCGCATGATTAATTAATATTACACATGTTGCCAACCTCGGAGAAATAAACGTATGAGAAGGCTCGTCCGTACCTATTGTACATTAACCCGCTGAGCTATCCCACCAGTCTCCAACGAATAGCATCAAGGACGGAAATGCACATCATAAAGTGTCTGCGCTTGCATGAAAAAGTGCATGAAAAAGAGAAATGGCACTCGGATAGGTAATACCCTAATCTTCAAACCACCCCCTTCCTCCCACCGCTCGCCCCCCTTACGCCCACCCTCTCACCCGTCCTTCTACCCCATCGGTAAGAAACTAACACTAACATATTTTAAAGTCAAAATATTTTATTTACATTGTGGTCACAACTCTAAAGCCATCTAAGGCATAGGAAAACGCAAAAGGAATTCGTTCGTTAAAAAGTCAATATGTGCATTTATATACAAATTATTAATAAATCATTTTACAATCTCGTTACGTTCTGCAAAGTCAAAGGGGCAGACCTTCCAGTGGCCTGCACGCCGCTTATGGCGTAAAGGATCTAACAAATGCATGAGTTGCCTTCATAAAGTGGTTGTTCAATAATCATTCCCTGCTGGTCACGCTGGAGTAAAACGGATATCAATGATCCAAGACCAACGGATTTGCTCAGGGACAGTGTAATACAAGTTGATTGTTTATACATTTTCTAAACTAAATGTACAGTCAGAGACTGTATAATATGGGCTTCTAGAGCGCACTCCCAACGCAGCTTTAAAGGCACGAGCCTTTAACAACTGAGCGGGCCTTTAATGGCCGGTGCCCAGCTCTGGCGGCCTACAAAGCTATTAGAACATTCACCCCATGAGGGAAGAATGTTCTAATAAAGAAAACAAAGGCATCGGACCTGCTTGTAAAGTAAATTGTGAGCAAGTCCACACGCTTTTGTGGGCCCTATGTTAAGTATTATAGCTCCTGGCACGGGGTGGCAGCGTGTCTCCGGAGTGCTTGGCAAAAAGGCCACGAGCCATACATTGTCCATGGTTTGGTTGCTGCGCTGGGACTCTGCAGGGCGCACACACATTCTACACACATTCTATCCAGGTGGGGTGGAGGGTGAGCATTGCTCTCTTGAACTTCCCTGCGCCTTGTAATGCTCTAGTCCCAGCCCTCAGGCTATGGGGCACCAGAATTTGCCAGTGTCTCCCTCTGTGAGGAGGCCGGCAGTGGTGTAAGTCCAGACCCTCTGGTATGGGTCTCGTTTCCAAGCTTGTCCTGGCTGAGTCCGGTGGTCCGAGGATCCGTCCAGGGGCAGTCAGGCGTGTCATGTGCTCGCGATCTCGAGGCCCTGGTCATCTCCCATCATCTTTCCACTATCTCTTTATGGTTTTGTCTAAGCAGCAGTCCCGGGCTCGTCATGGGTGGCGGGACAGGTGGTTCTTTCCCTGGTCCTTGTGTAAACCCACCCCTCTGTTTTTCCACTTTTAAGCCTCTATTTAGCAGGGGCAAAAGTCAGATTGTCCAGGGTCAGAGGCAGACGTGCGCTTTCATACCGGGGCACAGTGCAGCCCCCCACCTCCTGTTATACACTGTCTTTCTTTAAGGAGGCGGAAGTCCATGTGGCTGAGGCAGACACGCACCCCCTGCCGTGCGCCCCGAAGCCCTAGGCCCTGTTCTCGTCGCTCAGCTGCTTCATCAGCTCCTTGATGTAGTGGATGCTGCACCAATTTGCGTGTAGATAGATCACTGCATTCCTTCCTCATTCTTCCTCTATCTGGCCGCGAAGCGTCCCTCGAGGAAACCAGCTCCTCTACTAAGCCTGCGCTGCAAAAGACAGACCAGCGCATAACGGACGGACCCTCGTCCTCAAAAAGCCCACACCCAGGCCCACGCCCCACATCCCAGCACCGTGTAAGCGACCCCACAGGACCCGGTCTCCCCGCCCAAAGCCCGCAACCCATCCCCCGCACAGAAAGGCAGCTCCGACATCGAGAAAACATGGAAGGACCCAGGAAAAGGGAGAAGGAGGGGGGGGGCGAGGGAATCACTCACCACACGGAAAAACAGCGTCCGGGGGCACTGGAGGAGATACTGCTGCTGTAGGTGCCATTGCCGTCGAGCTCCGTCTCTGCCTGCTGCTGCGTCTGTCAGGGCGAGTCACCTCCATAGTGAAAAGAGCTCTTTTAATGTATATCCAAGTGTGTTTGTCGCCCTGACTGAATCCCGTCAGTTAAGGCCACGGCAATTATGCGGTTGTGCGTCCGATGTGCTGGGGTACCATTTAACTCAGGGAAATGCGAAGCCCGCTCTCTGACCTCGACTCGCGTGCATTCTTAACAAGCATGAAGCACGGCGGACGGGGGGGGGGCGAACGGCGCACAGACAGCAGGAGGGGGGGGGCGGGAACTTGCGTGCATGCAGGGGCTGCCGATTCGATTCGATTCTCTCTCGCAAATAGAAAATGGGCACACAGACTGCCAGGTGGAGGAGGCTGCGACTTCTTGGGGCGGCTGTTGTCGAGAAATGGCCTAAAGAAAAGCGCCGCCATTTTCCGATTCGGGGGCGTGTTTTTTGCGCCCTGAGTGACAGACGACGTCACAGGGCTAAAGAATGCAAAAAATCACGCCCCCGAATCCGAAAAAGACGGAGCTTATTTGGAGGGACGGCTCTCTCCTCCAATGGCTGGCCTCCTTTTAGGAAGCCAGCCAATGGAGGTGAGACGGGCGAGGGAGGCGGGTTCCAGATCCCTACTAAGTAGCATACGATCTCCTCCCGGAAATGCTGGCAAGCCAGCATTTCCGGTCCTCGACCGAAAAAGCGACACTGCATGCCTCTCTTAAGTACCTGTGAAGAGACAATAAGTGGTGTGCTTCGTTTCCACTCCATGGCATTTCTATTCTATTCTATTCTATTGTTTTGGTAGAGCGCAAACAGCTGCCCCAGCAATGAGGCGTCCCGGCGCTAGGAACCACAGAAACCTGGCCTGAGCGGGAAAGGTGGGAGGAAATTAGGGGAGAGGGAATAGGTACGTTTTAATTGCTTTCCGGAACGCCGGTAGGCTTTCTATGGAGCGGATGTATTGTGGCAGACTGTTCCAAAGTTTAGCTCCAAGGAACCTAAAAGAGCGGCCGCCCATGCGGCAGAGTTTTATGCGTGGAACGCATAGGAGATTTTGGTTTGAGGATCTCAGGTTACGTGGCGGCACGTAGGGGGTGAGGAGTGGTCGAAGCAGTGGGGGGGTATCCAGTTTGATGATTTTGAAGGACATGATAAGGGCCTTGAACTTAATTCTGGAGTCGACGGGTAGCCAGTGTAATTTTTGTATGGTCGCTCTGGCTGAACATCTGCGGGGGAGGCCGACTAGAGTTCTAGCCGCAGAGTTTTGCACGCGTTGGAATCGTGCTACCTCACTTTTGTTGGCGCCAAGAAGGAGAACATTGGCGTAGTCAAGACGCGAAAGGATGGTAGCTTGAATGATAAGTTGGCGAGTCTTGGCATTGAAGAAGCCTAGTATGTGGCTAAGACTCCTCAGCAGGCCGATACAGGTGCCAGCAACTTTTTTGGTGTGGGCCTGAAAATTGAGTGAGGCATCCATCCAGACTCCTAGGTTTTTCACTAGGGGTTTGGGAGATGGGATGGTGCCTAGGGAGGACGGCCACCAATGCTCATTCCAGAGGCTGGTGTTTTTGCCAAGGAGTAACACCTCTGTTTTGCCAGCATTAAGCTGTAGACAGTTATTTGTCATCCATTGAGCAACCGCGGAAAGGCCGTTTTTGAAACTGGAGGATGAAATGGAAGGGGCTTCTGTAAGTGCGATGGCCAGCTGAGTGTCGTCGGCGTACGACACTAATGTCAGGCCCCACTCTTTGGCCACTGCCGCCAAAGGCTTGACGTAAAGATTAAAGAGGGATGGGCTCAACGCAGAGCCCTGCGGAACTCCCTGTGCAATAGGGTGGGGTTTGGATAGAAAGGGGGGAGCAGAGACCCGAAAGGATCTGTCTTTGAGAAAAGATCGGAACCACTCCAAAGCATGGCCAGACACTCCAAATGTTTCCAAACGATTGAGGAGGATGTCATGAGATACCGTATCAAAGGCCGCGCTGAGGTCGAGAAGAATCAGCGCAGCACTTTGACCGGCATCTAAAATCGTTCGAAGGTGCTCTGTGGTGGCCAGAAGAGCAGACTCAGTACTATGGCCTGGTCTGAACCCATTTTGGGATGGGTCCAGGATGTTATTATTGACCAAGTGCTGAGATAGAGTGCTGTTCACATGTGCCTCAGCGAGCTTAGACAGCCATGGAAGCAGGGAGATTGGTCGAAAATTCTCCGGTTTCGATGGATCGAGGGTGGGTTTTTTGATGATGGGTGAAACCCACGCTTGTTTCCAGGCGGATGGTAGGCTCGCTGAGGTAAAGGAGAGGTTCAGCATAGAGGTAAGTGGGGGTAAAAAGAAGTTGAGAGATTCTACGAATTGAGCCGGGCGCATGGGGTCAGCCGGTGAACCAGATTTAACTTTTTGGCAAAGTTTAATGAGGTTATCATCGGAAATTTCCGGGATGTGAGTCAAGGTAGAATAGTTAGAAGAAGGAGAAAGGCTATTGGTAGGGCTCGGGGAATGCTGAGGAAAAGAAGTATATATTTTCTGTACCTTGTCGACAAAGAACCTAGCAAGATCTTCGCATTGTTGTGCGGAGGAGATATTAGGGAGGGGGGATTTGCCGCTCTGAAGTTCTTGAACAAGTTTAAAAACTTCCTTGGCAGGGGTGGGACTAGATTCAATTTTGTCAGCATAGAAGGTAGTTCGCGCAGCACGGATGGCTTTGTGGTACGTTTTTTGTTTTAGTAGATAGTTGGATTTATCTTCGTTGTTATAGTCCCTTCTCCAAAGGCGCTCCGCTCTTTTGCAGTCTTTGCGCATGCTTTTGAGGGTGTCATTATACCAAGGGTTGGATGGGGAGTTGCGTCCTATCGACCATTTTGCTGGAATGAGGGCATCTAGCCCTCCCGTGATCCAATCATGAAACGCGCTGTAGTTAGCGTTGATGTCAGAATTGGTGTCATGTTGGAATTCTCCAAGGGTGGTATGGAGGTTACTGTGGGACAGTTTATGCCATGGTCTTTTTAGACGACGGGTCGATGCTGTTTTGTGCCTGCTTTTATTGACTAGTATGGACAATTTTATGAGGTAGTGATCTGTCCATGCCATCGGAACGGGTATATCTGATGCAAGTTTCTCCATGTTTGTGAATACTGGGTCTAAAATGTGACCAGCTAGGTGCGTTGGAGTAAGAATAAGAGAGTTGAGTTGCAGTGCGGAAAGATCAGCAAGAAGATTTCTGATCGTAGTGTCGTTAAGCAGGTCAAAGTGCAGGTTGAGATCGCCTAGGATGGTAAAGTTTGAGTTTTTTGTTATGAGAGAGGTTGCTGTCTCAAGGAGAGCCTCAATAAATTTTGAAGCGGGGCCAGGTGGGCGATAGATGTAAAGGCCCGACACAGTGAAGTTCGCATTTATAGTGATTTTAAAGTGGGCGCTTTCACAGTCGGGCAGTTCTTCCTTGACGAAAGAGCAAGAGAACAACTTCTTATAGATTATGGCGATGCCACCTCCTCTTCCATCCCTATTGATGGTTGACATAAGGTAGTCGTCTGGAAGTGTAAGGTTGGGTATGGCAGAGGTGCCATCCCGTAGCCAGGTTTCACAGAGGAAGAGAATGTCAGGATTTTCGTCCAGAATGAGGGTATTGACCTCAAGGTGGTGTTTAGGTAGTGACCTAACGTTGAGATGGAGAAACGTAATGGGGTTGGTATTGACAGGTTCTAGTAGCTGTCGAATGGTGTAGGGGTTAGTGGTAGTAAAATCACAATTTTGACATTGGAGGCAAGTGAGACCAGGCGTACCTGTAATGTTTGTGCAGGACCGTCCGGGGTTCCAGGCAAGTAATTGCTCCCTGTTGTAATGAAGGGGTGTTGATGGAATAAGGCCAGGGGGACTGGCGAGAGGCGATGACTTGGCAATGACGGGCGCAGACAGGCTTGCCTTAGGCGCGCCTTCGGCGCGCAAACGGCGCGCCCGCTGCGCCCGTCCGCTGCGCGTACGGTGAAAGCACATGTTTATCAAGAGGCTGGAGTGGTGGTGGGCGTGGCCTCGAAGTGGGCGTGGTCACGCGGCTCGCCGGCGATGGCGGCGGCAAATGTTTGGAGGTTTGGGTCGGCAATCAGCCTTCAATCGGCTGTGCGCTATGCTCAGAGGACAGGTCCAGGGGTCCTAATGAGCG